>NW_017805983.1:6174630-6230731 GCF_001891065.2 Hippocampus comes
TATATATATATATACAGTCACAAGAACTAACAAAATAACCAAAACTAAAGTTAAAAATATACTTTCATTAACGAAATAAAATAAAAACGAAAATGCTTTAAAACAAGAAAACTATGATTGTAATGAAAATGTCCTTAATTTTCATCCATCCATTTTCCGATCCTCACAAGGGTGCTGGAGCCTATCCCAGCTGTCTTCGAGCAGTAGACGGGGGACACCCTGAACCGGTTGCCAGCCAATCGCAGGGCACACAGAAACAAACAACCATCCACGCTCACACTCACACCTAGGGACAATTTTGAGTGTTCAATCAGCCTGCCATGCATGTTTTTAGAACGTGGGAGATAACCGGAGTACCCAGAGAAAACCCACGCGGGCCCGGGGAGAACATGCAAACTCCACTGGACCACCGGGCCGCCTAATTTTCATCCATCCATCCATTTTGGGGTTCATTTGAAATGCATTTATTTTTGTCTTGCTTCACATCCGTTCAGAGAAAGGAAGGGTGTTTGAACAGACGTTTCTCAAACAGTAAGTTTGAGAATTGGAGTGTACTTGACTTTATTACACAATACTTTGTGACCTTTTTTTTTCTTTTTTTTAAAAATCTTGCACTTGAAAAATGGGCAATATAAATAAATAAATAAAACTAATACTAAAACTAAAAACAACTAAGTAAAATGAAGCATTTTCGACCAAATAAAATCTAATAAAAATGAACAAACCTGCGTTTAAAACGGAATGGAAAGTGCTATATTCATAAATTGATTGATAGATTGATTGATATGAACCATTTAAGAGTTGTTGTCACTAATACACAGCTAAAAATAACGTTAGGAGAGCAAATTCCAGAGAAATCCCAGAGCACAGAGCTCTTGATGAAGTTTTTGTTCCTGGATTGACTGGTGTGACCTACGGAAGAGAAGCATGCAAAGTTTGACGGTCCAAAAAACACACTCACTGGAATGCGAGCCGCGCGGCTTGGCTCCCAAGTACGCCAGGTTGACGTTGGCCTTCCTGCCGTCAATGATGGGATTCGCATCCTTGCATGCCTGCTCTGCGGCCGCGCCGTCCGCCATGGTCACCTGTTGACACAACATCCCACAGGTGAATTCCACAAAAGCAGCCTAACTGCGTTATGTGTAAACCAGAGTTGTCATAGTTTTGGATGGGTCACTATTGTTAGCAACTTTTGTTTTTTTTAATTCAGCTCATTTTCATGAGTTCGGAGAGCAAGTTAGTAAAGTTTTAAACGTTTGATTAGAGAGTAGTTTTAATAGGTTTTAGTTTTATTTCTTTTCAATATGTGGAGTATTGACAGGTGCAAGATTAAAACCGATAAATAAAAGGTCACTCTACTGCATTGTGTAATAAAGCAAATTTCAATTTTCAAATGACTGTCTGACCTTCCTTCTTCCGCACGGACGTACATTTAAAAGGATCCCTGAAAGCTCATTTTTCCAAAGCATTTTTGTTTTGATTTCATTAGCAAAATGTTTTTTTTCAATTTTAGGATTTTTTTTTTGTTTTGTTTCGTTAACGCTAATAACCTTGATGTAAATGCTCTTCCTCCTCCTTTGTACTTGGACAGGCTCTTCTATTTGCCTGCAGGGAGCTTGTCTGTCCTCTAAAAAAAAGACGATCATATACAAAAATACAGTATAGGAGGAGGCCCAGAGATCTGCATTAAGATGTTTCAGCTGCATGTTAACATGGTGTGGGCTGCATCAGTCCGTGGGAGGTTTTTTTTTCCGGATTGGGATGAGCAACCGGAATCTACCTTGAGGGAGTGAATTTGAGGAGTGGGAAGCTAGCGTGGGAAGGGGAGCTTTGAGTGTTTTGAGCTCAAGGTCAAGCCACGCAAGCGCAAATGGATGCTCAATGTGAAACTTTTCTGCAAGCGGCGGAGGACGGTTTGAGATCTGCTGGAGCTCGCAGAGGATGATGCTGTGGCTCGGTAGAAGTCTCGCGCGCGCACACACACACACACACACACACTATTAATTAGCCTTACTTTTTCATAATATAAGTGCATAGCGGCTCGCTCGCAGACACATTTTCAGAAATAGGCGGGTTTAATTTCACACTGGCACAAACTAAAATAGTTCCGTGACGAGTTGAATTTGTTCTGTGATTAAATTCATAACTCACTTTGTTCAGAAGTCAAACAGATTTTCCCCATTTGAAATGCCACCCCCCCCAAAAAAAAACCTCACTTCATGTTTTTAAAAACGAAAACCCGAACAGTTGATTTTTAAAAAAACGTAATAAAACACAATAAGGGAACGTAAAAAAATAATTTGCATAACTGTATGTACTGTAGCATTCAAGTGTTGACTGTGTGATGTCAAGAGCTGGACTCAGGCTCGCCAGTTTGTCTTTACAGCAACTCATTGTGAGTCTCCTCATTTTTTGTTTTTATTTGTGTTGTGACTGTTTTCCCGTTCAATAAATTGATTTAAGTGCGCAGGGCAAGGGCATTACAGTACCTGAGTTGCTCCATATCTTTTTTTTCCCCATTTCACTTCACTTGAGCATTTCGTGAGTTTTGTTTTTATGTGTTCAGGGGAATGCTCCGAAGGTAGTACAAACTGAAACTCGAACCATATCTAATTAAGGAGGGGGGGGGGGTTATGTTTCAGAACATGCATGACATCTCGAGTAATGTCATGCATAATGAAGGATAGTGAAGCGCAGTTCAGCAAGCAAAGGATTTGAGGCAAGTGATCAAAGAATGAATGGCAAAATGACTGCAAACAACTTGATACTTTAGAAGTATGTGCTAGTGTCGACATAAACGCTCAGGGCTATAAAAAAAACTCAATTCGAGAGAAATCGCGTACTTACGAAGCCATATCCTCGGGACTTGCCCGTGTGTTTGTCGGTGATCACCACCGCCTCGACGACATCCCCGAAAGTCTCGAAATATTTCAGAAGTGAGGCGTCGTCCGAGTGATACGGCAATCCGCCGACAAAAATCTTCGTGCGAGTCGTGTCTTTGGCTCCGGCACCGGGATCCATCGTTTCCACGGGAACCCCGACCAGATGCCCTAAGAAGAGCGGTGAACTCATTCGTGGGGAATAAACGGTCCAAAAGAAAAGGAGGGGAAAAAAAAGAGATTGGGAGGGAATAAAAACACGCACCAACTAGGAGAGGTTACAGAAACGGAGCCATGATTAAAACATGTGAACATACACCGCTTGGGGAAGACAAGTGCAAAGTGCTGAAGTGGAGTCTTGTCTGTTCTGGAACAAAAAAAAAAAAAGAAAAAAAAGGAAATAGGTTTCGGTTTCGCGAGCGCGCAGGGAAGGCGGATGCATGTGCGCGTGCAGTCCAATCGACGAGCCGTGCGTCCCTTTCATGTTTGTCCGCCCCACGTCAGCAATCACTTCACCAGCAAATGTAGCACATTCATAAAACACATCTTTTGAATATAACACCTCATAAAATGAACTAAAAGGAAAACCATGAATACAATGAAACTGAAATATCCAGTGTCAGGAGAAAAAAAAATTGAATGAATGAATATGGACGTTAATCCTGGTCATATGTGTTTTTATTGCCTGAAATTGAATGCGTATCACATTTATGATTTATTTTGCAATGTTTTTTTTAAAGCAAAGTTTGGATTTAAGTTGTGTGTAAAATAGAAGCATTAAGATTTATTTTTTTTTCAATGATGGACCCTGAACCGGATGCCAGCCAATTGCTGGGCACACAGAGACGAACAACCATTCACGCTCATACTCACACCTCGGGACAATTTCGAAGGTTCCATTAACCTGCCATGCGTGTTTCTGGAATGTGGGAGGAATCGCCCGGATAAAACCCACGCAGGAACGGGGAGAACATGCAAACTCCACACACTGCATGCATATATATATATATATATATATATATATACACACACACACACACACACACACACACACACACACACACACCACCTCATCTTTGACTCACACATAGCCTTACTGTGTGAATCTGGGTCTGTTTAATGGAACACAAAGCTGGCATGACGTCTGTGATTCTCTTCTCTTTCATCTATTACCACTTCAAACAACAAGGCATATGTAGGTAGTTGTTCCGATCGTATTATTGGCATTGTACATTATGTGTTCTGTGGTAGTCTTGTTACTTTCTGTTAAATGTTCTCCCAAGCGCTTTGGTACAGCTAAAGCTGGTGTGAAAGCCCGACATATAGCCCGACATATAATGAAGATGTACAGTATATTACTGTATTGTACTGGCATAGACCGATATGGAGATACAGTTGCCCCTTGCATACTTGTGTTTAGGCATGCACGGATTCACCTACGAAAATTATTATTTTTGCGCATTTGCGGGCCGTATCTCCCACGAATGGCGAGCAACATTGCAATTATATTAAATTTAATAATGCATTTTCAGATTATGTCAAATTGGATAACTTGCTTTGGCACCCCTGATGATCTATCACGGCACACTGGTTGAAATCAACGACCTGAGCAACCCCAGCCATCAAGTTGTGACACACTGTCAAATGGAATAGGGGTCAATCATTGACAATCGCTCAGGGGTTGCAACCCGTAAAATATCACTGAAAGTGCTGTATGTACTGCACATAGAGTAGAATGCATATACTGTACATGTTGTATATGAAACAATATTTTACAAATATTGAGTCATTATCAATTTGAATCCATTTACCAATACAAAAGAAGTAATGAGCAATGTTATCAATGGAAAGAGAGAGCAGAGACATACACTTTAAATATAAATTTGTATTTACAACAATATTAACATTGAGAACAAGGTAAGAAAAAAAACAACAGAAATGTACATCCAGTAATAACATGTATCCCACCGGGGAGTTGGGGGGGGTTCTATTTCTCTCTAAGAAGAGTTTCTTCCATTTAAATCCAAATGTTGCTTGAATATTCTTAATTGGGGCTGTGATCAAAACCACTTTTGAAACTCTTCCACTTTACAACATCTTTCATTTGTAAAGTAACAGCACCACATTTTGGGCCAGAAGAAAACGGAACTCCCCAAGGAAGGCATTCAAGTACGTATACGCCAGAGCCAGATGCATGTCTACCATTTGTCTGAGGGGAGGTGGATATAACATATGCAATCATATTCAACATCATCGGCGCAACAATAAAAGCCCACAAATACGATCTAGCTCAGGAACTGTCTCTAAGCAATGCAAAACGACAAACATAGTCTCTTTGGATTGAGCACATCTTCATTAGGTAGATTCCTAAAACAGAAGCTTCACTGCAAATAAGATTTTTAAGGGAGTGAAAAAAAAAGTCACATAAAAAAATAAACTCAACGTGACATTTAACTGATTTGCGGTGCAGGGTTTTACAATAAAACCGAAATGGTTGACATGGTTGGAGGCCAAAGAGGACCAAATGGGCTCTTTGCACGTAATCTTCCATAGTGCCGAAATAGGGCTGCGTCTCGCCTCGTTTTGAGAAATTGCGTTATTCTGCGTGTCGTGCTTACGTTCCTTGCCCAAACCAAGCATCACAATGCACATCCTCCACCGAAGAACCAAACACCAACAATAAGAAGGGATGTTTTTTTTGCTGCTGTAGACTGTAAATTTCCCCAGTGTGGGACAAATAAATGATATCTTATCTTAAATCCAGGTTTAAAAAAATATCTTTTTCCATAACTCCGATTAAGGTCTTTCAAAGAGTTTTTTTAAATCATGTTTTCAAATATCTTGTTCTTGCACTTGACACACTTTTATTAATTTTGGTTAGCTGTGTCTGCTTTTAAATTTTGCACTTTTAATGAAAACATGGAAAGCATATTGAGTAAAGTTGTGTATGAAATGTGCGATAAAATCATCCATCCATCCATTTTCCAATGCGTTTATCCGCACCGGGGTTGCGGGCGTGCTGAAGCCTTTTCCAGCCATGTTTGGACAGTGGGGTGGGGTACACCCACTCGTCAATTGCAGGGCACACATCGACATCCAAACATTGCTATAAAATCAGTGATTCCTTCTCTCTTTTTGAACATGTTTTAAACAACCCCTAGATACTGCCTTGGCACTGGTAAAGATTTGATTCGTGTTTGATTAACCTGCTACGCAGGTTTTTAGAATGTGAAAGGAAACTGGAGTACCCGGAGAAAACCCACGCGGGCACGGGGAGAACATGCAAACTCCACACAGAAAGGCCTGAGCCGGAAATGAACCCTTTGAAGCGAATATAATTTTAATATACAGTAATATACAACTGTGGCAAACCGAAGGGTTATTTGTAGGGGTGTGCTTTTCATTGTTAGACATTTCCCATAAAAGAAAAAGAACACATTGTCAACCGGGGAGCGATCGATCCGATGATTGATTCTAAAAGTTTCATCAGTGGCAGTTCAATCGTTGAGCTCATCTTTTCATGACTCCTACTCTGTTGTTTACTTTGAGTCTAACGATTACATGGCTTGTTGGTAGTTTGCCAAACCGCATTGTCGTTAACGGCTATGGCGTCGTGCCACTATGTGCAAAGAGCCCACTGGTGAAATTCAAATGACAGCCTTAATCTCATGTGAGAGTTACATCGAAAAATGATGTTCAATTCAAAGAAAATACTCCCACCCATTGATGAAGTGCATTGGCCTAAAACAAATCTTTCAGAAAATATTGTAGATAAAGCCTTCCAAATATTTCTTTTAACTTTTTTTTTTTTTTTTTAGCACCTCTCGAACAAATCTGATGCCCTAAAAAATTGAAAAGACTGATTTGAAAATTACAACAAAAAGTGCTTTTTAAGAAGATGCAAGTACGGTATGAAAGAAATTACACACGTACTGCTTTCAAAACTATTAGAGGATTTCTCTTTCCAACCAAGTGTTCAAGTCTTTAAAATAAAAGCTGACCTATGATGGAATAAGACAAATATGAAGCCTTGCAATCTGTGCAAAAAAGTATGTGACCTACAAAAGCATATATATAATTCTATACTTTATAGTACATTTGAAGTCTATTTACAATGACTATCAACAATAAAGGAAATCCAACAAGACATTGTGTCTAATACTGCAGTACCGCCACTCTGAGGAACTGATGCTTCAACACAGACGAGAACCAGGAGGAAAGATTATTGCTAGAAATCTAGTGATTTTACAGTGTGAATTTATATACACATCACCGTCACACTTGGCCACTTGTCAATTTCTGTATGTTTAAACACTGACATTTTAAGTAAGCAAAATATCTTCAACTTTCAGATTTTAAAAATTTCCTATGGATTGATAAAAGGACCTCCTCTTGAATCTGTATAAATATACGCCAGTTGTGTTTTTAAAATGCTCTTCCCCCGCCCCACCCTTAATTTCTTCTCTTATAATAAATTGGTTCACTGACTACAAGAGCGTTGTTGTAAAATCTGTGCTTGCTACCTCTCTAATGGTTCCCACTTCAGAACGAGATCCTCAAGCCCATTTCTGATACCACACCAAAAAAAAAATCCCGCTTCGACCAAACGTTCAACAAAACCGAAAATATCTTCCACGATGTGTTCAAATTTGAGTAAAGGCCTCTATATTGCCACAATCCTGTTGATGCTGGCCTCTCCTTAAAGTGCAATCAGCCAACAAGTAAAATTCAGTTTAACGCTAGCCCGTCGAGCCTCGGAGGATGAAACAATGTGCTGCTTCTTTACCGACATTCATCCGAGTGTCACGATCCGCTGGCTTATTTCAGCTCTCCAACCATCTTTCATGTTGGCACCGCCGTCGGAAGCGAGAAAACGTAGGAAAGAACGGCCATGAGAAAAATGAAGTCTCACGGTACATTCGACAAAGGAGACTTCGGAGCTACGCTTAAAACAGGCCATCTCGACATCCATGCCGCGGGCACCTCAAGCCCACTGACACCGCCCGACAAGTGGAGAGTGTCTACATGACCACCTGCTCGGACACAAATATCAAACTGCATTCAGCGGGGTATTGCAAAGGTATTTGAATGTGTGTGTGTGTGTGTGTGTGTGTATCCTGGTGTTTGTTGAGTTTGACAAGCACTGAAGAACTTCCCCCGCCGTCTGCCCCCAAGGCATCAATCCAAAGGCTTGCGACCCTAGTGATGAGTTTTCCCCACACACCAAGATGTCCTCCATGACGCTCAGCAGTATTTCTGGATTGAGTAGAGGAAAAGAAGACAGGTCAGTTGCGCATTCAAATTATTCCAAGAAAAATCATTTTCATGTGATCACCAACCTGATCTTGGCCCATCATACGCCCCATCACCATTGGATTCATGCCCATCTGTCCTCCCATCGGACCCATGTGAGCTGCTCCTCCACTGGTCGCCATGCCACCGTTCATCATCATGGCTCCATAGCCGCCAGGATTTCCTTGCTGCCCGAACTGCTGCTGTCCTGGAGGCACTTGTTGGCCAAACGGCTGCGGAGGGTACGAACTGGTGTGGGAGCAGACGAGAGCTCAAGATAAACATTCGTTCCAATGGCGTCAGAAAGCCAGGGCAGCCTTTTGCACACCTGCTGCGTCCCACGCCTCCCTGTGACCAGCCCTTCATTTCGGTGCCCTGGTACATGGGACCGCCCTGTTGGTGTTGCTGCATCATGGCGCTTTGAGGCCCCAGGCGGCCCGTCATCATGGCGTTCGGGGGACTGTTAGCAACGGATGGGCCAAATGAGGGGTCTCCCTGCTGGCTCATACCTGGAGAGATTAATTAAATAAGAAATACACAATCGCGGTTCCACATTCATGTCCCTGCTTTGTCCTTTGATTCATTTTTAAAATTGTTTTTTACAGTATGCTGCGTGACCTCAAGTTACAAACTTAATTCGTTCCATAACTCGAGGTAACTTTTCCCATTGAAATTATTGCAAATTTAATTAATTCGTTCCAGCCCAAAATTATATTCACATTTTATGATATACCTGTGATTTTAATTGTGCGGTTGAAAATAAACAGTACAATATAAAAGTCAGAAATGTAAATGAAATGAACATGTACACATCATTATTAAGAAATAAAAAAATGCTCCGGGCAAACTTATCCATTTCTTTTTAGAAAAATTTTCCCAAAGTGGGACGCACATTGTCATTTAAAAGAGCAATTGCTCTGTTGGCCACACTTTCATAAGGGTGGTGCTTTCTGATAAATGCCCTGCACATCACTGCATTTGGCGCATGTTTATTTTAGCATTGCAGAAGTACAAGGAACTCTGTTCCATCATATCCTGCCTTTTCCACTTCCACGACAAGAGACTTTCCAATACAATAAAGACTGAACATATCAAACTTACTGTTGATTTTTTTTTTTTTTTTGCTGGAACAGATAATAGCATTTCCATTAATTTCAAAGATGATCTCAGTGTTTTTGCGTTACAAGCATGGTCACAGAACAAATTAAACTCTGATCTCAAACGCCATAGAATATTTTCAAAAGTTTTCATATGGTCTTGCTGTACAGCACACTTTCATTTATTGCTGGTGTATCTGAAATGCTTTCCCTGTGAAAAACAGACTTCACCGTTCTCTGAACATTTCTGAGCATTTCAGAAACTCACCACCAGGGAGCAGCATTGTTCCACTGCATCAGTGAACTCACCGTAATTGCCTCCATAACCAAACTGCTGAGGACCAGGCTGACCCATGTTTGGTCCTGCCACACTATTGTCCATGCCGCCAGGCGCGGTGACGTTAGGCGGGGGGCTGAATCCACCGGCAGCTGCCTGCTGCTGCTGTTGCATCAGCATCATCATGCGCTGCCTTCTCATCTGCATGGTCACCATCTCCCTGCTGCGCTGAGCCATCATCTGAGCATTCAGGAACCCCTGTAGGCAGAACAATCTTCAGAGCACCTGAGGAAGTCTGTTATGAGGAAAGACGTCTGTATGAACAGATAATGTCATAGCGGGAAGCACAGGAGTTTGTGGTGAGCACGCCTGCCTCATACTCCAGTGGTTCTGGATCGGAGTTTCTACTCAGGACCTTTTGTGTGGAGTTGGCATGTTTTCCCCATTCAGCCTCATTCGAAAATGGGCATTTGAAGATAAATTGTCAATCGATGTCAATGTGAGTGTGAATGGGGTGTTTGTCTACTTGGTAAACTGGATATGACATTTGGATTAGAGTCAGCTGGGACTGACCCCAACTCACCCACAGTCCTAATGAAGAAAAAGAAGGCTAGTATATGAATGGATGGAAGAGTCAAGTCTACTGATGTCTACCTGTCCAGTCATTCCTGTCTGCATAGCAGGCCTCATGCCAGGGTTGCCTCCAGGATTCTCCAACTTCATGCCCATGGCCTGCCGTGTCTGATTCATGAACTGAGAATCGAAAAGGCTTTGGATTGTATCAAACCAAAAAGTATCTCATATAAATATTATAAATAAATAAACAAATACATTTTAAAAATAAGGTTATATTTTAAGGATGCTAAAAATAATCTTTTCACAATTTAAAAAAAGGCCTTGTAAGAATATGATGACAACATAATATCCTATTCTTATCCGAATGTAAAACAGCACCAAACTTGAAAATGATTTTTTTTTAAACCTAAATATTAACAACTGCGCTTCCATACCTGCTGTCCCTGCAGCCTTTGTTGCAACTGGAGCCTCATGGGTTTGTTCGCACTCATCATCCTGGGCCTCATCATGTTGGCACGAGGGTGCCCCATGCTCCCCATCCCGCCCATGCCAGGGACAGGGAAACTATTACTTTGGCCCATTTGCGACAGCATGGGTCCAAATCCACCTTGCTGAGGTTGCCCCTGCATAGGGTTGCCTCCATAGCCGGTCTGCATGGCGATGGTTGGGGGTCCGGGATAGCCTTGTCCATAGAGCGGTTTCTGGTCCAGAACCATGGAAGGTTCTTGTCCCGTGAAAGGCTCCAGCGATTGTTCTGCTCCCTGGGTCTGATGAAACAGACAGCAAAGGAGCTGACCAAACTTTTTCTCTCTTATTGATTTATTTTCTGTTCGTTAAAACAGCAGAGTTGAATCTCCCCGGGCTCATTAATCTCACTTCAAAACAGACAGAAAACTTTGAGTAAAGATAAAACGTTTGAAATTAATCACAGTCGTGAGTCATGACAAGAAGTACTATTCTTACATCTAAAAGGCAACCTCTTCCTGCGACTTACCTGACTGACAAGGTCTGGGATGCCGAGAGCCCTGTCTATCTCCTCAAGAGCGGTGCCATCTGTGTTGTTCAAAAGGGAATCCAGCTGGTCGAGGAGCGCCCGCTCGTCACTCTGACCCTCACTGTTAGTGGGTGGCGGCAGAAGTTCATCTAAGGTGTTTGCAAACTGGCGTCTGTGGCAAATGCACATGCGGATTCAGTTTTTTGTCTTTTAAAACAAAATACAAACTATGAGGTGAGCTGTGCTCACCTGTTGCCTTCCATCCCCATGAGTGTGTCCGGCCATGCGGGGTTGGCGTGGCCATGCTGGCTGAAGGAGCTCACACTCATCACCATGTCAGGGGAGCCACCTTAACCACATGACAATTTGACATTTCACACAAATACGGATGGTTAATATGCAATTGCCGGTCAAGGTGAACACAGCGACATACCCATATCCATGAGCTGCTGCTGTAACATAGACCTGGATCCAGGGTTGCTGTTAGAGCGGCTCACCACGGGGCCTGTCATCATTCCCTTGCTACCGTTGTACTCCATATTGGGACGCATCATGGTGGGGTGAACAGATGAACCCACCGGACTGGGACTGGAGCGGGATATTCCCCAGTCTCCAGATGCCCCCATGGGAGACCTTTGGGTTGCCATGGCCCTATTCATTGGTCCTGGTAGGAATGAATATGTGCATGAGAATTAACCACAGTAGATGCTATGAGGCGTGACATGAAATTCAGTTTGGAATTGTACATTCGATAAATGAGCAGATTTCAATAAAGACCTACGTACAATGTGCAACAAATGAAACAAATAAATACTGTGCATACCCATATTTCCTGGGTAGCCATCTGGGCTACCCATCATATTCTCCTGCTTGACAGGCATGGGGCGCCTTCCTGGTCCTCCAAGGCCACCAGAAGGCTTCCCGTTCATGGACAAAGCCCGCTGGAAGGGCACTCGAGGCCCTGGACCCAAACCTGGACTCTCTAAGTAAAACAAAATATTCACAGTCATTCACTCCCCTTACTTCCATAGTGAATCTTGACAAGTATGCTTGCAGATTCAAGAAACGGACACGCAGACAATCCATATGATGACCGATAAACCGATATCATTGCTTACCCTGAAGACTGTCATCAAGGCAGCCCAGGGCTTTGTTGCCGTCGTTTGGCACAGTGCCTCCTGCCTGATCTGAGTAAAAATCAGAGCTGGTCCCCCTCAGGTCTCCCAGGATAGACTCAAGGTTGTGCAACTGGGAAAAAAAATTGTCTGAAGAATTACGTCAAGGCCCAAGCAGCTACTTCAGTGGAAGCATGTGCAGTTGATGAGGCAAAATCAACAAGGACAGCCAAGAGAGACAACTGAACTTACATCATCCGGTGGTTCTGACTTGATCTTGCTTTCATGATGTTCAGGGCCACCGCGTGAAGGACCGCAAGAAGTCATCAAGGGTCCCTTGCCATCAAGCTCCTCCAGTTTGGGTTTGACGTCCACTTGCTCTTTGGAATCATCCTTGTTGAGGAGATAGTGGAGAAGGGCATGGGTCTTCTCCTTCTTGGGGCTGAGCTGCTCCTGCTTGGGCTCAGTGATTAAGCCGGGGCCGCTCCCGGACCCCGAAACTCCTGGACCTACTTCACTGCCCTCTTGGCCGCCGAGTGCCACCTTCCCCGTAGCCTCGGCTGTGATCTTTGCTACTTCATCAGGTGTATTGCCATTTTGGAGCAGCTTGTGGAGAATCTTGTGCTTTTCTTGGAGTGAGCCTGTGTAGTTGGCTGATGTGGACAACCCCCCTAGCCCACTTGTCTGGTTTGAACTAGCATTAACAGAGGAAGAGGAGGACACCCCAGTGGACGAAGGGCTCGTCATCCCCCCAACGGGGTCTTTACTTTCAGAGGCTGCCGGAGTACTACTGTTTAATGGCTGTGGAGCAGGAGGCACTGGAGGTCCACTTCCACCCATTACGAGCTCCTCAGTTGGTGAAGTCAGCAACTGCAGCAATTTTCTGTGGCCCTTACTTTCTGGTAGCCTTCGAGTTGGCTCCGACATTGCCGCAGGAGTCTCGCTGCCCCCGTCTCCCAACTCTTTAGGTGTTGCAGCTGCCTGGCTGTCGGGTCTGTCTCCAGAGCCTTCAGCTTGCGAATGCTGATGATGGTGCAAGGGGTGGAGATGGTCGCCAGGCACAGGCATGGGCCCGGGCCCCGACCCCAAGCCTCCCGCTGGGCTTTTGGATCCATCCTGGCTTGGTTTGCCCATTTGGTTTGGCTGGGAGGAAGAGGAGGAGTGGACACTTGGAGAGCTATCTGGTTTATGGACGGACGAAGGAGACATCAGTGTGGCGGGGACTGAGTTCCCAACTCCGTCACTAATAGCTTGTAAGGCGTTAAGGGAGCTGCTGGAGTAGGTTGTCGTGTTCCCAACGCCTCCTGCGCCACTGCAAATGCCACCCATGGGAGAGTGCATGCCTGAAGGATAACCGCAATATAATCAAGCAAGCAAGTGGGGACATGAACAAATGTTCTGGACGCCGGACAAGAACTGACTCACCTGCGGGAGAAAACTGATTGGCACCCATCTTTGGACTTCCTCGATTTCGGGGTGACATTAAGAGCCCCGATTGGGGAGCGCCGATCCGAGGGCTTCCTGAAGGGCTGTTCAAACCACTTAGCCCGAAGCCCCCACTACTCTGAAAGGGGGGCTGATGTGGATGGTGCTGCATGCCTTGGCTTGGGTTATTCATTGGACTCATATGTCCCATCTGACTCATCTGCATCATGCGGTTACCCATGGCTCCACCCCCACTACTCCCTCCATATGCGGAGCATCCGCCCATCTGACCCATCTGACCCATGTGGCCCATGTGCCCGTGCTCGTTCATTCCAAAGCCCCTGTTCATGCCACCCATGCCCCCCATCACCATCCCACCACTGGGGTTCATGTTCATTTGAGCATTTGGGTTGGGGCCTCCCATGGCCTGCTGTCTCATGTTGTTGGGCATCATGTTACCACCCTGAGCTGAGCGGTAACCATTCGGTTCTCTGATTGGAGAGAGAAAAGAAATCAGAAGGAAATAAAAATCTTGCAATTCAACACAGCAACTTCGTTTCTTAAATTGCAGACGGCTACAACATTTGCTGTAGTGCCAGGCTTTCTTCACGTCATTGTAAGTTTAAAAACGACTTCAGCTGCTACCTCACCTTCTATGAATGGCTGAGAGGTGAGAAATGCAAGTTCATTGTAAGACAGTAGATGACATATCCGTCGCGGTATTTGGGAGGACTGTTTCTATTTCCTGCATCTGCCTCTGGTTACCTCTGAAGGAGATGAGTAGAGATGAAGCCTTGTGGCTCGTTGCTCATTGGGTGACGGTACAGTTTGCTCTTTGTCTGGGCAGTGACCGGCGTGCCGTCGGACAGGGAGAAGCGATAAAGCGGTGTCTCGGCGTGGCCCTGCAAAAAGGCTGCACAGAAAAGACGCATCCACATCAGTTGTTTGAATTCGCCATGAGCCCCAATTGATGAGTAATGTGTTTGAAGAGTGCAGCCGAGGACCAGTGTGTCACGCACCCTCGTGATAGTGCCGTTTGTGGGACCAGGGTTGCCCGTCACTATGCTGGAGGAACATCTGGATGCAACGCCTCAATAAATCCTCCCAGCCTGGACGCACTGATGCTCGCAAAGAGTTCTGGTCAATCTGGATCAGTTTACCTGCCATAGCGCGAAGAAGGATGACAAATAAAAGAAAGGAAAGCACGAGAAGTGAGAGGGGATTAGTCACGCGTGAAGACTTGGACTTGGGTAAAACCTGTTCTGTGTGAGTCATCACCTGAAAGCTCATGCCTTGTATTGAAACTCTCTGTTCTCTCCATCGCGGTAACCCGACGGGCCACGCAGATCATACATGACTGCAGATCTGGTTAGAGGAGAGAGGGGGCAGTAATGTGTTACTTTATATACTTGGGGCTAAAAAGTTATTTCCCCAAAAAAACAAAATAAAAGTAACAGTACATCATAATCACTCATCTCTATACGGAGACTTAGTGCATTCACTATCCCTCCAACTCTTCAAATTTGGTACATTTGGGGTGTTTTTACAGATGCTTGTTCCTACTTCCAAATAAGTGCGATGTTCTGGCTGAGATACCAATTTACAGAAATTGATGCATTTAGGGATGAAACGATTCACTCAAGTCTCTATTTGATTCCATTTCTTTTTTCTTTCTTTTTTTTTTTTTTAACAAAATGACTGTTTATAACGAAATGACTTTTATTTTAACATCTGCATTTTGTCCTTTTTTGTAACTTTACAGAAAACCCTTTTTTTAATGAACTAATACATTTAACTACATTATTGTCTTATTGGTGTTTTGTTAGTGCCAGAACTAACCATGAAAGAAAATAAATGTACAATAGATTTGAATGTTATTGCAAATCCTTTTGTAATCAAAATGTCAATAGATGAATTTATTTATTGTGCATATTTTAAGCTGTTGAAATCAATTTTTGATCTCAAATGCATTTTAATCGAAGTAACTAATATTGTTTGTTCCTTCTTACATTCCCCACCATGTAGCCTTGGTCCCTTGGCATTATTTCAGGTTGTCGTTGACGTCATTCTACAATAGTCATCATGTTTGCGAATCCTTGATTTGTGATTTCGGTCATCTAATGAAGGCTCCAGACTTCCTTTGATCGTTCAACTCAAGTTGTCGATTTATTGATCGTATTTAAGAATATCATAGTGTCGTACTCAACTTAGATATGCCTCATGTTCAGTGTTCCACATTCTAAATGTAGTCAAAGGTTACTGAAACTGATAATTGCAGGCAAAACGTTGTGCTATACCTTCACCCTCCTCAATCATGGCTTTTGGCTGCGTAAGGGCAAAACACTGCATGGTCTCATAGGATGGTCCTCCTGGTCCTTCCTCCAAAGCGCCATGGGCGTGGCCAAATTTGACAAGCATTCGGCAATTGAAGGTGTGACTCTTCTGTCGGGCTGCCTCGTTCCCCCACGACACTCCATTTACTAGAGAAGGACAAACACATGAATTCTTCCGAACACATTACATGCACGTGTCTCCTCATAGTCTGCAATCAAACGTCACAAAAAAACTCACGGGAAAGAAACAGACCACACTAAAACGTGCACTTCCCCACCCGGATTGAGAAGCAGGTGTCTCTCCTGATGTTCGGATTTCGGCTAAATGGTCCATGGGATTATTGTAGCTAAGGTGTCGATTTCCAATACCTCTCCTAAGTGTACTCTGAGGCCAGGCACACACTCTGTCATCTATCCTCATTAGGTTCCCGACTCCTCATTACACTGTAACGCGCACACAGACACACATGCGTGGCACGGCAAGGCAGAGCGGGGGTCAGAGGAAAAGACAAAGAGGGAGGCAAACTTCACAGAGAAAACAAAGCGTTTTGCAAGGTCTGTGTGAAGTCTCAAGACCTTGAATTGTTGGCAGGAGGTTTCTGTCTGGCAGGTGCAGGAGGATGTGGACTGGAGGTATGTCAAGAGGGTAGCTGGATATTGCAAATGGAGCTGGGGAGTTGTTGGGGCAAATTGTTAGTGTTCGTGTGAAAAAAAAAAAATTGCCATGTTGGCAAAGAACGCCCAGCATAGTCGCAATGGGGGCAAATGATGGCCCTCATCAATGAAAAATTTCAGCGCAACACAAAAGCACACCACGCATTCCTGTGCTTGAGTTTAAGAGTTTTTGTGTATTTAACTGTAGATGGCGCGGCCAGTGGTCATCCCGCAGGAATGTGCAGCGAGAGGTCATTTCATTCACGGCTCCGGAAGCCTAATGACGGCGGCGACCAGCAGAGCGAGACACAATGAGGGGTGGGAGTGCAGACACAGGCATGCTGTAAAATGGCCAACCGTGAGATTTGGCGTATTTGGCAGCCATCTCAGTCTGTGTGTATGAAGGCGAGAAAGTCGGGAGAGGTTTAGGAGGAAAGGTAAGATGAGACAATAGGAGAAGGAATACAGGAAGATGCAGGACAAAAGGCCACATCCGTTGTTGAAAAGTAAAAGTAATGCTTCAGTGGCAGGCTCAGTCATTCATCAATGATCATAAATAGTGCTCTGTGCCCACTCAGGGGGCGAGGTGAAAACACACCAAATACAAAGGTAATACTGTCTTTAGCGTGAATATTTAATGTAAGGAATGACATGTACGCACATGCAAATTGACTGAGGTAAGAGGAGCGTGCGGGGGTGTATTATTCGGCACTAAGTAGTTTCCAGATGGCTGCCATGGGATGTGAATTGAGCTCAGGCCTGTTTTAAACTGTCTGGACCACTGAGTGTGACTGACAGCTGGAACACACTGCCTGCTCCGTACCGAGTGAGTTAGGTGCTTCCATTTTCATGTGCGTTTGTGTCAAGTGTGTTGAGAGTTCTCTGAAAAGACACTCCCTAGGAGCTCCTCATTACGACGAGGAGATAAGCACGACGGAGCATAATCCATAACTGAGGGCCCGTGAACAAGAGTAGGCGGATCCACTTGGGCAACTTCGGCATTTACCTTTGCCCTGTGGATGATGTCAAGTTTTATTCCTGAGCAGCACTGTCGGTGACAATGTGCATATCGGGACATACAGTCACCTCCAAAAGTAATGCAATGGCACGGTAAATTCTTTTGTTTTTCATGTGTCCTGAAGCCATTTGGGTTTCAGATCAAAAGATGAAGATCAGACCAAAGTTTCGAATTTCAGCTTTTTAGTAAGTATTTACACCTAGATGTATTAAACAACTCATTTGTTTGAAGCCATCCACTGTTCAAGAAAGCCAAATGGAAATTATTAAATTAACTTAAAATGAATAACATTTAATATTTGGTGGCATGTGCCCTGTGATTGGCTGGCAATCAGTTCAGGCTGTACCCCACCTACTGCCCGAAGACAACTGGGATTGGCTCCAGCATCCCCACGACCCTAAAGCGGTTCAGATAATGGATGCGATTGGATCAACCATCAGTCTCCTTTTCAGCGGGTGAAATGCATGCTCTGTTTGGGTTAAGGTCTAGCGATTGACTTGGCCAGTCCACCTTATACACACACACACACACACACACACACACACACACACACACACACACACACACACACACACACGCACACACATATATAAATATAAATTGATGAAGCCAGCCCACCACGCAAACAGAAAGTAACAGCGAGAAGCAAACAATGACCGAACACACGTGCTAAACAGCACGCAGCTGATGAGCAGCCAGGACTTGGCATTATCTTCCGAAGATGAAGCCGTTTTGACGAGAAAAGCTCTGCATTTTGTCATCTTGTGATAATATTAACAGGTTAAGGCATCTTCGTTGTTCAGGGGTCAATGTTTGGTCAGTCAATATTGTTATTTTATGCCGGTCTGCAAAAAAAAAACAACAAAAAACATGCTTTTATGAACCAGCCCACGGCGCAAAAGAAGTTGTGGGTCAGTGGTTCAATCAAGTCAGTCAATATTAAGCAAGTCGCATATATGAGAGTAAGAGGAAGATAGAGCTTTACCGAGAGGCTTATGTGCATGCGTGTGTGCATGTTGGAATCTCACTGTTGGTCTTGGGCAGGTTCTTGTGGAACTCCTCCCTGTCTTCTTCGTGTAGAATGTTGTAGACGCTGGTATTGATGAGCTCGTCCTGCTTGTACTGCAAGTATTGTGTCACATTGTCCGACACAAACACGATGCTGCCCTCTCGGTTCACCACAAACAGGAAGCCATCCAAAGCCTGGTGGCGGGAAGTCAAGACTTGTCCAATCGAAGGTTGAATTGACAATAAGTCAGGGGCGTCAATGGACTCACCTGCAGTAGAAGAGGCCCTAGGTGGTCTTTGTCAATGACACCCTGACCCGTTGAGGAAACGTCAGATTTCTGAACATCGTCGCTGATGGAAGCCTTTCCTGTAAGGGAAGACAATGAGATTGTATTAAAACGCACGGAAAAACCCACTGGCATTATCCACGAAAGCTGATCCAACAGGGGGCAGTGTTTCTTAAGCATCAGAATTTTTATTTATTTATATATATATTTTTAATATACACAGGTAAAGGAGAGAGAGGCATACTAGGGGGCAGGTTTCTCTAAGGAGCCCATCAGGAAGAATCGAGGGTTGGGTGCATGTGCAGCAGGTAATAGTCGTCCTCATGCTTTATATTCAGTGTCAGACTCAGAGGAAGTGTCTGGTAGGTGGAGAGAGGGAGCGTGGGAGAGAGCTAGAGAGGCTCTGCAAGCCGTAATGGTGCAGGGGCAGGAGTCGAGGCACCTGAATTAAGGGTGGGGGTGATGCTGGGAGCAGCAGCCAGACAAAGAGATGGCTGCAATAAGAAACGACAAGAGGAAAAATGCATTTGACGTTCGGTTTGTCTCAATATTGGCCACTCGTTCGGATCCCGGGGGGCACAAATACCCACACAAAAGGCAATATACGACACTGCTTGAAGTGGAGCACTGAGAAGTTAAGGGAGGAGAGGAGGGTATGAAAAGTAAAGAAAATATAGAGAGAGACGCGATAGAGCAAGCAAAACAAATAAGAACACGCATGACAAGCATATGAAAGTGGGACAGGGTGAAGTAGAACAGGTAGGAAGCGCGAGATGAGTCCAAAAGCCTGTGTCATGTCTGTCTCCACTTCCTGTAACTATGGCAACCTGTCAGCAGCCAGTCAGGGCCAGCTGTAGCCTCTTCCCCTTCCTGTCGAGGTGGCAGACGCCAACTGAGTCCCACAGAAACACAAAAACAACCACCACTGATTCTCCCCTCTAATTAACCTTTAACCTGCCTCTAGCTAAGAGTCAAAAACATATTTACCAATAGAACCCAAACGGGAAATGCATCTTTAACACAACTGTCGATTTGGCACTTTGGCGGAGCGTAGGTGATTACCTGCAAAACGCTCGGCTAAACGGCCCCTTATGAGGTCAGGCCACAGCAGCTCCCCCCATCATCTTAGACACACACACACACACACACACACACACACGCACCCACACACACACACACACACACACACACACACACACACACACACACACACACACACACTCCAAACAATGAGTCAGACAACTCACCCTGTTCTTTGATCTGTCGGATCTGCCGCACCGTCTCTTTGAGGATGGCGCATTTGTCCGGTTTGACATTGAAACTGTCGATGTCGCTGAGGTTGGCAGAGATCAGCTCAGCCAGCTCCTCGATGTACTTGCTTTCCTGCTCCCGCCGCTTCCTGTCACTCCTGCAGGCGGTAATGAGTTAAGTGAAAGCTGCGAGCAACGATCCGTCGAGGGCCATTTAAGTGATGCTTTTCCAGTGTACAAACTTCATGTTTAGATGCAGTTGTTTCCATTTTTCTCAGTTTAGCTCAGTTATGGGTGGAAAATGTCTTACTAGAAGCGGCATATCGGCAACATTTGAAATCTGCCTTCCTACACCAAACTTGGGAGTAAGTGTGCTACACAGTAAATGACAAACACATTTTTTTCCTGTTGTGTGGGATAAAATTAAAAAATAAAGTCAGAGATTCCAGGCTTAGGACCACCCGTATTGTAAAACTGACTTTTGGGCCACATTCTGTAAAGCAACGTGTAGAAATAAAAATGTCATGAGCAACGTTATGTTAAGATGCCACCTTTACACTTTCCCGCTATTTCCTCATCTCATACATGTTACACAACGTTAATGAAAATAAAAATGCTAATCTTGCAGGGTTAGTCTGCATCATAAACGGAATTTTACAAATGTAGAATGACCAATTAAATTTAACATTGAATTATAAACTGAGAATTCTGTGGGGGCTTGAAACACAACACTTTCCGCCACAGTCTACAGCCAACTTAGCATGCAGGCTAGAGAAGTTGAGACTGCGTTCATGCGATCTCTACCGATGGGCGCAGCAGAGCGTCACAATACTGAGGTTCAATTGTAATTTCATGGTGATATTTATCCCCGAGGAATTCCTGACTTCTCATTTAATTGACGTATATTTTGGCAACCCTGGTTAAGACGTGTTCAAAGCCTTAAAATAAATTCCATTTTCATGGCAGAAAACTATAGAAACGGTTCAACAGACAGAGAATCAAGCTCCTCCCGGTGTCATCTCAGTCCCCAGACATCAACCCCATTGAAAAGCTGTGGAGTGAGCAAAAAAGGTGAGTGCAGAGGAGAGATCCCAGGTCGCTGGATTGTGCCAAGAGCAATGGTGGAAAGCTGTCTTTTTGTATTGCCCCATTGCGTGAAACATTGCAGGAGGAGATTGGTGTAGCTTTGTGGGAAAAGGGGCTTGTAGAAAATGATTGACATCAGGGGTTGTAAAGAATTGCCGCACACATCACTTGATATGACAAAATTGTTTCTTAATGTGTGTCTTTTCTCCCCACTGAAAATTTGCACTTGGATTAAAGAAGGGATTTTCCTCTTTTTATTCAATTTTGGTTCCATATTTTTTCGAAAAATGAATTTATAAAAAGCTTCAGATTACATCTTAACCAATGGTGCCAATAAATAGAGGGCAGTAAGTATTAGTCCACGAAAGAAGACGTTTTATTGGCTCAAGTCAAGCTATAAATACCATTAATGGCATCACATGATCTTTTGGACTTTGCTGATCCGTTACACTCACCCGAGGCCTGGTGTGTCGCAGGTGGAGAGTTTGCGTTTCCGGTTTTCTGCGATCAGAGGTTCCATGGAGTTCTCCCCCAAACTGCTCATCATGTACACATATCAGCACCTGCACCAAGGTAGAAATAACCTGTTCATCATTGCGGAAAGGAGTTATGCAGCTCTTTTTCTGACTTGCGACTACGTCGATGCTGAATCGTATAAATAACAATGTGGGGCAAGTTGCAAATTGTAACCATCAGGACAAAATATGCCCATATCACACCTATCATCCTCTGCTGGCAGGGGATGACAAACACAAACACGTCTGCCCAGCCTCTTCCACTGGGAGAACAAATTTGAGTTTGTTTGTCTGTGTATTTGTGTGTGGGACTGTGCATGTGGGAGTTCATCAGCTCATATGGTTTTTCTCTCTCTCTCTCTCTCTCTCTCTCTCTCTCTCTCTCTCTCTCTCTCTCTCACACACACACACACACACACACACACACACACACACACACACACACACACACACACACACACACACACACACACACACACACACACACACAGGATTAGCAGTGTCTCTGATGAAAAGCCAGGCTGCACAACTAGCCCCGTTAGACAGCCGTCTGTCTCCCATAATGCATCACGTTCCGTCTCCAGGAAGTGAGCTGATAAAGGTTGTTGGGAGGCGAAGCAGATGGAATGAGAGGAGGAGGAGGAGGAAGAGGAAAGGAATGGAAGATACAAGGGAGGGAGGGAGAAGCCGCTGCTGTGACTTGAGCTCTGATTGGTCACTTTCTTTGCCACAGCGACAGCGACAGGCACTGGGGTGAGGGAGGAGGAAAGGGGGAGAGTGAACACAACTACCGGAGGAGACCAAGAAAATGCAGAGGAACAGAAATACCAGGGAGAAAAGAGGCAATGGTGGGGCGGGGGGGTTGTCAGTCGAGAGGCATGTCAAACACACAAACAGGTGAGAAGAGAGGAAGAAGCAGACTTGAGTATGAGTGCTCCACGCATGCACAAGTAGTGCAGCGAGTGGCCTGAAAGCCACCGGTAACCCTCTTAACCTTCACAGCCAGAGCAGCTTCTTTCATTTCATTGATTACATGGTTATCCTCTGACCAGAGTACTGCCGCCTCCGTTGCATTGCAATCCAGAGCAATGGCAGCAGGGAGACGACGGTGTCTCATTTAATCATCATGCGCCGATGCCCTCTGGAAAACATTTATTTTACTTCTCAGAATAATATAGACCCATCAGCATGCAGCAAGATCATCTTTCGCAGACTTGAGTCGTCAACATTGGATTCATGAATGTAGTAAGGCGGATTTAGTTACGTTGGTGCTAATTAAAATAGCATTAAGTGGCATGCCTCCAGTTGAAACTGTTGTGTTTCGCTACAAGGCAACGAGAGGGCATTCTTACCAATCCTCCTCTAAATAATCCAAGATTTTCATGGTGAAAGCCCTTCCTGCTTTTGAGATTTTTGCCCACATTTCCCTTTCAATCTTTTTCACGAGGATCTTCTCCCATCTGTCTGTCGGCCCCATTGTTTTTTGTCTGCTCGCTACCTGCATTGTCTTTCCACGGCTCACCTGCCTGCCGCTTGCCAGAAGACAATCAGCACATTTGCTGCCGATGAGGTAAAAACGCAGAGGCACAAAGTCAGGGTTGAGACAAGCCTCCCTTTGCCGCTACCCCTCGATCCATCTGCCCGCCCGCCTGCCTGCCAACCTCTTGATGGAGCTCTCCAAAAGGGAGTTGCTCTTATTGTGGAGTGAATGAAACGGCCCCAGAGAATGGTTGATTAGCAGGCCGCCGAATGCCCGGGGGAAATGGGTCACCTCCAGCCTGGCGTGGGCCGCCCGTTTTTTCCAGTGCAGGGATAAAGTCAATTACATGCCACAGGCAGTGGGACCTGGTGGCAGGGAGGCAGCCTGGCCATGCTGGACACAATGCAGCAGCAGGGGGGCAGTGGGAAGAAGAAGACGCCGAGCGAGCGAGGGAAGTAGGAGATGCCGTCGGTCGTGCTGAGGGTGGGATGGTGATTTAAAGAAACAATGCAACTAAAGCTAAGATGAGAAGGCTAGCACAATTAACCTTGCCTAAATTAGCCTTGCTCCAAGAATTCTCCATAGATGCAGGTTACGGATGCTAACAATGAACACTTGCCACCAACAACACAACTGTGATGATTTAATTGCGCGACAGGTGGGCGCGTCAGTGAATTTTGACGATCCGTCATTTGTCAGCGGTCGGATTCACCCAACCGCCCTTGTCAATCTGTCATCGTTTCAATAATCATTCTGACATGCAAACGATGCATTTGTGACATATGTCAATGACTTTTCTATCTCCTGGAATTTCTGGCCAAAGGTGCTAGCATGGATAGGGAGTCCATCAGTGACAGATGGAGAAGGTCCGTCGCTATTGTCCTGGTTCGTGGCGATTTCAGTAACAGACGAAAAACAACTTCCGTCGATGGGTAGTTGGTCAGTTTTTCAAAAAAATTTTTTGACTTTTTTACGTTTACCGTGATTTGCCATTCATCATCAAATTGGGCGTCCATCAGTGAAGGATTAATTGTCCTTCCATCAGTCATGACAGAATGCACACCTCTGGAAATTACAACAAACCAAAAACCCATATTGATAACCAAGATCTTAGAAAAACAACTTCAGAAGTCAGCAGAGGAAATACCGTAGCTATCCACGTTCATTTGTAATCTACACACACTGTACTTTGGCCGCATGCACCAAATCACGTAATAAGAGCTAGGTCAGCAGCAAAAATGAGTAGCAGTAGGCTGCTTGTGGCTTGTTCAGAGGAGCAGCTATGGTGTCTTAAAAGCTTAGCCGTCATGCAAGTGACATCACAGACTGACAGTGGAGTGTGTACAGCATGCCAACACTTTTGAGGGCCCGTCCAACATGCCCTCCTTCATACCGCTGCAGTCATCAACTACCCCATCAGTTGAGAGATTTGACCCGGTGCAAACAGCGTTCTTTGGAAATGGTGATTGCACATAAGTGTGAATGATGAAAGCCGTAGAAAATGGACGTATGGTCTGGACTGACCATGTATTACAGTCACATTGTCACCTATTCAATACTGGGACCAAAATTCAGCATAGGAATAATATTCTTAAACGGCCCAGGTTGGGGATGGTAAGGTCGGGGCCGTCACACAGCGGCAAACTCCCGATGGCCAGCACGACCCTGGCACCATTCGAAGTGCGGAACGGTGACGCCAAACATCGCGTGTGCTGAATGACGCCTCTGTTCCGACATCGTTGCTATAGCTACCTGTCGGATGGGTCAATAATGTGGCCCAGTCTGAACAGGGCCAGATCCCTTTTGGAAAATTGCGAACAGTGTGGTAGGTCAGCCCCAAACATCAGATTTGAGGAGGAATCTGATTGGAACCAGATATGCTTGCAGCTTGAATGAAGCCATAGAGTAAAACCAGACTTTTGTGGCAAATCTGGTCACGAGCTGGCACTCCATGTTCTGTTGTCATTCTTTTTGTGGGAAAAAGGATGAAAGGGTTTGAGTTAGTTGAAATTTGAAGCCCACTGCACATGATCTCATGGTAGCACTTGATCATGCCAGTCATTCTTTTGTAATCTCAGTTGACAAAACAAGAGTCACAAGGCCCCATTGGCCATGCAAACAACAACAAAGTAGCAGGAGTGGCAAAATGGCAGAAGAGTTTGAAGTTAATCCCGGAGGATCGACCTTAAAATGAGAAATCAAAATCCCGTTGATGGTTCCAAGAGTTGTTTGCAGTGATTGCACAGAGTGTACACTCTAATGATCAGACACTGTTCATCTAAAGTGTCAATTTCTGTTAGCATTAGCAGTCATGGCTCAGCTTTAACTTTAACTTCGGACCGTGTTTTTCTCAGTTGGCAAATGCTTCTTTACTCCTCCCAAATAACACGTAAAACACACCTAAAATGTAGGCTGTGTTTTACTTTTTAGCTATTAAAATATATTCTTCATCTATTCATCCATACATCCATTTTCAAGACCGCTTATCCTGAACAGGGTCGTGGGAGGGTGCTGGTGCCTATCCCAGCTGACTTCGGGCAGAATGCAGACTACACCCTAAACTGCCATTCAGGCACAGGGCACATATAGAGACCATTCCTACCCACATCTACACTGTCAATGAGTGGGAACCGATCCAACGCTGCCTGCACACTAGTCAGGCGAGTGGACCACTACACCATCAGCGACTATCCTGTATATTATTCAGTTTCGCTTGAGAATATGCTCAATAATAAGCATCTTGAGAGAGTTCAAATGAGTTTGGAATTATTTCTTTATAGACAGTACAATTGATTTTGCCATCACGTTGAGTTGTTGACAGACAATATTGTTGTTGATCAATCATATTAAAGACATGGAAAGAATTAGTTTGGCATATTACATATTTACATTACATGCACAGAAACTTAATTGTATTTTGCCACCTGCTTGCACAAAATAAAATCACGGAGATCATTTTTTTAATGTGGACTATAAGTCTGCTTAAAAAATATATGGATATGGATCTGATTTTAGTTGGTGAAACACTTAATGAAATAAAATTGAGTAAATTTAACACATTCTTTTCAGTGTATATTAAAAAAGAGTATTAGTCAATTCTGACTCATTAAAAAAATGCACCGTGACAATCCAAATTATAAACAGGGTTCATGTCATCATACAATGACCAAATGTGAAATGAAACAAAGACTGTCAAACCCAGCTTGCTGACAAGTTTTACAGTTTTCCTTTCATTAAAAATGAATGACTGCTGATGCTTGTTTTGTTTTTCATTAAAGAAGGGGAGTTGTATGTTACACAACCGGTCATTGTTGTTCAACATGGCCATCGTTAGAAAAACGTTTCACTTCCTGGTCGCTTCACTTTTTTTTTTTTTTGGCCATACTTTCCGCAGTCATGGCATGCCCCGCCTCGAATTTACCCTCTCGCTGGTCTCAAATGTATTCATCCTGTTATCTGTGCAATAACAGAGCATCAGAAGCAGCGTGTGAATGAAAGCCAGAGTGACTTAGTTAAGTCCGCGCACGGCGCTCCTGTGGTGTCACCTGCCGACGGAGGTAAAAGATTAATGCTCTCCTTCAGCCACATCGGCAGGCAGAGCGCAAGAAATAATTTGATTTCTCCTTTGGTGTATCTGCTCCCTCCCCACACTTCATTTTCTCATCTGCCTGAAAAGCATCTGCTTTTGTTTCCCTCATTCTCAAGCCGCCACTGAGCCAACCCTCCTCCTGTCTTGATGGAAACCCTGACAAAGGCTCACACCCGCCAACACACCTCCATAAAACATTAGCATCCCAAAACACATGCGGCTCTGTGTTTTAGGTCAGGATGTTGCAAGAACGTGGCAACAACAACAAAAATTCTCTCAACCTGGTACACAGTTGCCATGCCAACCACGTGGGATAAGAGCCCACCTTATGTCGGGACTGAGGTGATGGACAATCAGACCCCCACCCGCCTTGACCCCTTCTTATGATGGCTGGTCAGTGGAATCTAGATGGAAACGATATGAAAGTAAAAATGTAGAGCATTCGAAAATACAACACACTATATATTAGACAAGGGGAATACATTAAGACATACCGTAAAGTCTTGTGTACAAGACGCACCTGTATACAAAATGCACTCCCGAATCCAACAGGAAAAGCGTTTAGTTTTCTCTGTACCCATGCATAAAACGGTACCCTGATTTGCTCCTATCCATTATTCTCATCTGGTCGCATTTGTGCAAGTGCATGTTTTTAATGCTCCCATATTACAAAATCAATATGACATTCAAAATATGATGGTTGAAAGTTGCCCACTTCAAACTGTTTTAGCCAATGTTGGTGGTTTGACGTTACCCTCATTTTACACTGTTTTGGTCAGTCTCCTCCACTTGCACCACACCTGTTTTGAAGAAAGATTGCTCAAGTGTGCGGTGACTGAAAAAAAAAATCCTTTGGGTTTATTTAGTTTGAACATGTACATTAGTCGCACATGATTAGACTGTGTTAAACTAAAATGTTATTTGATTATTTATAGAACAGGCTATCGAAACAGAGAAGTTATGATGGTGTAACAAACTGTTTTGCACCGCAGAATACAGTGTCAGCACAATTGAGTCGTTATTTAGCGCCCTTAACCAGCGATTGAACGTTATTTCAGGAGGCTGTTTTGTTGTTAAAGTCGGTAGCAAGTAGCAACAATTTGTTACGGCAATGCCTCAGAGTTGGCAAAATGAGTCAAGTCACTGGTACGCGGCGACAGGCTGCCGGGATCAAATTCAGCCGGGATCAAATTCAAAATCAAAGCTTATTTAGGCATTGATGTCTGTATATTAGTTAGTTTGGTAAGGTTTATTTTGAAATTGGCCCTCCGACCGCATTGGCGGTGTGATGTAAAGCATGAATTACTGTTGCTATGGTGTGTGGGTGCTGTCTAGACACGAGTAAACATCCAAACTAGGTGAAACATGTTTGCGTCTTATTAAGGCTCCTGTATAATACTCTCACCCCCTGATTTGGGATCGTTTTTTGGGGGGAAAATGTGTGTTATGCACAGGATTTTACGGTAATTTCAGTGCTAAAAACACAAGCAAAGGAGTCTTAATTAACCTCATGCCAACCATGAGCCGTGGCAATGAGAGATGCACACACATGGTTGAAATAGCCATATTAGAAGATACCTTACAATATGGAAAGCAATCTTCAAACGAAAAAACTATTACACTTTTACTATTAGTGTAAGAGTAGTATTAACATTACAGTTGTGTTAAGCACTTTCTGAAATTGTATCGCAGTAAAACGATCAAACTGTGTGGATTAAAAGTAGAATACAGTGTAATGCTAAAGACACCCCTGGAACAAAAACAGCCAATTATCGCTTGCTGTTGCTTTAACTACACAATGAAGACAGTCACCGGATATCCTTTCGACTAAATGGCAAATATCAAAAAAACATTTTATGGGCTAATCCCTGCCATTGTCATCCCCAAAGAAACCTAATAGGTTAATTTGTGTCAATTTAAATCTTGATAAGATACTCTGTGTGAGTGTGTGTGTGTGTGTGTGTGTGTGTGTGTGTGTGTGTGTGTTTTAGCCACTCTGGGTTGTTGGTGCAGCTTAAGTGCACGATCTCAACAATCACAGGAGAGATCCCATGGGGGAATCGAATGTGTAACCATGGAGAGCGCTGGGCGTTTCCATGACTCCCTGTCATCTGTAAAGCACACCACCAGCATGTCTCATGTTCATCTTGTTCGTGTGCCTCTGTGTGCGCACGTGCATGCCTGTGTGTATGCGTGTGTGTGTGCGCGCGTGTGTGTGTGGTTACAGGAAAGAACACCAGAATGGGCCTCCCCTCGAGCGTGTGACTGACTGGTCCACACTGTGTGTGTTTACGTGTGTGCATGTGTTTCGTGTGCCATTGACCGTCAGCGACCTGACCGCTGGCTGCACTCATGATTAGGAGCAGATGGGGGGCTGTGTGTGCGCGCGGGTGCGCAAGAGTGAGGAGGCGGCTGCTGCTCCACTTTCACTGATGTATGGGCTCGAACACACCAACAAAGACCCTCCTTCAGTTGATGTGTTTTCTTTTAATTGAGAGTGGAGACGAATGGAGTTAGCGTCATCGTAAGCATGTGCGAGCGGGAACTCCTGGTCCTCGTGTTAACTTTCAAAAAGCCATGAAAAGTGGAGTGAAGTGTTGGTTAAGGGCCCGTGGGTCCATGCACATACACACATACGGGGGGGCATCGCGAATGGGCTGCAACACATTTTGACATTGCACTCCCCCCTAATCACGACTGTGCCTCTTTGTCCGTATACTCCTCAATTACAGGAGCTTTATTGTATGGATGTCTGCATATTTGTATTTCACCAGCACTTGAGCAATAAATCCCTTGCGCAACAGCATCTTCCACTTACAAAACTGGTTGAAAGACGCATTAAAGATGCAGCCCATTTACAGTTCACTGAAGATGTTCATCGAGAAGCCTAACATTACATGAACTTAAATGGAGGAGTGCATCACAACGTAAATGTTTGAAAGAGCCAAATTAACTCGGTCACCTATATGAATGATGCAATATTACATCATACATTATGTTTTCACGGCGGCTGACTGGTTAGCAGATTGGCCTCACAGTGCAGAAGTGCAGGGTTCTATTCCGGCTCCTGTGTGGAGTTTGCATGCTCTCCCTGTGCCTGCGTGAGTTTTCTCCGGTGCTCCGGTGGCAGGTTAACGGAACACTCTAAACTGTCCCAAGGTGTGAGTGTGAGCACGGATGGTTGTTCGTCTATGTGTGCCCCGTGATTGGCTGGCAACCAGTTCAGGGTGTCCCTACTGCCCAAAGACGGCCGGGATCGAGGCTCCAGCACGGCCGCGAGCTTTGTGAGAATAAAGCGGATCGGTAAATGGTTGGATGGATGGATGGAAGTAAGTGGATGCCGTGTAGCATGAAGAGTACGCTAAGTGACAAAAGTAATAAAGGTGGCCCAACTTGGGTAAAGCAACAGACAAAAGCTTCCAGAAAGTTATTAGTTAACTTTCATCTTTGCCAAAGTCATCAAGTTCATCGGCTGCATTTACCACTGCAAACCTGGCCACCCACGCGTCGAGCGAGAAAGACGATACACTCGCTTTTGATTGAATCTTAATCCTATATTGAATTCTCTTATTCTATTCAAATCCATGTAAATCCCTTCATCAAACCTGATTGAATCAATCTACAATAAACTAAAGTTAAAAGTAAGTGAAACTCCAGATTGACTGGAGATCTTTAATCACCTTTTGTTGACTAAGATGGTAGATATGGCGGTGCTTTTAAGGGGTGGCCTAATCAGTGTTTACAGCCCTTAGCTATGCTCTGAAAATTACTCGAGCAACAGGAGGAATAAAATGCTAATTGAACGGAAGTGACACAGATAAAGAACAGATGTCGCCTCTTTGAATCTTCTTACTAAATAATATGAGGGAATAAAAATGATTTGGGCACTTCTGTCCGGCCCCCCCACATACTTTATTTATGCACTGAAAAAAATGGCGTGCTGAATTTTATTTTCATTTTGTCAAAGCGGTTGCCCAAAATAAAATTGGATCTGCACTTTAAAAACGCATCTAGATCCAGACGATCCTATTTTGTGTAACCACTTGATGAAAGAAAATTGAGTACAATTTAAATAAAATAGCTTTTTTTTTGGATAACGGAGCATGCAGAGGCGGAATTTCTGTCTGCATTTGCAACGGATTTACGGACTTACACCGCGGAGGGATAATGGTTGTCATAAAAGTGTCTAAATACACTAATTTCCTCCAATGTGCGAAAGATGTTTGCATACATGACATTAACCTCTTGAATGTTTTCTTTCCACATCTGATTCATTTTTGTGGGTGAATACAATTGGGCTAAGGTGGATTTTCAACACTATTATGCATAACAATAGACTGTTAAATGGCACTCAAGTTAAATCCATTTGACATTCTTTTATCCTAAAATCAACCAATCAAAATTAAATTCATTCTTTTTTTTTTTTTTTTTAAATTTCGCAAATATCTCAACAATTGTGTTCAATGCAGGTTCAATTCATGTCCCCACCTTCTACCAGCACCTTTTCACTCCTCTGTGATGAACATTTATCAAAAAGAGTTAAAATACAACTTTAATAAGTGTATATACTGTATGTTAAGTTACCGGTAGGTATATACTGATACAAACGAACACCGCACAGATGTACATTGTGTAAAAATATGTGTCTACTCGGGGAGACTATCAAGCAATGACACTGGACTAAAATAGGAACTCAGTCAAATTTTGGCTCGTTGCCTTTGTTTAAACACATCACCCCCCCCTCCCCAAAAAGAAACACACACACACACACACACACACACACACACACACACACACACACACACACACACACACACACACACACACACACACACACAAAAGACTTCACATCCAAGCTTGCCTCTGCAGACTAGGGGGGACCAAAGAGGGGAGTGAGACAGCCAAATTGTGGCGGCTGTTGTTAAAATTGTCACACTTAGGACCACTCATTAGAAACAAAGTACTTCCAAGTTGAGTGGGAACTTTCCATCTTTAGAGACCAATTACTGCGATCACAGTGAACAACCTGCTGCGTCCGATCTCACACTTCCGAGTGGAAGATGAGGGTCGAGGGGAAAGACTTGAAGGAAAGCGCCTGACTTGTTGAACTGTGAATCTGATCCAGGCAGTCATTGTGTCTGCTGTGGGCCGACATCACCTGCATTTGCATTTTCACAACAGGCAATAGGTGCTAGCATGAGTCACTGGTTCCACTAAGGTAAAAGAAACCAAAGTTGCAATGCCGCCCTCATCAGCATCAACCTGAGTTAAAAGGCTCATTCCGAGAAGGTAATGCATACTTGGCTTTGGAAGGTCACAGTAAAATAGACAGTAGGATTATGGAAGACTAAAATATAATAAATGGGAAGAGTATATTAATCCCACGCAGGTTAATTCTCATTCCTGGATGAGGGTCCTCTCCTTATGCAGGGTTCGACATTAATGGTGAACCGATGGCCCAGGGCTACGACACGCCTGTGTCAAGCCACCCTAAATTCACTTTAACAAACCCAGCTGGGCTCGTGCAAACTTCATCAATAAATTTGATGAAATCAACTCGTTCTTACTATTTTTTTTGGGGCGGGGGGATATTACATACACAATATTTTGAGTTTTATTCACTCAAAAAGCTCAATCACTTCTTCAAAATGATTAACTGTTGTACGGCAAATATTCACCCATTTTTGAATTGGATGCCTGCAACACATTCCAAAAAAGCAGGACAGAGGCTAGTTTGCCACTGTATTACATCACCTTTGCTTTTAATAACACTTCACATTTGGGAATGGAGGACACAAATTGCTGAAGCTGAGTAGGTGGAATTCTTTCCAATTTTTGCCTGATGGAAAACGGTGACGATCTCTCCGAGGACAACCCTGCTACCACCAATAATAACTTCTCCTTCCTCCTCCCGTCTACGTCGGCACACCGACTTTGCTCTAAAGTTACAGTACGGTACTATGTACTGTGATGCTTGCTGAGATAATTCTGCCATGGAACTGATAGTTTAGCGCTTTCTGTGTGGCGGACGTCTGGTTGACTTGCTGTTTTTGAAAAGTAGTCAAGTATTTTGCAACGCGTCTCCTGCGCTTTAGTTACATGATGGTAATTATAGATTGACATTGAATGTGTCTTGACTTATGAACAACTCCATTTACAGGCTCTCCAAACAAGTGTTGATCGCTTAGGGACCTCCTGTACATGTAACCAGATAATGGGAAAAGAGAGCTGGGTGAGGAGATTAGATCCCAGGGGTCAAATGTTACAGTACAAACATGCCAATCAACACTCTCCTAAATGGAAAGATTTCAACTGGAACAATAGAATATATTGTTTCATCACATCTAAACTTGAAAGCAAACAGATGACAACTCATCAGCCATGCCAGGACAATGTAAACACATGGATCCAGATCATGCACACGTGTTGTGGGAAAGCGCAAATATCCAACCCTTCTGCGGCAAGGTTCACTCGGCTCTCTGTGGTGTGTTGGGATATCAATCCCGAAATCTTGTCTGACTTGGAGACCAGTGCATTGTTAGCGTTCTTTTGGTGACTGGTGACATAGACTGAAACTGAAAGCAAATATTGTTCAAGAAACTAGGAAAAAGCCTGACATTGTGTTCAAGAGTGTACCGCAACACAATCTGACACCAAAAGTCTTTGGTCCTTTCACTTTTTTTCTTTTCATGCTACACCTTTTGAAGAGATTCTTTCGTGTTACATTGGCAAAATGGTGAAATAAATAAAAATTGTGAAAAAATAAAATAAGCTCTTCCTTGCAGCTAATCATCATGAAGAGCAGAGTTACAAATTTGGACAATTTTAAATTGGAAAGCCGAGCCAGAAATTGACCACAAACAGTGACAAGCAACACATTGCCTTAAGGCACATGTCAGGACCAGAGACAATAACAAATAGATTGGGTTTATGAGAACGCTTACAAAAAGTGGCACCTCATCATCATTCACTCGTGCAAATCAAGCACTTTGAGGCGAGGAACAACTACAAGTTCACTTCTGAGTCATCCCAGGAAAAATATCAAAAGGCAGATTTGAGGGTCTTCCAAATGGACCTGTAGCTGGATCTCAAGAGTACAACGGGCAGAAACAAAACGTAGGCCGTGTTCTTGCATACAATAAAACAGTACGTGACAAACCGAGGCAGTCACACTGGCTACTACTTTGAAGAAAGTAAGCTGCACAATTGTATACTAAACGGAGGCCGACAGAAGTGATGAAAAACCTTTGCTGAGCTTTAAGCTCACATTTCAGTGACACTTGCCAGGCCATCAAAGTGCGTGTTCTCAACAACAACTCTTATTGGAGCGACACATTTTGCCACGTAGGGACGCCTCAACGTTGCATTCAAAAGGCAGTGCGCAGAGCTCAGGAAACAACCCTGATAAGATAAAGACTGTTCAGCTCATGTCCTCGACGCTCACCTTCGGCTAACCCCGAATGACACAAGCACCAGGCAGGCCAAAGTTGACTTGGATTGCACAAACACTGTTACTGAAGTTGTTCATTCTCTCCCGCGGGTCAGTGCGGGAGCGCCGCAGTTATAGCTCGACTTATAATCAAAGCAATTATCAAATACATGCCGAAAGACGCTTCAAGTTACTGGACAAGAGTAGAAGTGGCTTGAAAAGTTATCGGGTCTCCCCCAGACACACACACACACACACACACACACACACACACACACACACACACACACACGCACACACGCACACGCACACGCCCGAGCTATTTGAATAATCAATAACGTGAGTAATACTGTACCCACGGGCTGATGTTCCATAACCATTAAGCAAACACAGGCAAATTGCCTGGGACCTCGAGATTTCCGCGGGCCCCTAAAAGGTCTCGTAAGTTTCCATCGACTTCAAGCAAACGTTTAAGTCTGTAGTCACATGGTTAAAAACAAATGCGTCAGCAATAGATGTACTTCTGCACTCTCTTAATAGGCATGTACAGACTCGATTCCGAAAGAGGGTAGCAGAAGAGAACTTTGTGAGGATACTGAAATGGGAGTTATTCCAGTGGAGTGGGGAAGACGAGGGAGTGAGAGTTTCACGGTGACACCAAACGGGCATAACCGACAGTCGGCAAGAGCCAGACACTTTTCATTTCTGAAATAAAGTAAAAAGTGGAGATTTATTTTTTTTCCTGTTATTGTTCCATGTGTTGAGATGGTACAGACCAAGTATGACCACTGCAAATGTGCAAAATCTGTGCAAAAAGTTTAATTGTTCACATTCATCAAAAGTGAAATTGTATTTCGTTTGTATTGAGACTGGTGTCCACTGAGATAGAACGACAAGAATTAAGTGCAACTTTCCCTAATCTTTACGGTTGACGGAATTGGATCAAAACAATAAAAGACTATGTCCTATCTCTACAAAGGAATACTGATTCATTGATTGTTCATTTTCCCAAAATCGCTAAAGCAAATTTAGAGTGCACAGTCAAACAGAGTTAAACTAAACTGCTCGGATGGAAGACAATTCTGCAAAGCCCTTCACATTATGATAACGTGCAGACCATTCATGAAAGTTAATTAACACTGAGGTGAGAGGCAGGTCTGTCACAACATAAGACAACACAAGCATATTTCATAAATTGCAGGTACAGCCTTTCATGACTTCAAATGAGCAAAAACAAGGCCTCGCTCTAACTTGAAGCAAAAGCACAAGACAACAGAGGCAAAAACGGGAGTCATTGCCGTTTATAATTAGTATAGCAGGTCAATCAATAAGCTACTCCCCTTGAGCTCAAGTGACTGTCACTGTGCAGCCATGGCAACAATATGGCGCAATTCGAATCCTCAGTTTACTGCCAACTGGGGAGAAACACAGAGCCACCTACCAATCACACACACACACACACACACACACACACACACACACACACACACACACACGCACACACGCACACGCACACGCACGAGCTATTTGAATAATCAATAACGTGAGTAATACTGTACCCACGGGCTGATGTTCCATAACCATTAAGCAAACACAGGCAAATTGCCTGGGACCTCGAGATTTCCGCGGGCCCCTAAAAGGTCTCGTAAGTTTCCATCGACTTCAAGCAAACGTTTAAGTCTGTAGTCACATGGTTAAAAACAAATGCGTCAGCAATAGATGTACTTCTGCACTCTCTTAATAGGCATGTACAGACTCGATTCCGAAAGAGGGTAGCAGAAGAGAACTTTGTGAGGATACTGAAATGGGAGTTATTCCAGTGGAGTGGGGAAGACGAGGGAGTGAGAGTTTCACGGTGACACCAAACGGGCATAACCGACAGTCGGCAAGAGCCAGACACTTTTCATTTCTGAAATAAAGTAAAAAGTGGAGATTTATTTTTTTTCCTGTTATTGTTCCATGTGTTGAGATGGTACAGACCAAGTATGACCACTGCAAATGTGCAAAATCTGTGCAAAAAGTTTAATTGTTCACATTCATCAAAAGTGAAATTGTATTTCGTTTGTATTGAGACTGGTGTCCACTGAGATAGAACGACAAGAATTAAGTGCAACTTTCCCTAATCTTTACGGTTGACGGAATTGGATCAAAACAATAAAAGACTATGTCCTATCTCTACAAAGGAATACTGATTCATTGATTGTTCATTTTCCCAAAATCGCTAAAGCAAATTTAGAGTGCACAGTCAAACAGAGTTAAACTAAACTGCTCGGATGGAAGACAATTCTGCAAAGCCCTTCACATTATGATAACGTGCAGACCATTCATGAAAGTTAATTAACACTGAGGTGAGAGGCAGGTCTGTCACAACATAAGACAACACAAGCATATTTCATAAATTGCAGGTACAGCCTTTCATGACTTCAAATGAGCAAAAACAAGGCCTCGCTCTAACTTGAAGCAAAAGCACAAGACAACAGAGGCAAAAACGGGAGTCATTGCCGTTTATAATTAGTATAGCAGGTCAATCAATAAGCTACTCCCCTTGAGCTCAAGTGACTGTCACTGTGCAGCCATGGCAACAATATGGCGCAATTACACAATCACTTCCCCCTCACGACAACAGACGTGACTAAATGAGACTGAGGCACAAGGAGTGTGTGTGTCTGTATGTGTGTAGACACATCAATTTTGGAATCTGCCAATCAATTCCTTGATATGTAAACCAGCATGTGTTTTTGAAATGTCAAAATAGCAGTCCATGATATAATTTCTATAGATCCACATAATCGTTTGGTAGGTCCTGTGACCTTTCCAAGTGAATGATTCATGATGTTCTGCCCCAAGACTTGTTTTATGTTCATCAGGGATGTGCAACTGAAATGATGGAGTGGGCCACAATTTTGCATCAGCACTCACGGAGGGCCACAAGAGACTGCACACTTAACCAAACGTAGGACAAAAATGCCATTCTTAATCTCAACAAAATATGTGCACATGTATGTTTGCATATTCATTGGAAACATTGACATCATGTATCTTGATTTCATGCTCAAATGCATGTATTAAAAATCTACTTTTCAAAACTAAATAACTAAATACAGTACTGTGATCCCCCCTCCCCCGACAAGTGCTCTCGTGCATAAAAATGGCCATTCAAAGATGGCACAAAACTGATTAACAACAAACAAGTGCAAGAAGTTATTCTGTGTATTTTATTTCATTTTTTTTCCAAAAATCATCTCACTCCAACATGTTAATATTACGTTCCACCTGCATGTCATTCAATATCGCCAAATAAATAGGCAGACTCATTCATCTGAAAGCTAAAGTGCAGTATTGTATAGTGCACTCTGCATTGTAAAGTAGCTGAACAAAACGGGTGTGTCTCCCCTGATTGGCGAGTCCGTCAGCCGTCACCACAACATCCGCTTGCCCAAATTACCACACGCATTTGCAACACTTGTAACGGCGTTCATTTTGAAAGAAAAGGGGAAAAAAATCCGCTATTTGTCTACCTTTGTTGAAATTGGCAGCTCTTCACCTCCCTACATGCATTGTGGCAGGCTTCCAACTTTTGGGAGTGCAGCAGCTCCTATAACCTGAAGTTATAGGGCCGCAAGTAGAAAATTTAGAGGTGGCATGAATCACAAACTGACTCAAGAGGCAAATATTCACATTTCCACTTAATGTATGGGCAGAAGTGTGGAGCAGAAGCCGGTCAACACCAGAAAATGTTCAAGGATTAAAAGTAAGTAATTGAATAAATCAGCAATCTTATTGGTCACACATTCGTGAGTAGATGAAAAGTTTAGTTGCACTTGCTCAAATTTTAGGGGTAAAATGCCAGCATTTAGAGGCAATCTGGAGCCCTGCACTGCAGCATCCAGTGCTTCAATTTTTTTCCATAGTAAGGATGGTCATCATTCTGGTCTAAGTGTGTTTCTGTTACCTGGAGTTCACTGAATGCGTGTCTTAACTGTGGGGTTCAAGTGACTGACACTGTTCCTGTAACTTGTGTGCCGTGCAGTAAGACTCCCAGTTCGTGCTGTTAGACGCCAAGTCAAAGCCAAGGCAAACCTTACAATGACATAGTAGGTTTAAACACTTGGCCAGGTAAGCGCGTGCTTGACTATTAAGAGATTCATTGCCAGGTGCGGTACGACATGATGACTGCCATCCAGTAGTGAACAATATTACAATTTCCAACTGAAGTGGTCAAGAAAGCACATCAGTTAATGTTCAAACATCACATCAAACACACCATATCCCTCAGGGGTCTTCAAGTAAGCACACAATGCCACAGTGCACTGCACGCAAATTATGAGAGCTTCTGGAATTGATTCGATGTTTTAAAGCACTTAGTTGACAGGCAGGAACAGAGTGTATGAGAGAGTGTTTTGCCTCCACAACGCCATAAACGATTAGCACTGAAGAAAGTCAGCATATACATTCCTGCAGTGAGCATGAGAGTTTGGGTTTTTGAAATCAAGTGTGTTGGAAGAGGTAGACATCAAAAACACGCAGGACACCGGCCCTCGAGGACCGGAGAGTTTTGACACCTGTGTACTAAAGCATTCCAATACAAATGCAACTTCCCTTGCTAATCCATTTTATAATACGGTACAGAAAGAAACACAGTCACTTTCATTTGCAAAGCGTACCTGAACACAGCTGTTACAGCATGATGAGTGCAAATAAGAACGGCGGCTGCGCTGAACAGCAAGCCAGCATTAATTTTACACGACTATGGGGTGGAGAATATCATAAACACAAAAAAAAAAAAAAACTCCAACGACAAAACTGCCTCAGAGTTGCATGGATTTGCCCACATCAGTTTCTACTGCACAACACACACACACACACGCACACGCACACACACACACAATAAAAATTAAAAGTCAAGTTATGAGGAGAAAGGTACACTATTTTTCATCCACAGCATGCGTGTGTGAGTGAAAGTGGAAAATGTGTGAGGCATTCGAGTGGGAAAAGGACATTGGTTCACCAAACCCTGTCAGTGTGGTTTGAGTGAGAAAGCATATTTCCTTTCATATTTACTTCGTTCATCGATTACATTTTCACACTTTTGTGCCAAGGGGAAGATTCGCCAAATAAAACACCCAATCTCCTTGTCTTCTTTCAATTAAGTGAACGGTCTAGAGAAGAAAAAAAAAGACTGGCGTGTGATGGGAGTGGTTTAAGAAGAGAGGAGGAGGGTGAAATACAAGTATTGGGTGATGGACACAGCTGCGCACGGATCTAAAATCACATTACCTGCCTGCCTGTAATCCATCACTCCCACAGACAAAAAGCACATGGCAACCAGGCAGGGAAACTGCATGGCAACAAGAACAAATGCCCCCCCCCCCCCACACACACACACACACACACGCACACACCCATGTGTCAGTCACCACTCCTTGATCAATATACTACACCTGGCCAAAAATATGGAATCACCAGTTCACTCAATTGTTTACATTTGTGGGGAAAAAACTGGCATGACACAAAACCGAGGTATTTTCAAATTGCATACTTCTGGCAACAAGAACCATTAAATAATTCAAGAAAAGAAATGTGATAGTGAGTACAAGTTACTTGTTTAGACCAAAGTTCTACCAAGCTCCTCTTGTTTTATGTTGAGAGGGAAGAAATTTCATCTGTGCTGCAACAGCACGTCTGACAATAAATTTGTATCCAATCCAAATCCAATCCAATCAATGCGCTAACCACTGGGCCACTGGGCCTACCTTGTCACACAGGTTGCAAACTCAGACTACATTAAATTGTATATCATCAATTCCATCCATCCATCCTTCCATCCATCCATTGTCTGATCTGTGGATCCTCGTGAGGGTCTGGAGCCGATCCCAGTTGGCGAAGTATACCCCAAACTGGTTGCCAGCCAATCGCAGGGCATACACAGACAAAACAAACATTCACACTCACAATCAGACCTAGAGACGATTTAAAGTAATCAATAAACCCATCATACATGTTTTTAGAATGTGGGAGGAAACCGGAGGACCCAGAGAAAACCCACACAGGCAGGGGGAGAACATGTAAACTTCACACAGGAAGGCTGGGGCGCGGAATCGAACCCATGACCTCTGCACTGTGAGGCAATCGTGCTAACCCGTCAACTTTATCTCGTGATGTGTGATGACTCACGTGTTTGTCGCATGTTCCTCTTATTTAGAAGAAGGTGTGGGTGCAGTCGCCCACCTAATGGGAGTGAGTGCACGTGTGTATCAGATAGGCTCTTTCCTGGCTGAAGTAATTAGCTGGCAGAGTACAGAGGAGTGAGAGGAAGAGCAAGCTAGTGAGCAAAGATACAGTCCCACCAAACCTGCGGAGCACTCCATACATTAAGAGGCCATATGGTGCCTCGGATGTGTGGCAGGAGGCAGTGGAGCAGCACTGCTCAGCTCTCATGAGCTCAAGCAGGTGTCTCAGCTTCCACTGTAACGTCCACCCCCTCCACCCCTTCCCCCCTCTCACCAGCTCAGTCTGCTTAACTCACTGACATCCACTACCTCATCTCTTAACCCATTGCCTCCTGCACTACCTCCTGCTGCTTCCTCTTCATCCCAGCCGACTACCTCTCGTCGCCTCAGCACACACCTTTCCTAGCTCGGCCGTACCTTCGCTCATCGTGGCGCTTAATCCCAGTCAAAAAAAAAAAAAAAAAAGATTAGCTCCATCGCATTATAATCTGAAATACGGATGGGTGCCATGCCAATAGTGACAACTAGCTTGTCAAAAATAGATAATTCCTCAAAAGACCATTAACTCTTGACAGACATTGTGCACATACAGTGTGAGCATGTACTTGCTCAAGCAATCTCATACACAAACGAGACCCCCACCCAGGGTGTTTGATGTGTAATGAGAGAAACGATCAGCAGAAAGAATGGGCTCTTCCCGCTCCACTGCTCAGCAGTCAGAGAGGTGGTTGCAGGGTCTATTTATACATTCGCTCCTCTTTGGATTTTCTTTACTGTGGAGAGAGAGAGAGAGAGAGAGAGAGAGAGAGAGAGAGAGAGAGAGAGAGAGAGAGAGAGAGTATGGCACAAGTTCAAGAACATTCCTGGCCTTCTCTCCCCATCTCTTCCTCTGCTGCTTTGCTCCCTCAGTCTCCACTCCCATCCCCCTCTCTGCCCGTCTCCTCCTCCTCGATACCCTCCCCCTCAGCCTTTCCCTGCTCCCTCCCTCCTGCTCAGCAGACGATATGCAGCAAGGCACAAATTCATTGGGGATAAAGAAACAGCGAAATACAGCTGGAGCATGGGAGTGGGGGTGGGGGGGGTCAAAAGAGAAATGCTTTGCACTACAAGGAAGCAAAAAGCAGAGCAAATGGTGGAATAACTGGAATGGTGGAGTAAAGGAGGAGGAGGTAATCAATGGGAGGCAGGGAGGGAGGGTGGGAGGAAGGGGAGGGAGCTACATTGGTGGGCGTTCCTCAGCTTGCACTTGGTGAGGTCAAAAGTTTACGATGGTTTTAATTTCACCTTTTCGCAGCCAATCAGAGTGGAGCTACGGCTACGAACAGAACTTTGACCCACACACAGAAGATCGACACACAATGTTTAGCCTCCAACTCAATTATCATTTTGTTCTCCGATTAAACTCTGTAATTGGAATAATTCGTCGCACTTTTTCCGAACACAAGTCCACTCTCACCGAGCAACAACGGAGGCACACCCCGCTTTGTACCAGCATGCTCAGCAGCGGGTGCATGAGTATGCATGTGTGCGTGTAGGCATGTAAGTGGGGCTTGTGTGTCTCCGGAGGGGGAAAGGCTACAGTTTGATTGTGGCACCAAGGAGGGGAGGGGGGCAGCTCTGCAAGAGAGTCAACACGGACTTGAGTGGAAATGCTTTAAACCTTTAAAGAAAATCGGTGTGTGTGTGTGTGTCTGTGTGTGTGTGTGTGTGTGTGTGTGTGTGTGTGTGTGTGTGCGCACGCGCGTGTGTTTGAATTTTCAATAGCCTCTCCACAAAATCTTTGTGCGTGTGTTTGATTAATCAACAGGCACACACAGACACGCTGCTCCCTGTTGTTCAATTCTGCCATCAAATGTACAACTGGCTGCCAACCTTACAGAGAGTGAAAAGTGAGAGGGAGAGACAGAGAAAGAACTGGGACGTGTGATCAATGTTCAACATGGGTTGAGATTAGCTCGGAAGAGCTCCTTTTTCTTCTTAGATTATCAAACGTATCAATTTACACATTCCAACATGCATGTCTCATGGTTAAAATAGCACAAGGTGGTCACAGAAAATGCACTTCAAGTATTTTATCTTCATGCTTAGAGGCTTTCGGGTCATTGCTGATCTCAACAATAATGATTTTATACAGTGTTGAAAAGAATCAAATTTGTTGAACTTGCAGTCTTGCATTATCCACCACCAGCATCAATCTCCTCATTTATCAATTAACTGATTAAATAGCAATCATCCCTCCAGTGGTGTTCCAGAAACAGAAGTTACACACATCAAGTGACGATAAGTCCGTAATCTTAACTAGTCAAACACAAAATCAACACTGGTTGCCCAACAAATGAAGTTCCTCCTGTTTTGTGCTAAATTGTGCAGACTAATACTTTTATTATGAACCTAAAATGCAACGAGGAACCATGTATTTTGTTTCTATTTCATTTTGTTTTGTTTCATAGAGTTCAATATTCTAAAAAAATCTGAGGTTGCGGTTTTGCAAGCTTACATTCAAGAAAACGTTCTGAAGAGCGAGAAGAAAAGTATCGTCGATGATTCAATGAGTGGCTCAATTGTACAGACATGAATAGTTCCTGATAAATTCAAGTTATAATAATTGGGACAAATTCCTGATGTCAAATTTATTAAGTTTAATCATAGTAAGTTTAATCAAACTGCCAATGTGGGGTAAAACAATTTGCATTGGCAAATACGCTTGAAGGTACTCGCGAGTTTCAAAATTCTCGTTGACTAAATGCTACAAATGTTGCATTGTTTTCCCCATAAAGCCACGGGATACTGTTTGTGCATGCGCCAGCAAAAACAAAACAACTAAAAAAACAAAAACACTGTCTTATGACAGTGTTTTTGTTTTTTTATTTTTTTACTGTAAACGCTTTCATTTCCAAGGGCAAGGGGCCTTATTGTCACACCAAGGTTTTTAAGGTTGCACACATAAACCTGGCACTTGGAACACTTGAAATGCAACAATCTCAAGTGCCTTCTTCTGCTACTTGAATTCCCTTTGGGACTCTAAAACTGCAAACTTATCCGATCAAACTCTGTGTGCCAGAAGCTGAGTGAATCCGAATCTTCCCTAAAACTTGTCCTTAACCCTTCCCCAGGACCTTATCCTGATTGTTTGGTGGGTAAACAGAAACTCTCTGCAGCAAAAACAAACAGTGCACATTGTTTGTTCTGGGACCACAATCTCACAGCAACAAGCTGCCTTCTCTCCACCATCCACGGGCTGTATTGGTCTGCTCTGTGTGGATGAAGTGTTTCACCGCAAAAGTTAAAAAGGTGAGCAGTCACATCCCACCCCAGTCAAAACAGAACTGAGTAGCTTTAAAAATCACGTTGGTCGCACATCAGCTTTCAATGATTTCAGTGTGTCTGTCATTGCCATGCGGACCTTGTATGGGGTGAAATATGTGCCTGAATCATTATTTATATTTCAAGTGTATTGACAAACCGAATCTCAATTGCTTGAATTGGTATTGTTTCATTCCAATGTTGACATTGAAAAACTGAATGTGAATTTTCCTGTTTGAATTTGGATTCCTCACAGGAAATTCAATTCCTTGTAATTTTTTTTTACATTCAATTTTACAAATGAAAATTCAAATATTTTCTACACAGATTCAGGTCTCTGTCTTTTCACATTCAGTTTTACAAGTAAAAATAAAAAGGGTCAATTTTCAATGTGCAAATTCGGTTTGTGTGACAAACATCCGCGTACTTGAGGTTGAGCAATCGATTGCAGAGTTCAGATCTCCTCTTGGTCCAATCAGCGTCTTAGTTTTGAGCACACGACACAAGCTCTCCGGGGAAAAAAAAAGTGATCTCCTAATATCTTAATCTATTTTTTTTTCTTCTCCAAACAACTGAACTCAATGCTTCAGGCATTACTGACACTTTGGGGTAGCAACAGTGCACAGCACATAGACAGACAGTAGGGGCTCATCCCAGTTCTATTGATTATTTTTTAAACACGATTCAGTTTCTGGTGGCACATATTTCAGCCCACAACCCTGCATCACAAATGTTAATTGTCTATCAGACAGTTGTCAAACTCAAGGACCGCGGCATGCATGTCCAGCACAAGTCAATACTGTCTCCAAAGACAAAACAAAATACACTCTCATAAAGAACGGAGGTCTTCCAAGGTATTATCTGCATTTATGAAAACATTTCAAACTCAAGCTGCGCTGAAAACTAATTTAAAAGGGCATACAAAAGTTATATTGAGATTTGTGTACGCTCTCGGGGGCTTACTAACATTAAACTCAACTCAACCGTGGAGCTTTACGCTGTTCTTAATGTCCCTCACTTCATGCCCCATTCTCTACTGGTTTTGTCATGTGTCTGTTTCAGCTAAAAGGCGAGATCTGTAGAATTGTCACTCAAGAGCATTTCTGGATGGACTGGATGCTATGGTGCAAAGTCTCTGAGATATACAAAGGAGCTACTGCTGCATCAGGTAGGAGGGTGGGAACAGAAAACTGGTTCGAACTTAGAACCGGTTCCAATGCCGTGTACAAAAGTTCGAATGCTGGTTCCTTTTTTGATTCGGCATCCCCCCCAAAAATTCCAGGGGTGTGGCATGTTTGACCTTCAACTACAGAGCAACTGCTACTGTTGCTGCTAATTGTTCATTGGGGACGATATCGAGGCATCGACATAAACTATATTCTGCATTTGACACAGTCACTCTGCAAGCAACGTTCATTTTGTATTGCGTGAAGCTGAGCTACGTGCAAACATTTTCCATTTTCATGCATGAATTTTAGGTAATGATGATGACACGCTCAGGCAGCAGTCCTTGCGGCTCAGGGAACGAGGTGGAATTCGGGGAGGATGAATGAATGTCACCGGGACAAAAAACAGCCCAGGCATTTTGGGTTGGGATCGGCCACTCATAATTAGCGGAGCATAACCAACTAGGGTTTTTTATGTTTTACAAATTACCCCACCCCCCCAAAAATAAATAAATAAATAAAATAAAAAATATATGTATGTATGTATGTATATGTGTGTGTGTGTGTGTGTGTGTGTGTATACCGAGCGAAAATCCTGTGGGACTTCCAGATACAGACTGACAAGATGGTAATGGCGAGCCAACCGGATGTCGTGATCATAGATAAAGGGCAGAAGAAAGCCGTTGTAGTGGATGTAGCGGTCCCAAGTGATGGAAACATCAGAAAGAAAGAACACGACAAACTTGAGAAATACCAAGGGCTCAGAGAGGAGCTGGAGAGAGCCTGGAAGGTAAAGGTGACAGTCGTGCCTGTGGTGATCGGAGCACTCGGGGCAGTGACCCCCAAACTAGATGAGTGGTTGCAACAGATCCCGGAAACAACATCGGACATCTCAGTCCAGAAAAGCGCAGTGCTGGGAACAGCAAGGATAGTGCGCAGAACCCTCAAGCTGAATGGGGGACTGGCACCACCCGAGGGGTGAGACGAGGATTTCTTTACACACACACACACACACACACACACACACACACACACACACACACACACACTACAATATATTATGTCTTTTTCACTCATTAGGTAATGTAATCTTACCAGTGTGTTAGTTAGAATGCACATTACGCGAGCTACTGCTTCTCTGGCGAACTTAGCTTGGCATAGCTTGCTCCAAAGCGCATCTGCATGGCAAAGCAGTGATCGTGTTTGAGAGTGATGTAACCTGATTATTGTGGGAAACGTGAAAGAAAAATAAATAAGGACCAGGTGAACCTGACAGTCACTGCTGGGTCTTTTTTTTTTTTTAATCAATTCTCACACCTCCCCCCCAAAAAAAAACACATTTCCATTCAAAATCTACTTTTTGATTTGAATGTTGGATTATTTGTTTCATAGTATGATCTCATTTTCGGTCAAATCTAAAACATCTCGTTCTCTTACCTTTATCTCTGTACTTTCCTGTCCTCACTTTTCTTCTTTGAGCCTTAAAAGTCTCTCTGAAGTCTAAATCGAGATTAATCCTAGTAAATCAAGTCTGCCCTCAAGTTCAATTCCGAATGAATGTTTTGAGTCTTTTTAATGCTGAGGGTGATCTTTCCAAAGAAACCGTTGTAGATGGCACAGTGCACACAAGCTGGTGTAACTTTGTCACCTCCCCTACCGTTAGTGAACTATACAGTCAGATGCGATCTGGCTTTAATTTTTCATATCAAAGAAAAGCTAGGCGGCTGTGAAAAAGAAGAAGAAGAATGGTACCACTGTGAACCCGTGTGCTCTCCTACTCCCCCTTCAGTATGGGTGCCACCACTGAGGCGAATAACCTCTAAAAGTAATTATGTTTGGCTCCAATGAATTAATCACAACTCGTTGAAGTCTTTACAGATTTTGTCACCGATTGGTTTATTGTAATCATCAGACGTGGTTATGATAAAAGGCATGAGTTCTCTTAAAATCCGACCCGGAACTGCCGGCTGTGCTCACAAAAGGGAACATTCGATCACATCTTGAGCTCCCTGCCCAGAACACCTGGTGCCAAAATCAGGTGTTAAACCAATTGCAGAGGCCATATCAAGGGTATTAGCAGCTGCACCCGAGTGCAAAACGCCACCAATTCCTTTTGTGATGGCAGGAGTGCAGCCAAGGCCTCGGGCACGAGAATGCAGCAGCAGGGAGCGTGTCTGCAGGCCGGGACTGGCAGCTCCTTGTGGACCTGGAGAATTGGTTGAAATTCCAACGACATATCACCAGTACCACCTTGAGGCCAGATATAATTGTGGTCTCCAAAACTACAAAGAACATCCTCATCATGGAGCTGAAGGTACCACGGGAAAACTGCTTGGGGGAGGCACATGAAAGAAAGAGGACCAAATATGAACACCTGGTGATCAGCTTTTGAGAGCATGGCTGGAAGGTGAAGTGTATGCCTATCGTAGTAGGTTGTGAAGAAGTTGGGGCTCAGTCAGTGCAGAGCCCTCAGCGTGCTGGGCAGTGCATGAGAAGTAAGGACCAGCCAGAGCCATCGAAGACATCAGCGAAACAGCCGAGAAAGCCTTGAAATGACTCTGGATCCAGACAGAAGGTCCATGGGGACAAACGAATAGCACCTGAAAACACACACACACACACACACACACACACACACACACACACACACACACACACACACACACACACACACACACACACACACTAGCACAGCCACCTTATGCTGTGTTTTCTATTCTATTGCTAATTTATTGTATTTATTCTACAAATATACTGTATTGCTAATGCTATATTTTAGATTGCACTTTTTATTGAACTGTGTACAGTTCTTTCTGAAACATTTATTTTGTGCAATGAAACACTTTGTTTTTCTTCCCCCCAATTTTGCTGCTGTAGACTGCAAATTTCCCCAGTGTGGGACAAATAAAGGTTATCTTAACTTATCTATATCGATATATAGATAGATAGATAGATCATTTTTATATAATTTTTTTTCCAGTTATTGATGGGTCTGCTTTGGCCAATATTGTCACTCAACCAGTAAAATCATGTGACAGTGTCCTAACAGGACAATACTTCGCACAACACTATTCTCTACCGAACACCAGAGGCCGGAGCTAAAGGTCCACCTGCAAGTAAATTATTGATGACTTGTTTTCTTTTTTCCCCTGCCCCCACTGCTCAGTCTTCTCTTCTCTGTCTCTCCTCCCGATTGTGTTTACTTACGCTGCCCTCCATTCACACCTTCTACAACCATCCTGACTTCTTCCCCTTTATATTCTCCTTGTTGCTCGGTGGAGAAACTCGGGTATTTCAAGCCTTGGTGGGTTAGGGAGGAAGTGACTGCGATAACCTTTATTGGCAGAGTCCTCATTTAAAATCCCAGCTTTCATTTTCCTCATTCTCAGGTGAAATTGTGCAGAAGCACCTAAGATGACAATGCATGAAATTATTCGCCATATTTTGGGGGGGCTTCATTCTTCTAAATATGTGATTTAGGATGAGCATTTTTTTTATCATTAACTATTACATTAGGTTGGATAATCAACAAAGAAAAACTCTCTCTGATGATAACAGACATACTGCCAGTACTAAATCAGCAGCATTTTAACCGCTGCTTTATTTACAGTGCGGAGCCTGACAGAAACTTTCCTTTACATGCCTTTATCTGAACGAATCCTTTTGCTCTCTGAGTCGCACACAATTTTTTTAACAGTATCTTGGCGATTTCGCTTCAGTTATCGTGAAACGTGTGGTGTTTACATTCCTCTTGATCGGCATGTCGACGAAACGATGTCGTCACTTTGCAATATTCCGACACTTTTCCTGCACACCAAATGCAATCCGAACTGTTTACATGACGTTCTGTTTTTTTGGGGGGGAAATAGAATATTCCACCCCTGTGAAATTCCATTCGGAATTGGCCTTTCCACTTCGATTGAAGTGTTTACATGGAGCATTTTCATTTTTGGTCATTCGGTTTCATTCTCATCGGCAGATATGGGCACTTTCACATATTTTGCCAGGCCGTCCTCCGTCCGCGACCTGGGTACCCTTCCGTCATCGTCCCTCCCTCTTTATTAAAATGTAATAATCATCCTCCACCCCGTCTGTCCTCGTCCTTTTAAAGCGCTTCCGTCCGAGTCCAAAACACATGACATGTCAAGTCAAGTCAAGTACAACTTTATTGTCAAATGTGCGGTATGTGTCACATACAGCACAGATGAAATTTCCTCCCTCTTAAACAGACAACATACAACAAGAGGAGCCGCTGCGGGTGCCCGCGCCGCCATCTGTCTTGACACATTCATTACACAATGCCACACTTAAGAAATGTGCAGGACTCTCGCAAGCAAACATTGACATAGTTATCAGTACCGAAACTTATTTTCAGTAACATCGTGATTAGCTGTTGCAGATAAGACTGGCCATCAATCAAACAAAAGTGACATCACTCTTTCTTTCTATTTTTAATGTCTCAATGGTAAGCAACTCAACATTAGTATTTCACAGCACAAAAATACCTATGATGATCAAATAACAACAATAAAAACTTTACTTTTAGAAATCCGTGCCTCAAATGGGAGGGAATAGGCACCTTTGGTGGGCGGGCCCCGAGAGACATACAACACCGAAAGCTTTCTTAACCACCTGTGTTTACAACGGTTTGATTGTCACTGTAGATAGCATTTAGCTGCCAACACAAACAGCGTTGGTCATCAGACTGAATGGCGAAGTGTAAACTTTTTTGGACGGAGGATGAGCGCTCTCCTCTTGTCTGCTTGAAGCAAAGTGAAGTCACTCCCACATACAAACTCGGTGAAGACACGAGACAAGTAACGCGTCACATTCGATGTGATTGGTGTAATGGCGGATTACACATGTAAGACGGGCTGGGAGTGTTTCTGTCAGTTGTCAGTGAAATGGCTGTCCGTAGGTACATAACCTGGCCGGTTAGGACTAAAGGGAAGGATGGAAACCCACTTACATCTTTGGTTAGTCAATCCTTTTTAAAAAAAGCTTCTCATCCTCCATCTTCCGACAGCAAAATGGGCATCCGTCCAGGATGGACTGTTCCGTCACTGGGACGGAACAGTCCATCGCTGCTAGTCGGAATACAAGTCTCCTGTCAATCTGGCTATTGGCATCAGTCATCGAAACAGCCAGGTGAAACACAACAAAAGTTCCACGGAACCCTAAAATTGTCATGGTTATCAAATTTAAAATGGAACTGCATATTTTTAACACAGTGTAAGATGGACATTTTAAACCGTCTCCCCCTAGAAACAAACCAAATGCACTTATTGACAGTAATTCGCAATTGTTTTCCAATTACATGGGACAGACAGACAGACAGCAGGATGCCCAAATTAGATTCACCACCTACACCAGAGGTAGGGAACTCCAGTTCCTCCAGGGCCATATCCTGCCTGTTTTATAGCTCTACCTACTCCAAAACATCTGATTCAATTGATCATGATCGTTTCAAGCTTCGACAGAGCTTTCTGATGATTTGAGAACCAGTAGCGTTGGTGTAGGGAGGGATCTACAACAGGCAGGATATGGCTCTCGAGGAACCGGAGTTTCCTACCCCTAACCAAGAGAAACCCAAACAGTATCTTTAGGGGGAAAAAAATCCTCGAGAACAGACCCACTGCATCTTTTTCTCATATTGGGTGAAATCAATATTACTAGTCTCCCCCCACTCCCTTCAAAGAGACTGTCACTGTCGTTTATTAGGTCTCAGATCCCACAGGATGAACACGTGAGAAAGAGAGAAAGGAAAAAGGATGTGATGTCGAGAGTTGGCAAACGAAAGTAGTTCCAAAAAAATTAGCTCTCTATGCTACTTTTCCATTTGCCAGCATAAGAGACGAGCATACTAAAGGAAAAGGCTTGAACTCTGCTGTGTCCTCATCCAACATTGTGTCATTCAGCACCTCAGTTGAAGCCTAATCCAGTCTGATCTGCACATCATATGAAAATCTTAGCTACATGGATGTCACTGAGAAGTTGCACCCTGCCAAGAGCACAACTTAAAGAGTGTCTGCAAGGCATTGCGTTTGCTGGCAAGTCTGCCACCATGCAGCTACAGCTGCTACAATAATACTCATTTTTCGCCTCATTGTCATGACATTCTTTTCCACCTCTTTGCAGTTAACTACAGTACATCCCAGATCACAATCTGACACAGAAAAGGTAGCTGATAATTCTAAACATAAATACTTTGTACTCACAGTCGGGATAGGGATCACGCTGGCCCGCCAATAGCGAAAATCTGCGTATAAATGACGCCCATTGAAATGCATTGGAGGAAAATGATCACTTTATTTTGTTTTAACCCAAACGCTGATAAATATTCAATCAATGTTTTCAATGAAAAATGGGGAGAAATGGGGGGGTGTTGAAATATTTTTTAAATGGAAAAAAAAAACCATTCAAAACCGCAGGTGCCGAACCGCGAGTATGCAGGGGTCTCCTGTACTTTTATGCAGGATATTTCAAAAGTCAACCATTCCTGCCAGATCGCCTTTATGCTATATTTCTCTCTTTACCATGGTGTGGTTGATGAGGAATGAACAAGCCTTTGAGAAATCACAGCACAATGCCACCTGGGAAGGGGACGCGAAGAGGTAGTCAATCGAATGCTATTCACTTTGCCCGGTATGCTGCTCCAAATATTGGTGATGAGGTGGGTGTAGCGGACCTTGGAAGGGCTATCAGGATATGCTGAAATGAGTGATGACACTGAAGTTGCTGGAAGGAGATGATTGTGTGTGTGTGTGTGTGTGTGTGTGTGTGTGTGTGTGTGTGTGTGTATGTGTGTGTGTGGCAGCAGCAGCAGAGCAATAGTGGCGTAGTTGTGGGAAGGGGAAGGCGGGACGAGGGTAAACCGAGTTGAGGCGGTGGTCACGTAATAGACGGGTTCAGGCAAAGTTGAAGCTGCTGCCTCACTGGGCTGCATCTGGTAACATTTACGTCGACTGCTGCCCTGTAAATAGTGTGTGTGTGTGTGTGTGTGTGTGTGTGTGTGTGTGTGTGTGTGTGTGTGTAGAACAGTTAAAAGGCATAAAACTAAGTCTGGATTTTTTTTTACAATGGAAAATAAGTAAAAACAAAGAGCACCCTTTCTTCAAGCCACACCTCCCTGTGAGGAACCCATTTAACAATCATCTATTAACCGAAAGCAAGGAAAGACATGAAACTACAGCCCTTTTCACGTGTCCGGTTTGAGGAAAATGCAAACAGGACGGATTGAGCTTTCGAAGTCCAAGTTTTTTTAAAAAGACCTTTCTGACCAGCACCTCAGTTCACTGGGGAAATTGTACAATATATGGGGAAAAAAATTGCAATCCAATCATCCAACAGTCTCCTTAGTAGGTGACTCTTCAACATAGATGCATGAACAAACAACCAGTTGAAATTCTGAATGAAAATGCAACTTCGTCACTAAAGGTAGATTAACATGTATGACGACCATACCATTAATTTATGATGTAATTAAGCTTGGGCTGGGAAAAAAAGCTGGCTAACAAAAACTAGTCGACATTTCGGCCTCGAAACTATAATTAATTTTAAAACCATATTTGCGGCAAGCGAAGCCAATGTTTGGACACTTGGTGTTTCCCCACAGATGCTGCAGACGCACTTGTCCGGCAACAAATGTCCACAAAGATCTGTGGTTTGGGGGAACTGAAAAAGGACAAAAGTGTTAAGCTAACTCAGCTGTAAATTGCTTCTTTTAATTGACGTTACACCGAGCAAACATCATCTTGGCCCCGGTACGTCCCATCATACTTTACAGGGTTACAAGCGTCTTCCACTGAATTTTTGTAACCGCTTGGTGCGTGGTAAACCCTATCCAGCATACTTAGCTGAGCATAGCCTGCTGCCTGCTACTCAGTGATCGAGTGCGAGTGTGAAGGGACGTGACGAGCGTGACAGTCATGGCTGAATCTTTTATTGTGTCTGTGTGTGTGTGTGTGTGTGTGTGTGTGTGTGTGTGTGTGTGTGTGTGTGTGCGTGTGTGTTTAATACTTTCTCATGTCCACTGCTGGCCATCGGAGGAGCTTAAAGGCACTTTACCTGGTGCAAAAGAGAGCGAGAGCGAGCGAGAGCAAGCGAGAGCAAGCGAGAGCAAGCGAGAGCGAGCGAGAGCGAGAGAGAGAGAGAGAGAGAGAGAGAGAGAGAGAGAGCGCAACCCCAGATGCTGTGTTAAATGAAAATGAATTCTAAAATAGTTTTTTATTTATAAGACAAAAAAAAAAATACTGATGGAGCTGGCTTGAATAAAAAAAAGATCAATGTGTGTTGGAGATTGAAAAACAAATCCAAACCAGGGTCTTTCTCCAACTGACCAGCTAAATATTTTAGCAGAGCCTACACAGCACACGTGCAGGGGTTCTTCAGTGCTTGTTGCTTTATTAGCAAAAATAACGGTGTGTGTGTGTGTGTGTGTGTGTGTGTGTGTGTGTGTGTGTGTGTGTGTGTGTGTGTGTGTGTGTGTGTGTGTGTGTGTGTGAGAGAGGTGGAGGGTGCGTGTATGTTCACAAACAGCATGTAAATGAAGCGCTTTCGTTCCATTGGTCACTTTGGAGTAATTTTGGCGTGCCTCTTCTCTTCGAGCAAGCATCCGACAGCGTGTGTGCTGCATGATGCTCAGTTCAGCGCTGGATGAACGACCTTGAGCAGGCACGAAGGGTTGTGTTGCTGTGGCAACCAAGCCTCGCGCAACCAGTAACAGCTGGATGCTACAGCGCGGCGTGAATTTTTGTGGGTGTCGCCGCTTTATTACAGCCACTCTTCCCCTCTCATTTACCCCCTCCTCCTCTACCTCCTCTTCTCCCAGTCTCTCATTCGTCATCTCGCTTACATGCAAACACACCACAACATGATCACATACACAAAGGAAAGCCTCCTTCCCCAATAACAATAACACCAACTTAGCTTGAGTACGCCACTTCAGAAATCAAATCAAGTCCTTTGTCTACATGTGGAAAGACAGAGCAGCCATGAGAAGCACTAAACAACAGGAATCCAGAGCCACAGGCGACTAACAAAATCGCACGTAGGAAAGGCATCGAGATGGCCACTTGACATTCCTCTCACAGGCAAAAATGAAATGAGTGGAGGGGAGAGAAGGGCTGTGCCGAATCATTCCAGCCAGAGAAAGGAAAAGTGAAACCAAGACTGTGCTGTCAGTTGTTGCCCTTGCTTTGTACCCACGCACATCTCTTTCCTCATCGGCTTGCATGTCAGTTGTGCAAATTTTCATGAATGAGATTATTTACCTGACCGCAAGCTATCTATGATTTTTAAAATGAGACAACAGTAATAAAGTGCAGCTTTACGCCTCTATTCGCTTGAAATCATTCAGACAGTCATTGTGATGTATCAATTACTGTCCTCAAATTCCGAGTTTGAGAAGCTTTGGGATTTTCAAGTTTTGAACGTACCACTACCCACGCAAATGCAAAATCCGAAAATATTACAGGGATCAAAATCTTATAATTCATACGGAAACTTTCTTTTTCTTACATTTTCCAAGTTGGGGTGTATCTTGGCAGTGACTATGCCTGACCCATTCAATATTGATACAACAACACCAGTGTGCTCGAAAAACACGCCGGCTGCTGTCTATTCAGACAAAACAAAATATTGTCTGACGCCACCTTTGCAAGTGAATAGTAAAAAGAAACAAAGACGAATAGAAAGAAAAAAAGAGAAAGAAAGAAAGAAAAAAGAAAAACAAGCGAGACAGACAGACAAATTATTTTCCATTTCAGTTATCTGGCCCGTGGTTTACATTTATTTTATTTTCCAATCCAACCATGTAAATGATTTATCATCAAAATTAATAAAATAGCTGAATTTGGATATTTCCTGTTCAAATACGATTTTAAAAAGAGACATCAGCAATAAATAGATAGATAGATAGATAGATAGATAGATAGATAGATAGATAGATAGATAGATAGATAGATAGATAGATAGATAGATAGATAGATAGAAAGAAAGAAACAAAAACAAACTTGACCTTATACAAGTTCGTCTCAAATAGGGGGTCGGGATGCTGGGGAGGCTGGGGCGCTGTGACCCCAAGGAATGGTGGCTGGATAATGAATGGCTGACAAAATTGTCATTAGTCAACAGAGTAATGAAAATGTATACATTTATTCATTCTAAAGCATACTCGACTACCCACGGAGAGCCCATTTGAACACATGCACTTTTAGGCCATTAATTAGTCTATCAATCTCCTATGATCCAATATGTTTTAATTGCACACAAGCAATGATTTAATAAACAATGTTGACAAAATAACCCAAATTGCCTTCAAGAGGGTTTCAGCCTCCATTTTGTCAATGAGTTTTTACTGCCACCTTTGGCTCACCGTGAGGGGCTGAGGAAATGATCCTTCTAGTTTTCGACACATAAATAATTTAAATTTGTTTTTCTGCAGTTTGACAACAACACTTGTTGTGTTGTCCTTTTTAAGTGTTGGGTTTGTTTTGTTAAAATGGCAACAAGGTATTTTATGGAAAAATTGCTTGTGTTATGACTCTGTTTTAAAAATACGCGTGCTGGCATGAAATGAGGCTGAGCGGCATCGACCACCAACCAGACAGCATTAGGACAAAAATGAGTGTGGCTCAGGAAAAAAGACCCCTCCTCCACAGAGCCGAATCAATGTGAACCAGTGAAGATTAATTCCTGTTTAACACATCCTGACACATGGAGAAGGGGCCTCAATAACAACAGGACAACAGTTCAGTTGACACATTGTGGCTTGGTGGCACAGGGGATAGCGGTCAAAATACCCCGGAAAGACGAGCGAGAATGGAGTAAAGCGTGTCGAGTCAGAAAGCGATTCCGCAGCAGAGAATGGTGCACAATCGACCAGGAGAAAACAAAAGAAAACAAAAGAATGGAAGAATTCCAGGTAGAATTCCAGCAAGAGGCTCCACCTGTGCCCCTCCTCCATTGGATAGCCACGTCCTCCTCATCCTCACAAGCTTCCCAGGCTGGTGATGGGTGAGGTCCAGGCTCCTCAGCCCTGCCCCCAGCGCCTGACCCACTCACTAACATCCCCCGCTAGCCTCTGTCCCCATCCCCC
>NW_017805983.1:6231635-6253373 GCF_001891065.2 Hippocampus comes
CCCCCCCCCCCACTTCAGCAAACATTGTGCATCACTGTCACCCTCCTCCTCATCTCACCATCCGCTTATAGCCAAGACCAGCCAAGACCTGGGCCACAGCAAAGGCACAACTGTGAATCCGTTAGAAGAGGTGCGCTGTGGCAGATGCTGGTGATCGACTGCGCTGCCATGCTGCTTCACATGGGAAGCAGGCAGCCACGCCAGACGATGTGCAGTCCTACTGTACGGTGTTCACGTGGTTACCAATTATTGAGGCCACTGCACGATTGATTAGTCCCTAATTAAATTAGTCTGTCCATTTTCAAAGCTCATCTTGAAAGACATTTTTATTGTTTAGCTTTCGACTCAGCAGGCGACTTGGCATTGAGTGTTTTATTGTATTTACTGTCTTCATGTGATTAATGTATTGTTTGAACTGTCTTTATTTTTATATGTCTGATTTTTACTTTATGTACAGCTTTTTGTATGCAGCTATGGTTGTTTTTAAAGTGCTCTGTAATCATCAGGCAGACGCATTAACCAGTCCACACCGTGCCGCATGTTGTCAAGGTTAAAATGAAAAGCATCGGAAAGGCAAATAGGATATAATTCAAGTAATTATTGTTCTCATTCAGAAGTGAAGCTTTAGCTATAGGCTTCTTCCTACTTCTTTTTGAACAGTGAATTGTATATTTTAATTATATTTTTTTCAATCATGCTCAAATAAGGATGAATTCATTCCGTTTATACAATGTAAATACAGACTGACTTGCAATCAGTGCAGGGTGAGCTTACTTCTTGCACAATGTCAGCTAGGATAGGCTCCACCCACCGCAACCATGAATAGGATAAATATTATAGAGTAAATTACAGATGGATGGATTTATATTAGCAGAAATAAAATTTCCTTCCAAATGAAGTCTCAATCTTTCTGGATCTTAAACACCAAAGTCTGCCACACAACTCCACAGGTACACTAAATAATCATGTTTTCCCCAGATAAAATGATCAATAAATACTGGATGTATACTGAAGTCAGTGCATATCATACACGTACTGTGTGCTTCTCTTCTGTTACAACTTCCTGCTTGTAGCTATTCAACTGCGAAGTAGAAATTAAACCAAGACTGTCAATGAATGAAAACAAGAACACAGAGATGTATTAACAGATGTATTAAAAAGACTAATTCACGCAATTAAGCTGTCCACATGTACAGTCAACCACGACATGCATCAACTTTACTCCCTTTTGGTTGACACAGAATGTGGTGAGCAGACAGTACGTATGAGCTCATTCGGCACGAGGCTTTCCGTGCACATCCACACATTATGACTGACTGACAAGAGTATCAAACCAGGGACCTCCGGCGTTACAGTGTCTGTGCATGGCCGCTCTGCTGCCCCCTGCAGATATGCACTGGGGGGAGCGTTCCGGATGATAGAGCAAATGACATACTGTACAGCAGACACTACAGGGATAAAGAGAAAAAACGAGTACGTACACTCTTTCACCTCTGATATTTTCTTGCAAACCATTCTCGATTTTCTGCACAAACAAGTACTTTTTCATCGCTCGGTACGGCGAAGGGATTCCGGCTCTTGTCGACAGACAGCATCTTTCCACAAATCGCATGCTCGCACCAGCAAAACCCAGGCTCGCGGCTCTCTCAAAGCAATGCGCGCAGTTCACGATATGCGCGATCGTGGAGCAGCGAACCTTTCACTCCCTTACCGTCGCCACCGTGCCGTGGACAGCCTGTCTTGCAAGCTGCCAGCCGACCGTCGCTGTCAAACGCCGCGACCAAACGTTCACCTCTCGCCTAACGCTGGTCGCGCGCGTGTTTGGTTTTTAAAACATAAACTTCCAGACACGTTAAGCGGAAACACTTGCCACCAGCGGCGTGTGTGTGTAAACTAGGCAGCTCGTGTGAAGTTCGCTTGGTGAAATAAAGGTGCAAAAGGATACATGTTTAATCATTTTGCAACGTTGGAAATGAAATGTTTAGTGTCATTTCGAAGAGCGTACACTGTACCCTCCGCACCGCACCGATACCGATTTGCGTGCACTGCCGCAGGTTAACACAAGTAAGCATTTCCGTCCTTTATCAATCTCACCGCAAACCAAATGCAAAGTCTAGTCAAATTCGTGTATGAATGTCCAAAAACATGCGTTAAGGCCTTACCTTAAAAACGTATCTGTCTACCGGATCGATAATTTCGTCTTTAGACCATTAACTCTCCGCCATCTTCGACACTGTTTGTTTAAATGAGAAACACTCCCGGAGCCAAACGAAGCCAGTTCTTTAAGTTGAGGCGTCGCAGGCGGTTGTGGGTAATGAAGTTTGCCTGTAGAAAGCATTTCGGCTCTCGCCTTGTTGTTCATCCCGGAAATGGACTACATGCAGACGACACCACCACGCCGGAGAGAGCAGGGGAAGTGAGGGTCTCACGGGGGCGTTCGCTGTCTGTCTCGACGCTTGCAGACGGGTGTCAGCGACTTCAGCAGGTCGGCCAAAGGTGACAAGGTGTGAACCTTCACTTGACCTCCAGACAACTGTCAAAATGCCTGGCTTGGTTAGAGAAACTGTTTTGTTTTTACTGACGACCACCGACAAGTATGAGACTGACGCATATTGGACCTAACAACATTTTACAACAAACTAGTCAAATAGACAATCATAAAGATTTGGGTTAAAAAAAAAAAGCCACAGCATTGGATGTTAAAATTTAATACAGTAACTACAGCAATGCTATAAATTTAAAAAAAAAAAGGAAATAAAATACACCAGATGCAACCATAAGATTGTTAGGACCTGCATATGTCCCACCGTTTACTGTTTGTTGATATGTATGTTGTGAAAATAGCCATTAAACTACAGCGACTTTTGCACAGTAAATAATTCCTCTTTTACATCAGATCAGCAGATCATCGGTCAGGAATTTTTATGTTATCAACCGCATTAGGCCGCATTGAATGTATTAAATCAGGGATGGGCAACTTCAGTGCTTGGACAGGAACATAATTTTTCATAAGTGCTACTGGCGGGCCACATATAAGCAAGCACTTCCGAATTAGATATATGACAAAAACATGGCATTTTATATTTGGACAAAATACACGCATACGTGAAAAACGCAACCTCTGAATATCTTTAAAATTGATTAATACATTTTTCAATGCATGTATAAAGGATCCACTTTGAAGCAAGGAACAAAATAAGCACGTGATTTTTTTCCAGTGCAAAGGGCTCTCTTGTCATCAAAATTACTATTCAATGACAGCACAAAACAGATGAAAACAAAACCAACAACATTCAGTGCACTAACTCTTTTTATAAATTTTTTTCCCCACAAAAATCAACTCACTCAAAAGGTTAACTTTATTTCGTTACTATGTTTGTCCTGCATAACATTCCAAATCTGCAAACAAACAAACTACTCCTTAGTTGTAGTATTGGGCGGTCTAAGTCTCAGTGGTAAGCACAACTCAGACATGTCAGACAGTGGTGATTGGTGGTATTACAACTTAAAAATACAGTCAACCACTGCCTATTAGCAGTAAGGCACCCGCGGGTTTGCATTTTCATGTTTTTTCAATATTTTTTCATATTTTGGGCATTTTTTCATATTTAGGACTTTTCCCCCCTCATTTTATCAGTATTTTTGAAGGTTTTGGGGGCTTGTAAAAAAATAACATAAAATTCAAAAACATTTGTTTTTAGGAACAAAACTATTTTTTTAATTAATCAAGACGCCACTCAGTGTGTGTTAGGGTCTCCAGTTGCCCACCCTTTTTTAGATTGACTGCATTAAAGAGCTGGGTGCTGTTTATACTTTTGTTTATTTACTGCAGTGTTTCTCAAACTTACTTGGCCAAGGCCCTTATTTTACATAATACTGTAAATCTCATGGCATACCACCAAACAAAAATGTCATACATGAAGACTGAAATAATCATGATCTCGTCTCAATTTATTCACAAATGTATTTACTCAGGTGAAATTTTGGAGCTGTTTGTTCAACATATACTCACATGTAGCCATGACTTATTTTGTTGTATGATTGGCAACTGCTTTATATACAGGTACAGCAGTGATTCTCAATTGCTCCCCACCACCTCCTGCAGGATGAAACGAGCATTTCGCCCACCCGCCAAATTTTCACCATGACTATCAATACCTGTAGTATCTTTTGTCTATAACATTGTTTTGGTCAAGTAGTGCATGGTGGTAGAGGACCCAAAAAAGCAGGGAGGGAGGAGATGCAAAGTGTGCTGAACATAATGTAGAAACAAAAACACTCACAGGGTCACACTGGAAAAAACTGAATCAATAACATAAACAAAGTCCTGAAAACCCCAATAAACCAAAGTAACAAACAAAAAAAAAGCCCATGACAGAACCACAAACAATCCGATCCCGAGTGGTCGGCGTGTCAGTCCTTTTAACAAAAGAGAGCTAATAACATGACCAACAGGTGCGACACTGGAGGAGAAGCCTTCCAATGACATCGGTTGGTCGCAAACGGTCACAAAACATTTTATCCTTATTAGCAGACAGTAAGAATGCCGCTGCCACTTACTGAAGTGAATGTGCAATTACACTTTATTCTAGTATGGCAAAAACAAACAAACAAAAAAAAAAAACAATAAACCTGTTCCCTGAGGTCACACGTGCAGCCACCTATGGGGGCCCACCCCACTATTAGAGAATGGCTGAAATAAAGGTTACTTGTACCTTCTTTCATCTGATCTTTAATAAATTACTTGTCAATATACATAGCAAGCATCGATAGATGAATAGCTGTAGATGAATAGCTATAGATATAGCTGTAATTCACAAATAATAGTTTTCAGACAAATAGTAGCTCGTGGCATCCCTGATAATCTTCCATGGCACGCTTTTTGGGAAATTCTGATTCACTGTATCACCATAAACAACAGCATGTTTCTGAAACAGTGGCAAACTGAATACGTCATAAAATGGAAAGATATTAATGTTACTCATCAGCATTATGCCTGATAACATCTTTCTGTTGAATGAATTTTAACTCAATTCATTTGTGTCAAAAGCCTTGTTTTGTAAATACAGTAACATTGACAAATTAATATAGTTTCATTTGTGAAACGGTCAGACTTTGTATGCTACTGACCTACAGTATATGTCATGTTTCATATTTATTTATTGCGTGGTACACAAAGATTTGTTTTTTAATTGGAACTCTTTGTATCGAAATGTTACCGTCATTCAACAACCCTCCGCCGTTTTTGCCGGGGCTGGCATTCTGTGAACTTGCTTTGTGTGTTTGACTGGAGGGACTGTCGTTCCTCCAGGCCAACCATCTCTTAAAGATGAGACCCATATGCAGGCTCCATATGCGAGCTGGCGGGTCCAGCATGGAGCACTGACATCTTTGCCAGGTGGCCTATGAATTAGGACGCGTCGGCACAGCGGTCCAAACGCTGCCAAGATACACTAAGCAAGGGACAGAAACCAGCAGAAACCGTCGCCATGGTGATACCAGACAGACGAGAGTGCAGATAGCTGGATAGACGCACACACAGGCACACACAGTCAATATATCCTGTTGTGACAGTGACAGTGTGAAGGCAAGAGAATGAGAAGTGAAGAGAAGGGTGAGAGAGAATCGCGACAAGATGATGAGATAGTGGCATTTAGTTTGGAGTAAGGACCAGATCACAGATAATGATAAATACCACCTATTTCCCGGAGAGAGGGGTAGGTAGGAACATCAATAAGTGGGCGAAAAAGCAAAGAACAAAAACAAAAGAGAAGAGGCTTTGAAATAAAAGTAGTGCAACAGATGTAGAACTGTGCTGAAGTGTCTCAGAAAGTTGGCGATGAAGAAAGTGTAGGACCTCAGAAAGTAAGGAAATATTGAAATGGGGGTTGTGGTGGAGGTTTAAAGTAATTAGCCTTGTGGGTCAGGCTTAATTCATCAGGCAAAATGAAAGGGTCTGCCAGGAAGAATAAAAAGAGATTAGTGCATAACTCAATGAGGGATTCGGAAATGTCACTGTTCTTGGAAAGTAAATTTACACAAGAAAGCTTTTTAGAATTTAATACGAGCAGTTTGAAAATGTGCTTTAAAGTGTACCTCCAGTGGCACATTTTGAGGTCTTCATGGGGAAAGGAAGCAATACTTTTTTGTGTCTAGTCTTGTGTTTGCCCCCAAAACCCCTCTGGTTCATTTTAATGCATGGCGCCATGTTAGGAAGGGATGTGTTAACATGTTTGGAAGTTATTAACTGGGGCGACGCACCACTTGAGTGATACGCCAGATGGCTACGCCAGATTGCTTACCTATAGATGAAAATCTGTCTCTTCTCATTTTCTCAAGCCGTCATAGAAAAGGTCCCCCCCACCCAAAAAAACAAAAACAAAACAAAACCAAAAACAAAACAAGTCCACTAGGCCGTGAGCGAGCACCTCAGCATCACACGCCTCCTCATCTGACAGCGAGACATCCTGGGATCTACCCGGCCGGTTAAATGGCCATGAACGTGGCATCCAGATATCTGTTTGTTAATTTTTTTTATTCATTTAAACGCAAAGGATGCAACCTCATTCGCATCACAGGCAGGCTTTCGCCTTCGCAGGCCCTGGCTGATTATTTAGCTGCAGCACTGGCCTCGTCTGACACAGAGTCAGCAAACCATGCGATGTCAGTGAGATTCGTCAGAATCTGAGCAAGAAAATGTCACGCTGAATTGGAGACACGGCTGGGCCAAGACGTCTTTCACTGCCGCTACGTCATGGCTCCGCCTCTTGCAGGCAATTATGGCACATACTACACATCATGATGGTGGCCTCAGAAATTGTGAGTGAAGAATTAAATTGGCCATTGACGGTGTAGTGGTAGGGCGGCACGGTGTTCTACTGGTTAGCAGGTCCGCCTCACGATCCAGAGGTCCATGGTTCGATTCTGGGTTCTGGCCTTCCTATGTGGAGTTTGCATGTTCTGCCCTTGCCTGCATGGGTTTTCTCTGGGCACTCTGGTTTCCTGTCACATTCCAAGAAGATGCATGGTAGGTTAATTGATCACTCTAGATCAGGGGTGTCAAAGTCAAATGGACGGAGGGCCAGATAAAAAATTTTGCTGCAAGCCGAGGGCCGGACTGATCGAATGTTCATTGAAAATTTTAAAAATGACCACATATCGTTTATTGAACCAAATTTAATTGACTGAAAACCTAACAAATACATTCCAATATGGTCAGATAAATAAAGCAACATTTTTTTATGGCTATGTCAGTAAACTTTAATTTTCAACAGGCACAAAAAAATTTCCTTTGTATAAAAATACCCATAACATGAATGAAAGAAGCCGATATTATTCAAGGCACTATCAATAGTCCATATTTCCTCTTTTAGCAAAAGTAGGCTAAATTTACTTAACAAATAATAGTACAGTAATTTTCGATCATTTACTCGAAACAAATATTTTTAAAACATAATTGGATTGAAATACAATAAAATAAAGTGCAAAAATGTACAAACCAAAAACAACACTTTCTTCAAGAAGTAACAAGCAGCGAAAGCAAATATTATACTTTAATTTTTAAACTTGAACTGAGTAAAAACTCTTAGTATGTGATTGCACAGTATATTATAAAATAGTTGTTCACACACGTATGTGCTGCCAAACTTTCGACAACGTTTGAGCAGCCTGGATGCGCAGCGGGGCCAATGTGTCGGGGAGGAAACGGGCAAACTGTGCAGCACGCACTGCCGTATCTTTGCCGAAACACTGCAATTGTGTTTCTGCTAATGCTCACGTTTAAAAAGAGTTGCTTTTTTTCGGGGTAAACTTCGTCACAAACTTTAAGTATACCGTTTTTAATTAAATCCCCCTTCCCCCTCCACGTCCATGTTCTTGTTTTTGTTCGCGTGTTTCGTTTCATGATGTCGTCTCAGATTACACTATTTCAATCGCGCCACACTTTCTCCGCACAGAAGACACACAGGTTTTCCAGCTACGTCCATGAACATGTACTTCGACTCCCACCTTGTTTGAAACCCCCGGTTCTCAGTGTCCACCTTCCGTTTTGCCATTTTTGATGGGTATCTGAAAGCTAATGTCACTGTTATGGGAACGACTGCTAGACTAAAAAATGTTTAAATAAAGCGGCTGACAGCTTGGCGCGTCACCGTTGCATTGTGGGAAATGTAGTATTGGTGCGTGTAAAAGATCTGCGGGCTCTCGGCTTGCTGCGGTCCGCGGGCCGGTTCTAATAATAAATCAATATCATCCCAGGGGCCACTGAAAACATTCTCGCGGGCCGGATTTGGCCCGCGGGCCGGCACTTTGACATGTGTGCTCTAGATTGTCCTTAGGTGTGATTGTGAGTGCAAATGGTTGTTTGTCAATGTATGCCCTGCGATTGGCTGACAACCAGTTCAGGGTGTACCCCGCCTACTGCCTAAGGTCAGCTGGGATAGGCTCCACACCCGCAACCCTCGTGAGGATAAAGCGGTTCAGATAATAGTTGGATGGATGGTGGAGTGGTTCACTCACCTGACCTCTGTGCAGGCAGTGTGGGTTTTTCTCCCCAATCTACAGTGGTGTAAACTGAGAATGGTTGTGTGTCTCTCTATGTGCCATATAATTCATTTGACACAAATAGCAGACCACATTGCCATTCACGTAAAGTCAACAAAGATAGGTTCCTGCTCCCATTCCACTGGACAAGGCTGATCTTTTTGAATGCCTTCATGATTAGACTGTAGCTAAGGAAGAACCCTGTTCATTTTGAATGCTTCCAGACCAAACATGGTCGAGGTAGCTGGGTTTTTACACACACACACACACACACACACACACACACACACACACACACACACACACACACACACACACACACACACACACACACACACAGTACACACTGTATGCATAATTTCTCTTCATGAAAGGAATGGTAGCAGTTGTGCTAGAGTTTAAAATCATATTTAGTTTTCAATAATTTGCAAAATTCAACAGTTATTACTGTTTCAATTATTGGCAGGCTGGCTTCAGGTTTTCATTCTGACTAAAGAATATCTTGCTTTATTAACCAATTTGGCATTCATTGTTAAGAGTCTCCCAGTGAGGATTTAGGGGATTGTAGAGTGAGGTGTGGGAGGGTGAGACGAAGAAGCTGCTTAAAATTCTTACCAGGTAGAGATGAGATTTCAGGAGGATAGTGGAACAGCTAATGCACTAACATGAAAACACACACATATACATTCCAGTTTCACCATTGGCAGCACCTCATGTGGACACCATCAGTGAGGTGGAATTTAAAAGGCAGCTGGATTGGGAAATATATAACATGGGTAAGATTCAAACAGATACATCGATTGTTTTGGGGGGCGGGTCTTTATTTATACAAATGCATTCATTAAAATGACATTGAACAATAATGTCCTTAACGGATTAATATCATAATGGATGGCATAAAACATGCGCCAAGAGCAAAAGAGCCTATTGGAATGCAGTTCGCACTCAAATGAGTAACCACTCCCTGGTCCCTAGTGATGCTCTTAGTAGTCATGGTAACAAAACCTCTTTGTTTTTGTTTGTCTAATTTGTACTCCATGTATAGCGATGGTTGTTTTTAAACTGCCCTATCAGTAAAGGTGAGTTGAGAGCTGTCCAAACGTACCTGAGTGATTTCAACCAGCGAAATAAAATTGGATGATACAGACGAACCTCTTTTCAACATACCCCGTTTATGTTTCCACTCCTATAACATTCACAAATCAAAGTCACAATTTCACGTAATTCATTTTCCATTTGCTTACAACTAACACCTTTATAATGTAAACTTCATTATAATGACCAGACTTTTCCCACAAAATAGTGAAAAGGCCTTTGTTAGAATGAACTGTGGGAAGCTAACTGCCAGGGCGACCTTGCTTATGAACAAAATGTACATTGTGCGATTCCCCATTGTTTAGCAACACTATTGATTGACTCGTATACTGTTGTACTTCCGGAGGCACCGCGTGTTCCTGAGCACATGGTCTGAAAACATGTCAGGTAAACGGAAGCAAATATCGCTGTCTGCGAAGGCTGATATTGTCTCTCACTTTCGAAAGGAAGTCTCCCAGACGAAGCTCAGCTGAAACTATGAATTGGCTAAATCGACCATTTCAACAATCATCCGTAATGGCAACAAATTCATGAACTGAACTGAGAAGGCACTTTTCATTTGTTCACTAAATGCTTTCAGAAATTGAAGAAACATGCAAAATTTATTCTCCTTATCATTTATTCAACACCATAAGGTCATTCAATGTAAATAGTTGTGATATAATTTCTATTGTTGCAGCCAAACAGGCATGCAAACATACACATTCATACTCCTCTTTTGTAGTACAACCATCTTTCAGGGCATCTGTCTCTTTGGACAAATACTAATTAGGAATTCTGCATTTTTCCACTTTTATTTCTTTCGATTGTAAACCAGACCATATCAGTCTGCTCGGCTTGTTTGCCTGTTTTGCCTCCCCTCGCTTCATTGAGTCATGTCCCCTTAACTCCCGTCTCCTTTCTATTCCCAGATTTCTCACGCCTCCAGATGTTTCCACCCCCTCTCTACTGTCCTTCATCATTGTACACCTGCTCTCCTGACCACCTCAAACAGTCCCCACTGGTCTGCTGGCCCACAAATAGCCGCAAGCTCATGAACGTCTTAGGTCAGATCCCCTCTATGCTTCACAGAGCACTTCATGGGGAAAAAAAAAACTGTCTGGAAGACCAGCTGCTGCCCATTTGCTCATCTCAGACAATCAGTGAAAACAATGCTGGAGGACTACAATCTCTTACAAGAGATTACACGCGCGCGCGCGCGCACACACACACACACACACACACACACACACACACACACACACACACACACACACACACACACACACAGCCCCACAGACCCATCCCAACTAACTGGTAGCTATTTGTCTGCAAGTCTGGGATTACATGTCCTATTAAATACAGAATTTAAAATGAGCTTTGTTAAATCAGAAAGTACTCCACTTTTAATGAAGTTAATTTATATGGAAATTACACATAATACTGACAATTCACAGAAAGATTTATCCTCCTTGCTTGGAAGGGAGGAATTAATTGCGAGGGTATGCTCTTTTCTCTTTTATATTGGGCACTCCAGATCATGTAGTTTGGGCTGTTGATAAGTTTGTGTGTGTTTGGTGGAGAACGTGTGCGTGAACTCCGTCCTTGTGGCGACCCTGCAGAGGTGGAGCCTTCCTGGCTGCGTCTTAATTGATCCATCACGCTGTCTGCTTGGCCTGAAAAAAGCCATTACTCCGGAGGAGCTCAACATGTGCGCACGAAGCTGCATGTGTGTTTTTTTTTCCTGCAGAAGTCATTCATCACGATTGATGAATGCAAGCCTCCTCTTATTGTGTCACAGCAATCAAGTTGCACAAGGTCGATGGACGCAAGGCAACGTCGGGAAAACACACCCAGATTTAGATTTATGACGCTAAATCTCAACTGATTTGATTGATTGACAGTTGAGGATCACATCAACTGAACTAAGTTATACTGATTGGTAAGACAATGTTCACTCTTTCTAATTGCGACAAATAATTTATTAAATACAGCTTTGCATGCAGCCAAGAAATGCAGACTGTTTCTTTTCGCTGGGAGGGGTGGCGGGACAAAAAGCGCAGCGATGCCCTCTATTGTCAAGAAGTAGGATTAAACTAATAAATTCCATTGCTTGGGTCCATCCACCGTCTAATCCGTCTATCTTCACGAGGGTCGCGGAAGTACTGGAGCCTATCCCATCATCGAGCAGTGGATACCCTGAACTGGTTGCCAGCCAAATGCAGGGCACATGTAGATGAACAGCCATTCACACTCACAGTCACACCCAGCGACAATTTAGAGTATTTCATTAACCTGCCATGCATGTTTTTGGAATGTGGGAGAAACCGGAGTACCCGGAGAAAACCCATGCAAGCACGGGGAGAACGTGCAAACTCCACACAGGAAGGCCAGAGCCGGAATCGAACCCTGCACCTCTGCATTGTGCTGGCAACTAGTTCACGGTGTACCCCGCCTACTGCCCAAAGACAGCTGGGATAGGCTCCAGCATGCCCCGTGACCCTTGTGAGGATAAGTGGATCAGAAAATGGATGGATACATTTTGATTTTTACTTCGACTAGTTCCTGCTTGTATTATGAGTGTGTTGCACAAGTGTCTGGATATATGTACATTTTATTTCATCAAACCCTGGCTGTGGATGGTATGATAAACAATGACTTCTCAGTTATAGAGGGAGTTAGAGGGTGTGAATGGAAAGGTGCTCGTGTTAGGTCAGCTGATTCAAGTACGGTTAAAGGGGCTTGCATCATCAACAAAAATCTTTACATAACCACATTAAAGAAGGTGATTGAAACAAACAAGCGATTGCATAAATATATATGGTATTTATATATAACATCAGGCCATTTCAGACACAACATATTCAAGACAGAAAATACACAATCATCGCATAACAGGCAACAACATAAAAATAAATCCATACAGAAATGAAATCATGGGAATACAATTAAAATGGGCCTTTTTGGAAACAAAGGCATTTGCAACTTTCTGTTGCAGTTCACAGGCAAAAAGACAGATCACTTTTATTCAAACATCTTCAATGTATAATTTTGACAAATAGTCAATGTGTCTTTTATGTGATGGTTTTTTTATGCAAATAAAAGCATTTCGAGCACCTATACTGTACTGTACATGGACTGCAGTGGACTTCATAATGAAAAGCCAAATTGCAGATTGCAGAAGAGCACACCTCTAAATCAGCGGCGGTCAAATTATGGCCCAGGGGCCACATACAGCTTGCGCACGTTTTTATCGGTCAAACCTAAAAACAAAAATGAATGTATCTCAAACAACTGATGTGCTAGAAAACAAGTAAAGACGTTTTTGAAATCAGCCTCAAAAATATGTTTAGGAACACAAAAAGTCATCTCTGAGTAAAATTTGCTGTTGACCTGTTATTGTTTGACCGATTATAATTAAATTACTGATAAATTATACAACACACAACTAATAAGATTAAAAAAAAGATACTTTTTTTATAATACACATTGAAAAAAAGGTAATTTTATTTATTTATTTATTTTTAGCTCACCTGCCCTATCTGTTCAATTTAAAACTCAAATGTGGCACTTGAGCCAAAAAATAAAAAAAAAATAAAAAAATAAAAAGCCCACCTCCGTTCTAAATGTTTGGTTATGTAATTCATGATATTATAGACGCAGAATCGGGTCAAAATACAAATCAAATAAAGTCATTGAAACTAAATATATACTCACACACTGATATATGGCCACACTAACAGTTCAGCAAGCTTCATTCTTGGATTAAAAACAATTTGAATGCAACACATAGTTTAGAATAACAATAGAGTCTAAGAGAGGCCCCCAATATAAAAATAGCTTTAAAATCTGATACTGTACTAGTTGTTACAGTGTAGGGTTCCTTTTCTCTCTTTGATAGTCCTCTGCTTTGCCCTCCATTGTGTGCCACGGCCAAACACTAGTGGGGTGCCCAATGCCCAATAAATTGAATTAAAAGTATCAAACAGGATTGGCATTTTTATTTCTTGCCTGTTTTGTTTCTACACTGAGACTCCAAATAAATTGTGAATGCCTTCTCTTCACTGGTCCACTAGTCCACAAGAGATAAGGCCCAATTGCTCAATCTACGTGATTCCTAGTGAAACACCGAAACACAATCACGGGCACTCAAAAAAAGGGAATGTCGGCCGAGGTTTGTGCAAACACAGAAATATTTAGCAACTAGAACTTTTGCAATTTAGCCTTTTAAACACAGAAATGTGTAACAGGCATGTTTTACACTTGGCATGGGACAAGAGGAGGCATGATTTAATTGACAGATTCTTACAATTCATGCGCTGCCCACAGGCTGTCAATTTTTTCCTTCAGCAGACACGTAACAGAGGAACACATTTGTCGTCATCATAATTCAGTTCATTCACACGCATGTACAATAGGCAGACCACTGAGACACACTTCTCTTTTCTTATGTAAGGAACTATTTATGGCTCGATGCCGAATGTGAAAGAAAAAGAATTGAGAAGGCAAACAGATCAAACACAAGCAGACCAAGTGATACGACCCACCTATAAGGACACTTGAAGAAGGATTGTATTGTTTGGATTAACTGAGCAGAGTTGTTATGTACTGCTGTGTTTGTTGGTTATAATAACCATCAATAATCTGTGATAAAATAAATAACCCTCTAGCAGCAGTTGTAAAAAGGCCACTGAATGCTTCTGTGTGTGTGTGTGTGTGTGTGTGTGTGTGTGTGTGTGTGTGTGTGTGTGTGTGTGAAATAGATAGAGGGGGAGAGAGAGTAGCAAACTCAACAGCACAGGTTGGAGTTAGCCAATGTGTGTTCAAACCACCATGCATTGTTACCATACAAAAACACAGAGTTGCCACCTTCTTGCTCAAATGTCTGCTCATGCTCATTATTTGGATTTAACTGTATGCATACTCAATGGTGACAGTACAGCTTCCAGACGTGGACCGCAAGGTGAAGCTGAGAACCAGGCGGGCTCGTGAGAAACAAACCCTGGGTCCGCTGAAGTTGGTATGTTGTGTAAAACTTCAATAAATACAGAATATAATGATTTGCAAATACTTTTAAAACTATATTCAACTGAATACACAATAAAGACATGATGTTTAATGTTCAAACTGATAATTTTTTTAAACAATTATTCATCGCACTCACTCCTAGGGACAATTTAGAGTCTTCAGTTAACCTGCCATGCATGTTTTTGGAATGTGGGAGGAAACCGGAGTACCCAGAGAAAACCCACGCAGGCACAGAGAGAGAGCATGCAAACCGGAACCGGAATCGAACCCATAACTTCTGCACTGTGAGGCGGCCGTGCTAACCAGTCGACCATCATGCCGCCTACAATTATTCACTCATTTTGAATTTGAAGTTTGCAACACGTTCGAAAAAACGGGGACAAGTGCATGTTTACCACTGTGTTACCTGTCCTTTTAACAACACTCGTTGTTAGTGTTAGCGTTTGGGACAGTGATTGTTTTATTTGTGGGTGGAATTCTTTCCCATTCTTGCTAGATTAACAACTTCAGTTGCTCGATGTCCGGAGTGGTTGTTATCATATTTTGCGCTTCATAATGCAGCACACATTTTCAATGGGAGTCTGGACTAGAGCGTTACATGGGAGTGGATTTTCACTTCCGTCCCACCCCACTGCTCCTGTTCAGAAAGACTCTCACTTCCTTTGTGCGCCCAGGAGGAGGTCATCTACATTAAAAATGGTTGCACATCCATCTAAAGTTTTTTTTTCTCTCCTCCTGGATACTCCTGCTTCTCCGAACTTTTTCTCCTGTCATGTCCCAATCCCGTGATTAAACATAAAGTTGACTCGCATCCTGTCAGAATCCAGCAGGATTCCCCCAAAAATGTCACCCTTTAGTGTAGACTGCATGAAGCCCACTTTAGTCCTCGCACACTTTGACGCAAAAGCTAAATCAATCCGCATGGTCTTTTTTCCCTCTGGCCTGGAGTACATGATCCATGATTTCCGACTAAAATTTGAAATGTGGACTCGGCAGACCACAACACACTTTTCTACTTTCCATCTCAGATGAGGTCGGGCCGAGAGAAGCCGGTGCCATCATTGGGTGTTGTTGATCGATGACTTTTGCTTTGCATGTTAGATTTTCAACTTGCATTTACAGATGTAGCCACAAACTGAGTTAACTGCCAATGATTTTCTTAAGTGCTCCTGAGGCCACGTGGCAAGATCCTTTTCAAAAATATGCCAGTTGTTAATGCGGTGCTGCCTGAGGAATCGAAGGTCACAAGCATTCAATGTTGGTTTTTGGCCTTGTATGTTGAACATTTCCTTGCGACAAGAAAACACATTAAAACTGTTGGCGAACGAACGTCTGGAGAACATTTGGCAAACATTTGCGACCTTCAATGAACATTTGCTCCCTTGGCGAACACTCGCAAACGTTCCTCCCTCAGTGAGATTACTTGGAGACATTTCTCCGGATTCTCTGAATCTTTTGTTGATTTTTATGGACTATGCATTTTGAAGTCCCTAAATTCCTTGCCATTGTATGTTGACAAACGTTCTAAAAGTGTTGAACTATTTGCTTATGCAATTGTTCACAAAGTGGATAACCTCTCCCCATCCTTGCGAGTGAACAACTGAGCCTTTCTGGGATGCTCCTTTTATACCCACACATGACACTCAGCTGTTTCCAGCTAACTTGTTCACCTGTGGAATTTTCCAAACTGGTGTTTTTTTTTCTTTTCTCACAGCTCTACTTTCCCAGTGTTTTGTTGTCATTGTCGCAGCTTTTTTGGAAGGTTTTTCAAATTGAATCCATTAAATTAAAAAAAGCATCTGCAAAATAATCCATAGTTTATCAGAACATTAAATATCTTGTCTTTGTCGTGTATTCAATTGAATGTGCAATAGTTTGGAAAAGATTTGCAAATCATTGTATTCTGTTTTGATTGACATTTTACACAATGTCCCAACTTCATTGGAATCAGGGTTTTGTAAATGCAACAAGAAAAAGTGCCTCAATCCAGTGTTGGATTTCAAAGGCTCCGACCATCTGTAATGGCAATAAATGATCATTCGGTCCCAACTTTGACGCAGTACCCAAATAACAATACTAACTATACACAGAGTGAGTTTTAGGGATGCTTTAGTGCTGTGCAATAAAGGCTTTTAGGATATGACCCAGCAGCCTGTTTGGTCAGTTTCACTATCAAGGCCGAAACAAAACCAAACAAATAAGCAAGCAACCAATCAACCCTGTGCAGTTTATATGTCAATTAACACTTCACATTAAGTTTCAATTTAAAGAACTGAAATGCGGACTCATTCTATGTCATAACTCAACACAAGATCAAGGTTGTACACAAAAGGACACTTTTTTTGAAGAGTGAAATCTGTTCGGTTTAAAGCCTCAGACGCGACCCGGTCCTGCCAAACTCCAACCGGCAGAAAACCAAGGTGACAACTCGAAGTATCTCACAAAGTGAATCTGAATTCGAAAGAGACAGCTACATGAGGTTTCTTAGTGGGACTTTGTCTAGATGGAATTAGACACATTGTTAAGTGGTGTAAAGAACACACAGTATGTCACCGCGTCAGCTTTTTCTCAACTGCGCCATCTTTATGAGTTTTTAACTCTTCTCGCCCGTGGTGATGCTTTATCGTCAGCCTTCACAATTCCATTAGCAGCTCCTGCTGTTGAAACAAGTAAACAAAAACACCAAGTTTTAGTGCAATGTTTCCTATATTACAGTCAAGAATGCATTTGACAGATACCATTAATAAACTGGGATAGAGTCTCTCTCTCGCTCTCTCTCTCAATATACTGTATGTCTGGTCTGTACGTATCTTTTAACATGTAGTTAGCCTGTTCTGTTGCACAGGCATCAATCAATATAGCTTGTGCGTCAGCTTGATCGCTATTGTCAGGGTTTAGGCTACTGACCAAAGTTCTGATGGAGTGCAGTCATGGAAAAGTGTGACTTCTTTCGGCAATTAATTAATTAAAGCATTTAAGTCCTGGCCCAAATATATTATTATTTTGTTATAATTGCATCGGATTTTCCCTAAGGGGACACACACACACACACACACACACACACACACACACACACACACACACACACACACACACACACACACACACACACACACAGTGGACCAAAAGGTCTTTGAATCAACAATTAATAATAATTGTTCATCCTCTGAAACATTATAGTTCAAGGTAGCGAGTTGGGGTGTGACAAAAAAAAAAAAAACAACATGAATCGGAAAAACGTTTTTGATTTAAAAGATGTGAGTGCATCGAATTGAACCAAAATGTTCCACTTTGAAATATTGGTATCAAATCGTTGTTACTTACATTATCTCTTTATACGAAATACCACATTCATTGTGTGTTGAGCCCGAACAGCCGGACATGGAGTGGAGACGAAACCCATTAGGATTGGAAGAACGGTAAACTATGTAGGCTGCAGTTATTAGCCCAGCGCTACTGTTTGCAATTTGATGCTGTGCCGTGCCGTAAATTGCGTACGATGGGATGACCTACTCGATCCATGTACTCCCGCAAGCACTGAGAGCACACGTCATAGTGGGTTGGTGTCTTACAACATAGTTCTGTTGCACTGTCGGCCACTCCGTACATTATATCGGCAGCATTGTTCGTTGCTAACCACGAGGATTCCATTCACGCACTCATATAGTTTGAATGTTTTCGTACATTTCTCCATCCATGTACATGTATAATATTTTGAATCAAATGTTTTCCTAAACAACAACCAGAGTTATTCATTGATTACCACACCTACCTTTTTTGCAAATCCGGTTGAGAAAAAAGAGGTCTTCTCAGTACTTGTAACAAAGAATCGTCGACAATGGCGTGAAATTCATTCGCTTTGTGAGAACAAAGCTATATCGTTCCAATTTACCGGTCCATTTACATGCCCTATTCTTTTCTTTTGCCCACTAAAACAACTGTTTGCCTGAATGTGAACAGTGCATCGCCACAAGGCGCCGAGGCATTTCGCCGAATAACTCGATAACAATGGCAAAGATCAGTTAACGGGACAATCAACAATGCAATACAATGGCTGACTGGCGACTTGGCATTCTGTAAATGACGTCACTCACCGGAGATTGTCGGACAAAAGCATTTTCGCTGTTAAGCACGTTGCTATGGGTCTAATGATGAACCTGGATGGGTTCAAACGAAGGTATGCTTGATACAGTTTTAGCCCTAAGTATTACTCAAAAATGGGTGGCCAAGTTTACTTGACCTTTAAGCCCTTATCCCACTGAGGAACAAACAACTGCGACTGTTGGCAAAGGTAGAAAAATGCGAGCTAACATCAGAGTTAATCAGGGTTCATTCAAGGTTGCAAAGGTTAGTAATACGTTCGCCTAATGTTCAGCAACAGCTTTAGTGGTATTTTTCTTGTTGATTAAAAAAAAAAAAAAGTACAGGCGAACATTTGGCGAACATTTGCAACCTTGACTGAACCCTGACGAATCCTGACGAGAACGCGACTCGCAATTGTTCGCCGCTCAGTGGGATAGTGGCTTTATAAAGTCTTTTCACTCGCTGTTATGTAGTGCAAGCCTATATTTTCTTCCACATCGAATGCCTGTACTGGATGTGCATAAAAACCATTGCATTCCTACCACAATGACAACGCATGAATGTTGGAAGATTAGTTAAATATTGTTACCTTACATAAAATGATAGCCCTTCCTGTTTTTCTAGAATACTTTTTCGAGAGTAGTGAGTATTATTCTAGAAGAACAAAAGTCTCCTATGAACTTAGACGTGACCTCTTCCACGACAAGTATGTTCACAGTGTCAGTTTGGTCGACTTGATGCAGAGGCTCAGAACCACTCACCCCTTGTCAGCTCTCTTTTGTGAGGTTTGCTCTTTGGGCTGGCTGTCTTCTTCTTTGATGCCTGGTTCTGGCTGTGTTCCCTCCACTTCTTCAACTGGAAATTGATGAACTTCCACATCATCCAAGCCTGAGTCAGGCAGATGGCTGCCAAGCATGCACTCCTAAAGGGGCAATACAGACACACGTGAACCTAAAACATATAACTTGGGTGTACAGTGATTTATGTATATTTTCATATTAAAACGGAGTAAAACAGCAAACTTGAAATACATGGTTTCGATGACCACATAGACCACTGGACTTTCTCAGCATGCATTCCTACACCATTCTATGTAGTTTACTGTAGCAGTCGATGTTGACAAGGGTTGGGCACAAGAGTAAATTAGTAAAAAAAATGATCACTGACCCTCATTGAAATTTATTGTTAATAACTCGATTCTTGAAAAAAAAAAATGCCTTCGTAGCTGATGCACATCAAGATGGCCACAAACGCCACCGCCTCGTTGGTGGCTTCTCCTCGCTCACGAATGATCTCAAATTCATATAGAAATGCCTCAACACGTTCACTTTTTTGTTTTTGCTCAGTTACACATGTTGTTAGGCAAAACTAATCAAGCTGCAGCTGCTCTGTTCTGTAGAAACAAAATCACCGCAAAATACACAACGACGTGTTTAACTTTGGGTCACAGTTAGAATTTTCTGCCTATATGCAAACCACTTAATGTTCACACCTGATTATAGATCTTTAATACTCAATGCAACTCAACTGTATTTATAGAGCACTTTAAAACAAGCACCGGTGTATACAAAGTGCAAACAAATAAATTAATAAATTAAAAACAAAGACAGGAGAAAGCACAAAAACAGTAAAACTAAAAATCAAGTCTCATGCTGAGTCAAAAGCCAGAAAATTACTGGTAGTTTGAAATCTTAAAGATGGGCAGCGAGGGGGCTTGCTTCACATTCAGCAGGTGGTCATTCCAAAGAGAGGGATCAGCATCAGAAAAGGCTCCATCTGGTCAAATTTAAAATCACTGTCCGGTTTAAGACCCAAGTTCGAGACAGTTGGCTTAAGATAAGGAGCCAGGGGGCTCAATTCTACAGGGCCACTGGGACCAGACACCATCACTTCTGCTTTCTTTCCATTGAAATACAAGAAATTCTGTGCCATCCAAGTCTTCTTGATTTCTTCTAGACAGGATAAAAGTGGCCTCAACGAGAAAGCGTCTTTTTTTTGCTCAGCAGAACATAGATCTGACAAATACGAGAAACTAGTAAGTCCTGAAAAAATAATTTTAGTTGAGCAGAGAATTGTACTCAAATGCACATGAAGAATCTCCACAGTAGTGTTACAAAATGACAAAATGTTAATATTTCTCAAAAAAATGTGTTTTGCACATAAATAATCCGTGCAGATTTGTCAGATGTACAAAATACAATACAGTCACATTCATGGCACGACAGGACTTGCCTTATGGTGAGCACATTAAAGTTGCCTTCCACAAGCGAAAAGCCTTGGTTTTCTGTCCGGGGCAAACCAAAGCCAAACGTCAGGACTGACAGAGTGAGAGTGAGGAGACGAGCGATGACAAAAAGCAAAGCCCATAGAGTGAAACTGTAGCAAGACAAAAAAAAACAAAATGGCATTACATGATACAATGTAACTGAGGTATGTCACCACCTTATTAGTTGTATGAATGATACCCCTTCTGCTTGTTCTCATCACTGAAGTAGAAGAGGCGTGAGGCATGAAACAGAAGCTCCACCAAGTAGTGAGGGACCAGCAACACCACACCGAGTCGGTGGAGGCTGGACAAATGAGAGCAAGCACAGAGAAACTTCCACTGATTACTGGCTCAATCTACAACTGGTTTAATCATAAAAAATGAACAAAACTCCAATTTAAAATAGTCAGAGATGAAAGTGGACTTTTCTGAAAATTCCGGAAAAAATAAATAAATAAATGTGTGTGTGTGTGTGTGTGTGTGTGTGTGTGTGTGTGTGTGTGTGTGTGTGCGCGCGCGCGCGCGCACGCACGCACTTGGCCGATCAAGCATGAATTAGTTTATACAAAACGCTATTCAAATACTCGACATTCAATGATTAATCTTCCTTTTGAGTGCACACGTGTACCCTTTGTGGCTTCCGTTCGGGCCGAAATTTCGAAATCTCCAAGATATGGCGAGGCCATGAGAATGCGAGGCGAGGGTATTACTGTTCTGGCGCCTCCACTCAAGCTAAGCGAGCCTCG
>NW_017805983.1:6253585-6273434 GCF_001891065.2 Hippocampus comes
GACTATCCCCCACGTTCTAGTTGAGATGGTATAACCCAAGAGGCAAAATGACGCTTGCTACTGTTGTTGCGAGTTGCCATTCGTTCTACTAAACAATTAGTCAAACGCCATCATGCCTTCTGTCGTTATTACACAAACAAAAATCTCTTTACTGTTACTAGTGTTAGTGCCTCAATATGGCTACGCTCGTGAAAGCAATACAACGAACTCAAACGCGTCTTCGTTCAATGTTGTCAACAAATATCCGGATTATGCAAATTTTCCTCAATTCTCCGGAGAAATTTTCATAAAAATTTGAAAAACCCGGAATTCCGGGAAAATCCGGAGGACTTTCATCTCTGAATAGTGAATTATTGGAAGGTGTTGACCTAAAAATAATAGTGCCCCTGCTTGGGTTGAAAGAATGAGATTTGACAAAGGCCAGAGCTCACAAAAAGGCACTGTGCATTAACGCAGCAATCTTGTGTTGCAGATTGAAATGAACTCGCTGTCCAGATTGGTTGACCTGGCCAATTTGCTTTTAGCTTGAAAGACGGTAAAAGTGAACCATTGTCACCAGTTTGCCAGGAGCATATTTTTGAATGGACTCCCTCCAGTCCAAGAGCTTTTAACATTCATCATAGAAAAACAGCTGCTGACACATGTGACGCTACCAAACATACACACAGTTCGCATGTAGACAGAGCTGACATGATTACAGGTCACCTTTTGTGCGCTAAGGCAGCTGTTGTGCTACACTATGGGACTGGTAGTTTGTGTGTCATCAGTGCCTTCACACTGAACCATAAGAAAAACAGTCGTGGCATGTTTCTGAATCAGAAATGGCGTATGTGTTAGAAACCATCTTCAATATCTAATAATTTACTTATATTTAATATTATTAGTAATTCTACATACCCTCTGTTTGTGTGGTTCTCTCTCTCTCTCTCTCTCTCTCTGTCTCTCTCTCTCTCTCTCTAAGTTAACGTGGGAACTAAGTGAAGATAAGATGTGTTACTATGACACCTGGAAACTGTTTTCATTTCACTTGCATGAAAGATGAAAGACCGGTAATATTCCTCCTTTCTGGTTTATCGAGCCGTGTGTAATCAAACACGGTAGCACAGTTGTTGTTGGCCTAGTCAGTTGAAATCATATTGCGGATGACATACATTACGTATATTTGTACTCACTTTAAGATGTAGGCACCAGTGATGTGAACAACATAAAGGCAAATGTAGTAGAGTTGGCGAGGGATGTCCTCCTAGAGACAGATGACAAATCAGAAAAGAGTCAGGGATACAAACTCAGTGACTTACTTGGGTGGAACCGTTTTTGAAAACCATCCAGACCCTTCAGTTTGACAGTTTGAGTTTAGTAATTCTGTATTCCGTTTGGTTCATTCACAACAGGACATGTGTGTCATATCCTTCATGCAACGCGGCAGCTACTCATATTGCAGCGGCGCACGTCCCGCCTCAAAGGCTTCTCCAGGTGGGTTCATGACGCGAGTGTCACCATTGTAAGCCACCACAACCCGGTCTTTATTTCTCCGGCACAAGATTTCTGGTACATTAAATGGATGACTTGGAATTATTTTGGATAACCCGCTGGAAAACGTTCTGTTCGTGACTGAGGAGTTGGGATTTTCACCAACACTTGGCTTTAACCCGAGGATATGCAATGCTTAAAAACGGGGAGGCATACACATAAACTGTTATCATTCCTACAATGTTCACCTGATTTTGGAATTAAATATTGTACCCTGAAAAAAAGCTAAAAGTGTGCATCTTAATGTGCATCTTGCGTGTTTCATTTCAAATCCAGTGTTGTGGTGTTTCACAAAGCTGAGAATTGCATGTGTCCATATTCCAAAAATGAAGAGGTGACTTTAGAGATTACTTTATGCATGAGCTGAACTCGCCTATATGTTTATGAATGATATGTATATTAAGATTAAGATATCCTTTATTTGTCCCACACTGGGGGAATTTACAGTCTACAGCAGCAAGATAATGGGTAGAAAGTATGACTATCAGTTAGGAATAGAACCGTGGATTTTGTGAACAATTCCACACCTATTCCTGTACTTACTTATATTCTCTAAGAAACCCCAGTTTGAAAGAAATACAGTATATTCATTAGTTTGTGTGTGGAGTTTGCATGTTGGAAACTTCCTGTGCTTGTGTTGGTTCTCCATTTTCGTTTCGTTTCCTCACACAATAAAAAAAAAGCATATCAGGTTAATGGAAAACGTCCAACAAGTATGTGAATGTGAATGAGAATGGTTGTGTTTGACACTCTATGTCTGACCTGTGATTGGCTGATGATTAGATAGTTCAGGATGTAGCACACCTCTCACTAAAGGCAGCCCCCACCCTCCTCTACAGGGAAATTTCAAAATATCTCTCTTCCAGTTAATCTAAACATTGACATCCCTCTGCTCCCATTTGCTGCTCAGCTCATATAAATAAACTTCAAACTGATGTGTGGAACTAAAGTGTGATTTATTTCAGCAGCTATAAAGCACCACTAAAAGCTCAGCTACAATAGTAAATGTCAAAGAAAACTTTGCGGTGCAAGCACATTACCTTCGTGTTTATGGGTGCATGCCACCTTCAAATCCTAACTGAAACACAAGGACTTTGATCATATGCTACCATACAGGGTTTTTACAAATGAGCCTTACCTTGCGTACTTTCTGAAAGTATAGCTCAGGAAGTGCATGGAGCCAATAGGCAATTTGGCAAATGTAGAAAAACTTGACCTGAAAACTGAGCAGAGCAGATATTGTGCCTATGTTCAACCTGGGTACCAACCATTTGTAAGCAGTTCATTCTTGCGCTGCATGATATATTTTTTTTAAAATCAAAATTGTGACATGAAAGGAAATATTTACGTACACCATGTGAGTGTGTGGGTAACCTTCCCATAAGAAAGTGGGATTTTTTGCAAAGTCCTCCTATCAAAAACAAAAGATGGAAAGAAAAAGAGATTATAGGAAAGTAGAGTGCGACAAAATAAAGAGATGTGTTTTTACCCCTGTCAAGATGCTGCAGCCCCAAATGAAGGAGAACAGGTAAAATGCTGCCAATTGCCCTGATTCATTGAACTTGCTGTGTTTGGTCTTTGATAGATGGAGCCTTCTATTCATTTTCTGGAACCAAACAAGACCAACACATTACATTGGGATATGAAGCATGGAAATTATGTATACTTACAAGAAAAAAAAGAAGCCAAATTAAGGCCAAAATAGTAACACTTATGTAAAAAAAATGTTTGAAAAGTTCAACAATATAAAATAGCCATTATATTTAGGCAGAGTGTTACAAGAGGCAAAGTATGATTGTAGGGCTTTGTATACCGGTACTCACATCAAGAATATACTCTTGTATCAGGGCGTGAAGAATGACAACAATTAGAAGGTAAAAAAACACAGTAGCCACATCTTTAGGACCATAATGGTAAAGGTTCACCGGATCATTCTTTTCATCTGAAAAGAAAAACAGACACACAGAAGTAAATGAGCCTGCTGAAACTGAACTCTGAGACGAGATGATCACCTGACGTCAAGCCTTCCACTCACCAATAACGTGCGTGACGTTGTACTGGACTGTGATGAACATGATGGCAAACTTTGCTGTGACCTGGAATGCAAAGAAAATGTTGATGGACTAACTCAGTAGCTTGCTTATAGATTATGTAGAATGTGTTATGACGTGACAAATATGTTTGAAAACTATTTTCATTCTGCAGCCTGGTTGTAAACTAAGTGCAAACAAGTTCTCCACTCTAATGATCTGTTAGACAAAAATACAAGGGAAAGTGAGGAGCAAGTCGAATTAATGTGGAACTGACTACGCTTTAAGGGATATCAAGTTAAGTTTGTGCCACTTCAAACGCAACGTAGACAAGTATAGAAACACCTCTCCATATATTCTGTACCGCTGAGAAAGACTGTATATTGTTTTGTATATTGTTCAGTGTTATGTGAGAGCTGGAGCCTATTTCAGCTCCATGAGGGCAAAACGACACCTTGAACTGTTCGCCAGTCAGTCAGTGGTGCTGCGGACTGAACCCACAGTTGTTTGTCTATGTTTAACCCAGGGGCGATTCTAGGATAAGAAGGTTAGGGGTGCTGACAGTTTTGGGGGCATTTGGTCATCTTGCACTTTCACAATTTACCACTGGAAAAAAAAAAGGTGCTCTCACCTGCAGACACTAAATAACAGTTTCAATGATGATGGGCATCTAGTCAGTTGGGTAGTCAGTAACACCCTGGCTTTAAGACTAGTGCATTAGGATGCCAAAAGCGTATTTCTCTCATTGCAAGTCAAAAAGGACATGGTACTGTCTGACCACATGTATTGTTTACTAGCAAGAAAAAAATGTCAGCTAATTAATTACCTAACAACATAAATAATGGCCAACAGTTGAATGCAGCAGAATTGCAATGATAATAATGTGTTGATATTAGGTGGAAGAGATGACGAAATTCTTGTTGAGATTAGACAGGGTTGCTCACTCAAACTATTCCACATGATCGTAAGACTGCTCACAGTGTCGGGTTTACGTGGAGACTTTTTTCTGTCATTTCAACACCTCTCAGTATGGGGGTGCTTCAGCACCCAACAAAATGGGCTAGGATAGACACACCTACGGTCTGCCCTGACACTGTCTAATGATCAATCCGTTGTTTACTCCACCACTCTCCCAAAGTCAGCTGGAATAAGATCCATCCTATCTGCAATTCTGATGGAAAATGGATGGCTGGATGAGTGTCAAATATGTCATTGATAAACACCAGTACATGTGAGGCACCCTTTTTAAAGATGTTATAAATCCATTTTGATTAGTTTAGCCAGACATGATGATTCTACAAATAATGAAAAAAATGGCTATGTCTAAGCCTGCTCAAAACAGTTAATAGACAAACCATACACAATAAAGACATAATAGACAATGAATGGCAAACTTGATCTTTTTTTTAATTGATCTAATTTTGGAAAAGAGATTTTCTGTCATGGATCTGTTTGTGACCAACAGGTGGCACTGTAGGGCGCCACCTACAGCTGCACACCTGTTGGCCATTGTGTCAGTAGTTCATGTTTGGTTAAAAGGACTCCCTGCCCGACCAGTCGATGTCGGTTCATTGTGTATGTCTCTGTGCACGTGTCATGTTTTGTTTTCTGTCTTAGGTTTTTGCTACTTTGATTTCTTGTGATTTTGCTGGACTTTATTTGAGTGAGTTTTTGAGTTAGTTCCTCCAGTGTATTCCTGTTTACATTTTGTTAAATACATCTTGGGCATATAGTGTGTGTATATATATATATATATGTGTGTGTGTGTGTGTGTGTGTGTGTGTGTGTGTGTGTGTGTGTGTGTGTGTGTGTGTGTGTGTGTGTCTTGCAATTTGCTAGCAACCATTTCAGGGTGTACCCCTGGCTCCATCATGCCTGCCACCCTCGTGAGGATAACCAACCGTCTGAGATAATGGATGGATTCAATAAATGTAAACTCCTTATCTTGCATAAGCAGTAAGAAAAGAGCATATGCAACTTGCAACCTGTTATTATGTTTTATTCTCTTGTTTTTTTTGTATTCTTTTTGGGTACTGTATTCATTATCTTACATTTTCCTTTATCTTTGTTTTTATTTACTAATTCTACTGCAGTTGTTTAAAATATTGCACTATATATTACACTAACTATGCTGTCTGCAAAATGCCAGTGTGACATTGTGTCAATGCATTTATTGCACTGCATTTAAAAACAATAACTCTTAATATCACGTTCATGCTGTATAGGCCCCTCAAAGAATACATGTGCTGTCATGCCAGCTAACGGAACCTCACAGATGCTAGGAGGCTAATAAGCACGATTGCATCCATACAGTACAGTACCTCAAACATCAGGCCCAGCAGAATGATCATGGCCAGGCACGACACCACGTCGGCGTGGTTCTGGATCACAAACTCGTGGCTGAGCACCGGTGGGCTCTTGTTCTTCTTGCGGAAACCCATGGCTCACAGGCGGGTCTCTCGGCCTCAGCCTCCTCCTGCTCCGGGATGCCGCGATCCTACCGCTGCGAGCCTGCGAGTTCAGCCGATGGATTTTTGTCTCCCTTCCCTTTTGGGTCGATCTCTCCCCCGCAGTCCAGCGGTCCACTGCTCATTAGTTAAGTGTCCCGAAACAACGCAGCGAACCAAACATTAACCAAAGCGTAATTAACACCCATGAAATAATAACAGCCTAGTAATGCCAGATGATGAGGGGCCCTTCCTGAACAGCCCATTCAAGTACCGCCCTGTTATTGACGTAGGCGAACCCACTCCACTTGAAAAGACCTAAGCGGCACATTTACGCTCGAATATCTTGGATGAATATACAAGCATGCTTGTAGGTTTCTCGTTTTTTCAAGATTTAGTATTGCTTACGACGTGCAAATGTCAAGACTGCTAATGTATCGCCCTATCAAATGTACGCACCCGGTCAAATAGAACGTATTTTGTGCCTGACACGTAACCTTAAGTATCGCGACATCCAAGAACAGCATCAGAAACAATCAAACTCAATCGAAACATCTCGCGTTAGTTCTCATTTGGATTTACTTCGTAAAGAATTGGGATTACTGACTTGCTCAGTACTTAAGTGTACGGTTTTTTTTTTTTTTTTTGAGAAAACGAAACAGATCTATGAACAATCTCTAAAAATGATCCATCGATGGATGCGTGTTATGGAAGTGGTCCCACCAGCTGGAGGTGCTGTGGATGCGTCAAAGATCGAAGTCTACCACCACCGAGAAAGCCAAAGCCATACCGTTTACCTGTTGTTATTTTTTGTGTGTGTGTGCGTATTTTCACCTTTATTAGTTTGCTGATTGTGAATAACTCCCATATGTTTTGCCAACAAAGCCAAGTGACCTTAAGAAGCAGAGTCTCATCTATCTGTCATCCAATCTATATGATCGAATCCTGGATATCAGGTAGACAGCGGAGGGGCGGATAGCAGTACTCAGGTAAATATTTTCAGACACCTACTTTTTGTAACTTTAACTGGTTGTGTGGTATTGTTGGTATCCATTGCCATGCATTTGAAATGTTGTAAGGCTATAGTATGAAATGTAGCTTGATTTTTACCCCGCCTAACATTGTCCTTCTTGTTTTGGTTGGTAGGTGTCAGTGTGCGACCGACCACGGAAAGCGACTCCACCTCAACTGCTGCTTTCGTTCTCTGTAAGACGATTATGATTTACTTGACTTTAAATCATGAACGACAGCTTCATGCTTTTTCAGATTGTGATAATCGGGATGTGGCGTGCCCATCTAACTTAAGTCGGTATATCGTGATATTTATAATTGTAGGATTTGAGGGTTCGAGCCCCTCGTTAGCCATTCACTAAGTGGTCCCACCAGCTGGAGGTGCTGTGGATGCGTCAAAGATCGAAGTCTACCACCACCGAGAAAGCCAAAGCCATACCGTTTACCTGTTGTTATTTTTTGTGTGTGTGTGCGTATTTTCACCTTTATTAGTTTGCTGATTGTGAATAACTCCCATATGTTTTGCCAACAAAGCCAAGTGACCTTAAGAAGCAGAGTCTCATCTATCTGTCATCCAATCTATATGATCGAATCCTGGATATCAGGTAGACAGCGGAGGGGCGGATAGCAGTACTCAGGTAAATATTTTCAGACACCTACTTTTTGTAACTTTAACTGGTTGTGTGGTATTGTTGGTATCCATTGCCATGCATTTGAAATGTTGTAAGGCTATAGTATGAAATGTAGCTTGATTTTTACCCCGCCTAACATTGTCCTTGTTTTGGTTGGTAGGTGTCAGTGTGCGACCGACCACGGAAAGCGACTCCACCTCAACTGCTGCTTTCGTTCTCTGTAAGACGATTATGATTTACTTGACTTTAAATCATGAACGACAGCTTCATGCTTTTTCAGATTGTGATAATCGGGATGTGGCGTGCCCATCTAACTTAAGTCGGTATATCGTGATATTTATAATTGTAGGATTTGAGGGTTCGAGCCCCTCGTTAGCCATTCACTTCTCTTGCTACTTCAAGTTTGTCGTTTTGATTTGTCATTCGGTTAGGTCTGACGTATTTGTTATCTATTCAAACCACGCCTATTCCCATTCACAACATGCACATAAACAAACTGAATATTTCTTATTTGTAGCCTACCTAATTTAAATATATAAAATATTGCTACTGAATAAATACATCATATTGATACAACTGTTAGTCAAAGGCAGTGATCTTCCACCATAGAGTCAAAACATTTCACAAGATACCACACATTATGTAATGATAGCCACACAATTTAACTTTGCATCCGATGGTTACGAATTTTGCATTTTCATGGTAAAACGCCAAATACTTAATAAATCAATTAATCACTGATTTAAAATAAAGCGCACATTGTTTTCTTAGTCCATATTTTATTTGCATAATACACACACAGGAGCAAAAGCGCTGGTAGAAATGTCACAGAGCAGGGTCCTTTTGACAGGCAGGGTCAGAGATGAGATTCTGCAGATGTCGGAAATGTAGTAACAATATTCAGGTGTTAAATTAAATCTTTGTTACATCTGTAACTGACATGCTCATCATGCTCTGTTCGAGATTTGTAATCTATCTATCTATCTATCTATCTATCTATCTATCTATCTATCTATCTATCTATCTATCTATCTATCGTGTGCCGCTGTTCTCGCATAACAGTAGAATAGTGCAGGCGTTATTTTCCCATCAAAGGCAATGTGTGGACATTTGTGGCAGCCATGTTAGCATGGGCAAATGTCCCCATCAGAGGTAATGGACGTTAGCCTAGATTTAGTCTCGGCATGCAGCTCGAAATGATTGTCGTGTATTTACCGATTATTATTTATGGGTGTTGTTTGAGCAAGTATGTGTGCGTGTCTCTTGACCATGTTATTTTTGGTACAGGTTACTGTTCTTTATTTATTAGATTTTTTTTGGACAAGCCCTTATCTTTGCAATGAAATTGTAATAGGGGAAAAAAAGGAAGCGCGTTAACCAGCTGCATGCACGGGCTCGTATACGAATGGGCTATCAAGAGGCCCCTCGTGGCTAAAGCCGGAGCACAGCCATCTTACGTTGCCACTGTTACTACCAACTTCTACTATTTTTTTCAGCAAAAACATGTTATTAGTGCATGTTTTATGCTTGGATCCCTGTATGGAGTAATGAGAGCCTCTCAAAGCACAAACTTCACTGTTTGCATCGACAATTCAGAAAATATTATCTCAGTATCGTGAATTGTGACTGACAGAGGATAGGTTAACATTTCGCTGCAAAGTCCGCCCTGATGGCCTCTGCTTTCTTTTTATCATCCATGGTTCTGATACCATGATCCAGAGAAATCTTTGAGTACCACTCAAAAGATGTACCTGATGAGAGAACAATTAGTCGAAATCTGCAGCGAGTGCTTCTCCCACCCACACTTTCCACTCCGAGCACCAGTGGGGTTTGGATCAACGTAAAAACATTTCAAACAATTCAAAAGTTTTTTTAATGTTTACTAACAATAATTTTGAACTGTATTGGCCATTTCGTTATGCCATGAAAGAGTACAAAACAATAAATTTGTACTGTATTGAGTGTTTTTAGGGTGTGAAAAAAATAGTTCAATTTGATGGAAAAAAAATGGCTGTAACGTATGATCCATTCCCCAAATAAATTTGTAAATCAAGGTTCCACCATACCAGCGGTCGGCAACCCAAAATGTTGAAAGAGCCATATTGGACCAAAATAAACAAAAAACAAATATGTCTGGAGCCGCAAAAAATAAAAAGCCTTATAATGAAGGCAACACATGCTGTATGTATCTATATGAGCTATATTAACCTGCTATCAACATGACTAAGTTGGCTACAAATTCACAACGAGCATTCACGATTAAAAGTTTTTTTTTTTTCCCCTTGCAATTCTTCCTGTAGAGGAGGGGTGCCCAAACTTTTTTGACGGATCTACTTTTCGAACAACCAGCCTCCTGCGATCGACCCGTTAACGCACACGCGTGCATACACACACACTTACACACGCATGCCATAATGAGCGACAGCCATAACGGCTGCTGAGATGAACGAGGCACGAGACACACTTTCGCAGCATGCTAACTATTGTAGCTCAAGTGTACCGTTTAAAAATGCTTCTCTTGGCCGCCCATATTCCCATTCTTAGCAAGTACCCTCGGTGAATTGAACATGAAAAGCAGCTTTTTTTTTTTTCAACATCCCCCTGACTGACATCCCCCCCTGCGAATAGAAACGTTTGTCTCAGGCTATGACGCAAATATTCGTTGATGAAATTTTGACATTTAATATTTATTCGACACATTTTTACAGCATCGGAAAATGTTAATAATATTTGTGTCATGTTTGTCCTCTGACAGAAACCATATGAAAACAAAAAAATATATTTCCCTCCCATCTTTTTCCATTTTCAAACATTTTTGAAAAACCTCTAGGGCGCTAAAGAGCCGCATGTGGCTCGAGAGCCTCGTGTTGCCGACCCCCGCATAGTCACAGTTCAGCACCTGCAAAATCACAGATTTCTTTTCCCCACTTTAAAAAAATGTTTTACTATTGTTTGGGGTGGTTCCCTCATGTTGCCCGCATATTTCGTGTAAAACTTAAATATTTATGAGCGTTTCTTGAAAAATATTTGGGTTTGAAGAAATGTGTTTTTTTTCAAAGTGTGTCAAATATATGCAATCCCCACACCCCACAAATAGTGGGGGTCGACTTGATGTTAATTTTGTCATTAGGCTATGACATTATTAGATTAGTGAGAAGCAGTGAAAAGCAGGTCATGAACATTCCTTTGGTGAGCTTTGTTTAAAAAAAAAAAAAAAAAAAAAAAACATTTGAAACTAATTTTCCAGTATAGTTTTTGTGCATTGTCTAACAGTATCATTCTGACTGTATTTTTTTGTCAAAGGTGAAGAGCTCCAGTCTGTCATCTCACTGAAAACGGCCAGAAGGGAGGGAGGAGTTTAAACAAAGGCCCTCTCCATATAAAAAAAATCAGGCTTGTCCAGAGTAGCCACGGTGTCTTGCTTCGACCTCTACGTGCTCCCATTTCTTCCTCTTTAGGCAAAAGAAAAGGCAGCTTCTTCTACGATCTACTCTTGGAAACTGCTGACGTGTGGTTTGTATGTAAAAAATGTTCATATTAGTCACGTTACATTGTTTTTGGGGGCATAGCAGTCTGCTTATTTTTCTTTCTCTGTCTCTAACACTCGCATTGCTGCCCCTGCCTGCTCTGAACAAAGATAATTACTCAGGAAACGTTTCGTCCAATCAGATGCTGCGTATCATCTTGCCTGCATGCAGGGCAACCAGTCAGGATCTGGCTAACAACACTAGGGCCTGATCGCCTTGCCTGAAGAGCGGAGCCTTCCCCGGCTGAGGACTGAGAGTGTCCTCCATGTTTTTTAAGTGTTGACATAACAGTGTGTCAGACAGCCATGCATCCACAGAGGTAAGCTCTGTCTTTATATTCTAGCTCAACTCTCTCGTTACAGCATGGCTTCCTTCTCGTTGTTGTGGTGACTGTTGGTTTCATGACGAATGTGCACACATTGAAATCAGTTTAGTGTGCAGGAGGAGGAGGAGGAGCTGGGGCGGATTGGAGGCCTCGCCAGGCCTCTGTGCTTCACTATGCTGAGGCTGAAGGTGGGGGTTGGGTAACGACTCTCACCCTTGCTCTCTATCTCTGTCTCAGGGTCACATGGGTGCCCCTGACATGCAGGCTGCCATACATAAGGAAAAGTGGACCATGGCAAATCCATTTCCTTTTTTTTAATAACGCAACGAAGTTGTAGATTTTGATGGCACCCACATCTCCTTCCCTTGTATTGTAGCCTGGCAGAGAACGAGTGGGGGATGGGCTTTGGAGGAGGAATAGGAGGGGAGGGCTTATTGTATATCCTTTGTCAGGTGATTAACTCTGTGTTGTTTTCCTCTGCATCATACCAGGCCAGCGAATAGACACGCTGGGAGTAGAAGTTGCTTACAATGGATGAAAAGTACAGATCTTTTTGTTTTATTAATGACAGAATATTACACAATCGCAACTATTATACGTGTACCATTTAAGGTGGCACGTAAAGTACATATTTTGGCAACAATGTAAAACTCAGTGGATTGCTTTTTGCTCTCCATTTATGTGAAAGGATCCCCTATAAGGCATATTTAAAGTTGGAGGTGTATCCTCTTTCAATTATTCCTCTCCAAACTTCAAAAATAAGATGAAGACGCTGGTTTCCTTGATTTACAGCCACAGGCCTTGAGTTTACATTCCAAGGCAACACCGACTACACTGCACTATTGTGAAACTGCTTCTTCCTCTCTCTTATCCTCACACAGTGGCCATTTTGTGCTCAGGGATCTCTCGGCTGAGGTTTTACTCCTCACACAGATGCCCACACAGTGAAACATATTTAATGTGAATGTAGGTTTAATTTCCTGGAAAATCTCTGGGTGTTGTTAAGGTCAGTAAAACATGTTGTTTTTAGTATTATTATTCTTTTAATCTATGGCAGTGACTAATTTATTAGCATTGGTAAATTTCAGGAGGTGTCATGTTTTGTTTTTTTTTTTTTACAAGACAGAACGACAGGGTAAAACAATGTATTGTACTGTTTTTGACATCGACTGTGAGAAGTATACGGTGGATCACTTGTGTTTAATTAGCTTCAGCAAAGTGAATGTTTCCTTATTATGCCGAGGCATACTTAGGAAAAGGTGTTAGCTACCATACAACCCCTAAAACAGCCATTGTCATAGTGTGACATTGACTTATATGTATGCAGTAGCTAACGTCATGGTGTTGTTAACAGAGGGCCTCTTAATGTCCTCTCTGGTTTATATTGTCATAATCAAGAAGGACAAGGTACATTGAAGGGAAATGAACTGTCTTGCGTGAGGGGAGGAAGAAAAATCTCTGCATTGCAGCAAAAAAAAAAAAAAAAAAAAAAAATGCTTTTGAAGAGGGGTGCCGGCACACTGTGATCCGTGTGGCATAACTCAGCCGACCAATAATGTTCCACCCTGTTGGCCCTGCAGCCAATTGCAAATGCGGCAGAGGTTAAAGATTGACAAGCGGAGCGAGAGCAGCAACGAGAAGGCCCTTCTGGAAAATTCCACAGCCATCTTTGATTCAGCCTTATACAAAATCCAGGTCAATTCTGTTCTTTTATTCAAGAACACTTGGATCTTATTTGCTAATGAGGCCTTGTTTTGACTTTGCAATGCTAAAGAATGTGTATTTTGATTAGGAAAAGCAGATAGTTATAATGACTCCATTGAAAAATGATTCTTTTCTTTTTGCATATGTTAAATACATACCTTGTTTCAGTTGTCTGTACATTGTCTCTCTTGGCAAAGCAAGTGTTATTTGTTTCAGGAGATTCCATAATGCAGACCCGATCATCTCCCATGGGGTTTGTGTCGCAGGGCGGTCGGGATGTTTTTACGTGAAAGCTAAAAATCCCATTTGCTTCCCGTGTGCACCATTCCGGAGTAATCTGCTCTTTTGAGAAGCTACTTCTTTGGTTATGTGGTTGTTGTATTCATAATCATTGTGTTTTGAGGTGTAGGATTCTGTTTGAGGGCCTGTCTGCTTTTTTGAATACACAGTAATAGTTGCAAGACTTCTCCATTCAAAGGCAATGAGAAAAAGACCAAATTGGGGGGGAGGGGATATTTGTTTAAAAGATAATCTGCCAAATATTCTATTGTGTGTGTTTGGCTTTTATCGTTTTTTTTTTTGTTTTTTTTGGGATTGCGATCTCCACAGACCTCTCTGGTCCTTCTGCATGGATGTGCCAGTGTCTGAGTCTGAGCCTAGGAGTGGGGGATGGGGTAGAGGGGGAGGGGGAGGGGAGCAAGCTGTGGCCTCCATTTTCTGTGACGAGAGAACCCTGCTCGTCTCTCACAGGAGTGGAATATAAAGGCACAGGCTCAGGGTTGTTTCCGTTTTATCCATCAGGTACGACTTGCACAGAGGAATTCTGTCAGTATGTTTTTCAACGTGCGTCTGTGTGGAATCTATGCCAGAATCAGCCAAGGATTTATTTACCTGCTCGTGTGATGGATCATAGCTGCTGATCTGAGAATGCTCTTTGGATCACCATACATTTTGACATCCTAAATTCCTTGTTCTTTCAGGAATGTCTTTTCATGTCTATGACGTGTGTGTGTGTGTGTGTGTGTGTGTGTGTGTGTGTGTGTGTGTGTGTGTGAGTGTGTGTGTGTGCGTGTGTGCGTGTGTGCGTGCGTGCGTGTGTGTGTGTGAGTGGGTGGGTGGGGGTCACAGGCCTTTTGTTGAGCAGCACTGAATCGCCAGGCAAAGGCAAATGTTCTCTCTTTTCAGGGCTTCGGTGCATGTAGCACTCTGCTAACCCTTTTCTTATTTTCACAGAGGCCTTGTTTGTTCACTTAGTCCGGAAGAGGAAGGCCCTGGAGGTGTTTGGGTGTGTGCATGTGTGAATGTTGGTGGGATGAAACCAGATATCTATATGCCACAGTAAAGAAACTGCTCAACCCATGGCCGACCGATAGGACCCCATGCAAGTTTCTTTTAAAAAAAGTGTAAAAGCTGATTTTGAATTTCTGCATGAATAACAGGTTGTGTTAAGAGCAGTCTTGGTATTGGGAAATTGCTTTGTTGGCTTGTCAACCCTCTCTGTTAATACTCTGGATGAAGGAATAGTGTGGATTTAAAGTGTGGTGAGATCATATTTTAATGTCCATTCCAATTTAGATTGTCGATTCAGACGCACTAAACCAGCAGTGTCAAATTCATTCCTGTCGTAGTTCGGGTTTCCTGCAGAGGGCCAGTATGACTGAAGTTCACAGTGTGACTTCAAATAAATATATGGTTGTCCCAGATTACGTACACACAACAAATCTATGAATTACTATTTTTGAAGTCAGAGACCAGGAAACTGTTCTCATGCTACATTTATTTTAAAAGAGGGATTGGAAACAAATAAATGCTTGCAATATCCCAACGTTTTCAAAACTGAAGACAGTTGGCACCTTTGCAAGAAACATCAAGTTGATGCACATGATTTGCTTTGGCGGGCCACGTGGAATGATGTGGCGGGCTGGATCTGGCTCCTGCGCCTTGAGTTTGACACCTGTGCAGGAAACCAATGAGTTGATTAACTTCATGTGGGAACAGATACTGCTGGATGGACAAGGAAACAAAACAAAACAAAAAAAATCCTTCCTTTCAGATAGAAGAAGTGTGCTTGATAGTTGGTTTGTGACCCGTAAATTCATCATGTTCACTAGTTCCACTGAACATATTATTGGTCAAGAGAGTGGCCTGCTAGCTGATTACTATCTGATCATATCCATGTTGCAAAGCCTTCTCTCATTCTGTCAAAGGAGAAGGTGCAAACGGTGTAGCATTTACTAGTGTCCTTTCCATCTCAAGAGTTAAAAAAAAAAGGAATCTGGAAATGGAAAGTCAGCCTTTGAATGTGCTGCATGTTAAATGTGGCCTGTGTGTGTCTTCCATTGAAAATGTTTGTAGATAAATTGGGACAGAAATCTACACTCCTCGCTGTTTGTTGCATAAAATTGGGGACCAATGATTGGTCCTTCAAGGACTTGTAATGTTAAATGGACTATTTTTTACCCAGCTCGCAAGTAAAGAATTTTACTGTCAACCAAACAATGTTAAATCAGCTTGAATGCTGTGAACTGTAATGTCCTATGAAAGACAGACACAGGGCAATGCCATGCCCAAGCCATGTTCATCTTTCTGAATGTGGACTAGTTCTTAGCAGACAGGAATGTTGCAATGGCGACTGTTGCCATTCTCTTTCCACACAAAGAACAAATTGCACCTGATTTGTTACCAATGACTGGCAAAGGTTTTACCGTCGGCAATATCTCAGAGATGCTGACATTTAACGAATGTATACCAGTGGAAACCTGCTGAGTCCCTGTTGACAGATCCTCTGGGAGCCTGGTGCCCTCGGTGGTGTTCCACTTGTTTACTGTTAATGCCACCATGGTTTTTGAAACACCCTTACTGACTTTGTGTTTGAATCTCTTTTTGTCTCTGGCTTTGCTTGCTTTGTTGTCCATAGTCTGGCTGAGGAAGAGATAAAGACAGAGCCGGATGTGGTAGAAGGGATGGATGCATCTGCACGGTCCAAAGGTAAGTGACAGGCTGAAGTGCTCAGTTCCCATTTACTGTAGCGCTTGTATTCGATTGTCTCTACGCATGTATATTTCTATGAACCCACATTTGGAATCAGTGTATTCCCATTCACTAGTCACATAAAACCAACCGTCTGCACCAATGTCCAAAGTACATGGAGATAACTATTCAGACTTCAGCAGCAAAAAATTATCTAAACATTAAATGTTGCGTTTGGTTGGTCTGGACTTATGTGTGTATCAGTGTGTATACGTCACCAATTGCCGTATTTTGATGCTTTCAGGCTTGCATTGACAGTGTACGGGATGCGTCAGATAAGTTTCAGGACTGGTGTCACAAACAATATACTTCAAATCCAAACTACAAGTTTCCCCCAACAAAATAATCCCCCTTGAGTCAAACGCTTTTTTCCCATCCTTCATGTGCGCCTGGAAGGATTCTTTCAGGATCCATAGCAACTACTGTACATCATCTTGGCCAGCTTGATGTTGTTCATTTCTTAAAAAAAAAAAAAAAATCACATGGAGCCAGGTAGTATAATTAGAGAGGGTGCTTCAGTGTGGGGATGTTCTTACCGACCTGGAACTGTCGGATGTTCAGGCCGTTCTGAACAGTGAGGCAGCCTCAAGTTGTCCTAGCAAAACTCTCGCCTTTTCTCGCACACTGAATGAATCAAATGCAGTATGATCTTTTCGTAGACATGCTGGCTGATCATTTGACCAAAATTAAAGGGGGGGAATCATCCTGTTATTGTTTGAAATATATCTTTCCTGACACACCTCATATAGTATATCCAATCTATCCATTTACACTGCTTTGACGGCTATCCAATTTATCCAATTCCGTTTGTATTTGTGTCCAAGTTTGTAAGAGGCCTGATTTTGATCGGAGGATATTTAATGCGTTTTTTTTTTTTTTTTTTTCCTCTGCTGCCGCAACCATATCGAAATTGTGTCACTCAAAACATAATCTAAATCCAGGCTAAGAACTTTGCAGATTCTGTGTTCACAAATCCTTGATGGTTAAACTGGAGCCCCTCCAGTCTTACAATATACATTAATGTAACAGTATACTCCGAAATTGCCACACTTGAGCATTACTTCTGTGACCGTGATGGTGATAAGTTTTTGTGTTACACAAAATGCAGTTGTGCACTAATTATAGTGATGTCAGTGGTATCTTTATTGTTGTCACCATTCTGTGTGCTTTGGGAAGTTTCAAAAAAGTAAAGTTAAGGTTTATTGCTAACCCAGTCCTTGAGCCCCATACAAGGTCTGTCATGTATGATGACCCGTTTGTGCATCTGTATGTAGCCCCCGATCCACCGGGGTCGGCAGAACGCTCCTTGGCACCACAAAAGAGGAGGGTGTCCAGTCCCACCCACTCGTCCAATGGGCACTCTCCATCTGACACCTCCTCCAGTCCACTCAAGAAAAAGAAGAAGCCTGGGGCCATGACCTCAAGCAAAGACCAGGTAACGGGACCAACTCTTTCAGAATCTGCTGTGTTGAGTGAAATTCTCAGGTTTGACATTATCAGTTTGATATTTTTTGAAAATGAGTTGCTGCTTCTGCGATTCAACTGAAGGATAAGGAACTGCATCCCGTAAACTCAATTCAAATCCCTTTTTTTTTTTTTTTTTTAATAGCACATCATGTACTGTATGTAATAAGTGGCCGGTGGTTTTGAGTGTGACTTATATTGCAAGCTTGAACTTGGACGCAATGTGCTTGTAGAAAAAGAAACTTTATATTCTGGTTAGTCTGATTTGAAGAATGCATGGTCAATGCAAAGTGTATTTCTACTTTGCCGTATAATATAATTTGCACTTGGTGGTTTTGAAGACTTTTTGACATGTGACATCAACTTTGGTTCAAGCACGACCTAGAAGTGTATCTTTTTCTGCATGCTAGATCTTGGTATGATCGTAGCATTGACACTAAGTGGCTACTGTACATTTGGGTACAGTAAATAGGAGACTTAAACATGACAGTTTGTGACAAAAACATGATTATTTCAAAACAACTTGTTTTAGCCTGCATCTAGTAGATTCAGTAAGTTAGGAGCTGTACTGTTTACTAATGTAAAAAGATTAACATTTATTTTGAATTGCTCAATGCTTAAACTTGTTAAACCAGTTGTCTTTGAACCGCAGGTGAAATTGTCACATGATCAGTTTTTGAGATTAGTTTGTTGAGAGTTTCTTTTATGTCCATGCTTACCGGCCTACCCCACTGTATTGTTGCCTTATTTTTGTTGCACTGCATCTTTTTTTGTTCCTGCGTGTTTTTTGAAACTTGCCCCCTTTTTCTCTTGCCTGCATTTCAGTCAGAGCTAAGACATGGTCCCTTTTACTATATGAAGCAGCCAGCACTCACCACAGACCCTGTTGATGTTGTACCGCAGGACGGCAGGAATGACTTCTACTGCTGGCTGTGCCACCGCGAGGGCCAGGTGCTCTGCTGTGAGCTCTGCCCCAGGGTGTACCACGCCAAGTGCCTCAAACTACCAGCTGAGCCTGAGGGCGACTGGTTCTGTCCCGAGTGTGAGGTATCTCACTGGATAGTGAATGTGTGTGTGTGTGTGTGTGTGTGTGTGTGTGTGTGTGTGTGTGTGTGTGTGTGTGTGTGTGTGTGTGTGTGTGTGTGTGCGGCGTATGGTAGGGCTCTGTGATTATGGGACTAATTCATTATGTTTTTTATTGATATTGAAATCACAATGAACAAACATCATCACATAGATTTTAAAACTCACTATTTATTCAACTACTAAAACTCTAAATATAATTTAAAGAACAACCATATAATCGATTTGTAATGAAGTAAATAATAATATATTAAGATCATAACAATAAATACAAACGATAAATAAAACATTCTTGCTGTGTATGCCTTGGCCTCTAAGGGGCAGTGTGGAGTACACACTAAGATGAAGAGTAGAAGAAGAAAGTTGCGATTGAACCGTGTTAATAAAACTTGTTCTTCACAGATTATGAAGAATACATGCCTTTGTGTATTCTTATATTACCTGTCTGTATGTCTTACTACAGCGTTTGTGCATGGATATTCCATATTTGATGGAATACATATCCCGGAACTCAATGGTAATTTTGTATTAGCCCGTCAAAAGGATTTTACATTGCCTACTGGCATTAGCACTGGCGATGTTTTTAAAACAAAGTATATTCGTATATACGCAAAAGCAAAGCAGAGGAAACAAAAGTAGCTTTCCAAAATTACTAAAAGAACCTATAATGATTACATTTAAACACATTAACAGAAAACTTTAAAAGTAAAGAAAAAATTGGATTCTAAAATTACCACATGGGAAAAAAATGATTAGAAAACCCTCATCAAAGTTACCGTATATAATTCTTTTTGTTTTGCATTTAAGTCCATCTCAGGTTTCATTAATTAAACAGCTTTACAAGCAACATGGTGCCTTTCGGGTGCGTTGACAATTCAGAACATGCAAAAACAGCGCTGTTCTGCACATTCATCGTTTTTCTTCGATTTTTATGTTTTTATGATCCTAAGAAGCTGAAATTGAAATGACGATTACTTTTAGATGAATCGCTCAGCCATAGTGTGTGTGTGTGTGTGTGTGTGTGTGTGTGTGTGTGTGTGTGTGTGTGTGTGTGCGTGTGTGTGTG
>NW_017805983.1:6273475-6285392 GCF_001891065.2 Hippocampus comes
TATATATATATATATAAAATGTCTCTGTATATCATATCTCTGTAAGTATTGGATTTTTGCATCTCTAATTTTGTACCTAGTGGAATAAATGTAATTGGCGCTAGTCATGGATGTCAGGCTCTCTGCCGTGGTGTCCAAGAAGCTTTAGTAAATTGCTCCCTATGTGTTGCACATTACCTTGCAACTGTCTTTTTATTTTGGGAAACGTACGCAGCAGCTTTTCAATGGCCATCTCATTTCGAACATTTGCCATTTTGTACAGCTACTCAAACAGTAAGGAAATACAATGTGGAGATTTTCAATCAGCTATTGATGAGGCCAGTCGTTGCTTGTTAATTTATCATTCATAAAATGCTTCTTGTTGTTGCAGAAGATAACAGTTGCTGAATGCATTGAAACACAGAGCAAAGCAATGACTATGTTGAATATCGACCAACTCTCTTACTTACTCAAATTTGCACTCCAAAAGATTAAGCAGCCTGGGGTAAGTTATCAATCAAAATGTTTTCGCAACTGCAGGAATTATAAGCCTGAAATAACACATCCAAACTCTTTCCATTGCAATCATTTTCCCTTATGTCCTCATACCGAGCAGACAGAGCCCTTCCAGAAACCCGTGTCCTTGGAACAGCATCCTGACTATGCTGAGTACATTTTTCACCCCATGGACTTGTCTACTTTAGAGAAGGTAATATTTTATTGAATTTTCAGAGAAGTTACCAGCTTTCATAGGATATTGAAACATTCACCCCCCCACCCTCGTTTCAAAACAGAATATCAAGAAGAAAATGTATGGCTGCACTGAAGCCTTTCTGGCTGATATGAAGTGGATCTTACACAACTGCATCATTTATAATGGAGGTAGACCACTGACATGTTCATGCAAACTTGTTTGCAAAGGAAGAATGGAAAAAATCACACTGTGCTTGTTAATTTATTCCAGGAAATCACAAATTAACAGCAACTGCAAAAGTTATTGTCAAGATATGTGAGCACGAAGTAAATATGCTTTATTTCAATTTGAATAATCACTTGAGGCTTTGTAATTCATGGAAAAAAATGTCATGTTTGTATTTCTCTGTGTTTTGCTTTTTTAGATGAATGAGATTGAAGTATGCCCTGAGTGCTACTTGTCTTCGTGCCAAAAAAGGGACAACTGGTTCTGTGAGCCATGTGTACGTTATTGGCATGATTTCTCAAATAGGTGTGTGCTTAATCTTGAATTTGAATCATTTTATTTTAATTTTTTTTACACCAACAGAGTCAGCCTCATACACTGGTCTGGGCCAAGCTCAAAGGATTTCCCTTCTGGCCAGCAAAAGCTCTTCGTGAAAAAGACGGGCAGGTAGATGCACGGTTCTTTGGACAGCATGACAGGTGAGGTCAACTCCAGAGATTAGTATATTGCTTGAATTTCAGTACGGCTCAGCAAAACCTTGTCAAGTTGTGTCCACTTGTATCCTCATGAAATTTACCCGACTTTTCTGCGCAGAGCTTGGGTCCCCATCAATAACTGCTACCTCATGTCCAAAGAAATCCCTTTCTCTGTCAAGAAGACAAAGAGCATTTTCAACAGTGCCATGCAAGAAATGGAAGTTTATGTAGAAAACATTCGTAAGAAATTTGGAGTTTTTAACTATGCGCCATTTCGAACCCCTTACACGCCCAACAACCAGCTTCAAATGTTGCTGGATCCTTCCAACCCTAGTGCTGGTACAGTAAAAACAGAGAAACTGGATAAACTGCGCTTTAATTTTGATTTAACTGCATCTCCAAAGATGGTTCTTAGTAAGAGTTCCACACCCAGTGGTCTGAATCGGAGAGTCTCCATGACGGACATGCCTCGGTCCCCGATGAGTACAAACTCTTCAGTTCACACGGGCTCCGACGGAGAGCAGGAGATGGAAAAGGCTGGTAGAAATTCTGCCTTTCACTACAGCACTGGAGAGGAATCCATGGACTGCACAGGTAAGTCTCTTCTCTGGTTCCACATTACCCATTTTAATCAAATACACAGACAAGTGAAGTGAAATTGTTAACAGACATTTTGTTGTAATTTCAGCATCTCCTCTCTCAGGAAAGGTTGGTCCAGCAGGCAGCTTGACGGGCAGTCCCAAGCCACTCAACCCGAGCTTGGTGTCCAAGCAAGAGAGGCCCGCATCCACGGGTGGCATCCTCAATCTCAACCTCGGTCAGCACCACAAAATTGTCTCGTGATTACAAAGTCTCAAATGTCCTCAGTCCACCCAATTAGAGATTTTTCCATTTTCTGTTCAGATCGAGTGAAAGCTGAGATGGATCTGAGAGAGTTGAGCGAGAGTGTGCAGCAGCAGCAGCAACAGCAACAATCGGGGTCAGCTACCCTCCCCACGCCAAAGAGACCCATCAGGAGTCTCGACAAGACTATTGAAAGCTGCAAGGCTCAGCTTGGTAATTACAAACCCATGAGTATGACTTGCTTTATATACTTTTTAAATCAGTTTGTTCAAAGGAACAGCATGTAGTAATTTAGGGCAATATATGCAAGTCTCTGAATAAGTGATTTCACATCGCTGTTTTCGGGTCAAAACTATGTAAAATATTTTGCGCCTCTTTAAAATGTATTGTATCGTAGGGCTGCACAATATCTCCCAAAAATATCGTCATTGCGATAATGGCCTGTGTAAGATGCATATCACAAAGATGTGCAATGTGTTATACATGGAATTGTGTGCTTTGATTTTGACCAATCAAATGCAACCTTGAAAGCACATTTTCATGTTGTTGTTTTACATTTACGATTCTAGAAGTGTTTTCATCACTTTTTTTCATGTAATTATGACTTTATTGCTGCATTAGTGTAGGTTAATGGTTGCAGCGTATTGCAAGCATATTCGGATTATGTTGCCACCATTGGAACGGAACTTCGCTATCTGTCGATAACTAAATGTATGACTGTGATTTATTTTTTAAAATTTTTTTTTTGGCTTCTATAGTTACCAACTGTGCAACCATGGATTTTTTTTTTTGCTTCACCCCTTTCCTCTTTTGCAGGGATAGATGAAATTTCTGAAGACGTATATAAAGGTGTGGATCATAGTGACACAGAAGACTCTGATAAATCGGACTCTAGTGATAGCGAATATGCCAGTGACGAGGAACACAAGCCAAAGAGCTCTGGACATGATGAAAAGGTCAGAGTGGATCGAAAGCGGCCCAGAGCAAATGCAGAAGCAGAGAATAAGGATTCTATTGAAGGGATAGTGGAAAAATCCACCCCTGCAACCCAGATCAAAGAGAAGCAGAGTAGCAATGCCCAAGAAGAGGCCGTTCAAGAAAAGCCCAGAATGACCCAGTCTCAATCCCTCACTGACAAGCCAAAGACCTCAGAGGAGGGGAGAACATCTCATGCAGCATCAGCAGCAGAGCAAGACTCTGATTCTGAAAGAGAGCTGGTGATTGACCTCGGAGATGAACACGGAGCCCGTGACTCTAAGAGGTCAAGAAAAGACACGAGTTCCAAAACCTCCAAAGAGACCAATGTTGCCAAATTGGAGGGTAAGACGATTGCTATTGGAGAGGAAATTATCATTACATTTCACTCCTACACTGTCACGAAATTCTGTAAATTTACCATGAACTTACAACAGTATCTTACTCTTTGGTAGAATAATTGTCAAATACAGTCAAACCTCGGTTTTCGAACGTCTCTGTTCTCGATCAAATCGGTTTTCAACCAAAAATTTTGAGTTTTTGATGCCTCGGATGACGACCGAATTTCGGTTCTCGAACAAACTGAGTGCACTTCAATGCATCACTTGACTCCTCTCGCCTTCCTTACACGAGGAAGTGACGCTTCCTCGGGTAGACGAGGAAGTGACGCTTCCTCGTTTAGCGTTCCATTGTGAACAGACGTGTTCAATAAAGATTTTTTCTTTTTAAAAAAGAGCGTGGTTTCGGTTTTTGAACAAATCGGTTTTCGAACAATCTTCTGGAACGGATTATGGTCGAAAACCGAGGTATAACTGTACAGTTAAATATTTTTCTACAGCATGGAAATTACCAGTTAGTCAGTTAACAACAACAATATATAACTGTAATTTAACAATCCAAAACTATGGATTGCTATAAATTTATGGTGTGTTGAATGAGCGGATACATGAATATCCATTGTGAGCGCTTTCAGTGTGTGACAGAAAAGCGACACAGAGTTGAATCCGATGCATTATCATTAAATGTCAGATTTAATGTTCAAACTGGCGTGTACTGTAAAAGTACCATAATGCAGTTATCCTACTGTCATATACTGTAATCCAAAATACAATAGTATACAGTTAAAATAAATTACCACGCCACCCAATGGTAATATACTGTAATTCAAAATACAATACTATACTGTTATAATAAATTGCAGTAGGTGCATCATAAAAGAAAATAAAATACTGGCGTCCCCGCTGCCAGTAATTTGCTGTTGTTTTACAGATGAGTTCTTTCCAGTGTATCTCTCAATATTTCCCTTTTCTCAGGTAAAGTAACCAATTCCACTACAGCTGTTGCGCCAGCCGCTTCCACCTTGAAAAATGCCTTGCAGCCTTCTACAACTGCACCCAACCCCGTTCCCACTGCCGCATCTAGTCAGCCTGGTGCTGCCTCAACTCCCAGCAGCACTTCAAGCACACCCTCCACGTCTGTTGCATCAACCACGCCAGCAGTGAAGAAACAACGCCCCCTGCTGCCCAAAGAAACAGTGCAGGCTGTGCAGCGAGCAGTTGTTTGGAACCCCACCAAATTGCAGACGTCCTCTCAGAAGGCTCACGTGCAGAAGCAGCAACAGGCGGAGCAGTCAACGGCACAGTCACAAGGGCAGGTGCAGACACAAAGTCAGTCTCAGCAGAATTCTTCAAGTACCCGCTACCAGACCAGACAAGCAGCCAAAGGTGCTTATAAATGCACAAAACATTGATCTGAATCTTTTTGTGAACACATTTAACATATTTCTGTTACTATTCATCCCATCTAGTTCAATTGAAAGACTCTCCTCAGGGTGCTTCAGCATCAAGTAGCTCATCCTCCTACTTGTCAGGAGACTTGCCAATCCCGACTGCTTCTGCAGATGCAGCTGCAGATATAGCCAGATACACAAACAAAGTAAGTCCTTAATGCAGACTAACTGCAGTTCTATACTGCGAAAAGGTCTTAATGCCTGTAATTGGCCTATTTTGTTTGATTTATTTTGCACACATTTACTTCACATGTTTAAAATCATTGACAAGATCTGACCAAACCGTTCCAGATTATGGACTCAATCAAAGGAACAATGACTGAAATCTACAATGACCTTTCGAAAAGCACTTCAGGAAATACAATCGCAGAGGTGAATGTTTCTTTGATTGCCCTTGATCACACCTTACAAGAATTACTTATTAACTTGTTTTGTTGTTCCAAAGATTCGACGGCTGAGGATAGAGATTGAGAAACTTCAGTGGTTGCATCAACAAGAGTTGTCCGAGATGAAGCACAATCTGGGTATGTTTCTTGCTTCAGTGGTTGTACAACACTGTGCTGTTTAGCTATTGCATATAAATAACATTGCTAAACAAATTTTTACTGTATATTTTTCATAATCAGACATGCAAGTAAACTTTCCATCTCTAAGTAAAATTTGCTATTGACCAGTGTAATTTTGATTTTGTAATAGTTATGCTGACTAAATCTCCAAGTATGAAAGTATACAACGTAAGATTGCATATATGGGAATTTCGCATTGTTGTAAACCTCCTTTTGATTCCGAAAGAATTAAGATGTTTTCTGAGAGTACATATCAATTCTTTGTTGTCATGCAACCATCACATAGAATTGACGATGGCAGAGATGAGGCAGAGTCTGGAGCAGGAGAGAGAGAGGTTGGTAGCGGAGGTGAAAAAGCAGATGGAATTGGAAAAGCAGCAGGCTGTGGATGAGACAAAAAAAAAACAGTGGTGCGCCAACTGCAGGAAGGAAGCCATCTTCTACTGTTGTTGGAACACCAGTTACTGCGATTACCCCTGCCAGCAAGCCCACTGGCCGGAACACATGAAGTCTTGCACGCAGTCAGGTAATAAGACCATCACACCATTTCCATTCCTGTCAGGTGATTAACTTTCAGCAAAATAAAGTTCATCATCTTCATATATTGTCTGACTCAAAGCCCAAAACATATTTACAGTGTGGATCATTCTGTTGATACGTTGTGTTTTTCTTGATCCTTCAGCTTCAGCTTCGCAACAAGAACCAGAGGTTGAGCCCAACCCGGACACTTTGAGCAAATCGACAGGCAATTCCCCAGTCACACAAACTCTGAATGCCCCAGCAGGAGCGGCCGTACCCTCCTCCTCATCAACCATATCCGACAAAAGCAGCTCTCCCACATATATCGACAAGAGCAAGGACAGTGTTGGGCTTACTGTGACATAACTGTTACTCCACATCGTGGCATGTATTCCAAGGCTGCTGTGGACCTTGATGTGTCACATTTGGAGCTTTAGTGCCTGCTCAGTGACCCTTCACTTTCGGTTTCCATTCCCAAATGCATGGCGAACATTTTTGTTAATTTCGATGTTCTTTCGGCTTCATCTTGTGAACGTATTTGTTAATAACAAATCAAATGTGATTCTCTGTTTTCATACTGTTGTTTTGTTATCACTATGTTGCCACTTAATTTTTCGTCTGAACAAGATTGTAACTAACTGCAGTATCTTTGTTACACTAAAAAGGTTCATTGCTGCTCACAAATGCTTAAAGGCTGTATTTTTTTTTTTTAATCACCACACCATGTGAGATGTTGAAACAGCCTTGAATAACTGATTCTCAATTATCTTGGTGGCATCAGAAGTTTTCTGAGTTTTGCATCATTGCATTTACGTTTCATGTCGGTGGTTATGTTTTTCATCCCACATTGTATAGGTCTAAGAAAAAAAAACTGTGTGATTTATGAAAAAGATTTAAAACATTGTAAGTGTAAAAAGTTTTTGTAAGAAGATACATGAACAATATTTATTATGTTTTATAGTATGTTTTGATGCAATCACATTTTTATGTGTCTAAAATTTATTTGACCGAAAATTACTCATGAATGTCAGTACTGGGTGAAGTCTGTTAAACTGTTTTTCCAAAGTTAAAGTAAATTCCGGTCAGACTGTTTGAAATTGTGTATACTTGAATCATTTTGGCTGGTTATGATTACATGAGCATGTCTAATTTGAGTTGGTGTCTCGTTATTGTTTACATATTGTAAATACAGTAAGATGAGTCGTGAAGAAAATAAACATGTTCTCGATATTTTCGCTACTGATTGGTTTGCTTGGTGTTAAAACAATTTTTATCACATCCATTTTTCTTGTCAAACCAAAAGCGACAGCCATGCTTCCACACGTGACCGCAATGCACGGGCATAGTAAACGGAAAAGGAAATTACGTTGCGAGAACTCGCAGCGTCGTATCGCGATGTCTTGAAAGTAGAGCAAAGCAGAAAATGGATCGTTGTGCTAACAAGCTAACAGGACATTTCCAGTGTTAGTTGGATAGTAATCCACTTTTGTCGGAGGTATGCGTTCAGATTTCCTCGTGGCGGCCACGCAAAACAACACACAGCCGTTAAAGGTTAGATTTGTCTCAGTACATTAATAGATCGTCGCAGTTAGACTAGCTCCCAGCAGTTAGCCAAACTAGCTGTTCTATAATGTCGTCTGCTTTACTCGTCTGCTCAACTGCTCTGTTTTTTTTTTGTGGTCAAGTGTTTGTGGTCAAGAACGCTCCCGTTCCTTTTAAATGTCTGGAATTTGATGAGGAAAATGACATGATAGTGCATTGTATTTATCGTTTGGTTAATCGGATGTCTTGACGTTTCAGATTACAATGATTACAGTTAACAAAGATTTGCGCAATGTATGCCAGGCCCTTGTCGTCACCCTTTCAAAATCAACAAATATCTACCAGCCTACGAGCCAACCAGGTGAACCCACAATCCAGAGCACACCAAAGTTTTATTCTATCTATATATGTGAAATATGGGTCCCCAGTATACAGCAACTGCTGGGTCCGACTTGCATATGTAGAGTAGTTTTCAGAATGAGCATTATAACCTTACTCGTCCGTTTTGAATACACTTTTTGCACTATTTTGTCTTATATGTTTTATGTATGATGTATTTTCACATTTAAAATGGGCTCTTACTAGATTTCGCTTTATTTAGGACAATTTTAATTATATTCTGGCGTAATTTCATTTTATTTTTATGGTACACACATCTGACTTTTTTCATAATTTCAAATTATCTTGTGAATGTGAATATATTCAGAGTGGAGTAAACCTGATTACCCATCCGGCACTTTCAAAGGTGCAAAATTGTATTTTGGATAGACCATGAAAATGTGTTTATTTTATGCATTTCTGGTATTTGACATCTTAGAACATGCAACTGTACAGTACATAATAACGGAGGAGCTGTTTAAGACACCCAAATAACATCATACAAGCACGCCATCAAGTATGATCAACAAACTATGTATAAATATATACTGTACACGACATACATTAGGTATGTGTGCAACATTTCAAAAATTAACTGTTTTACACGAAACCAGAGTTTTCAGACAAAGCTTTTACGGTCCTTTATATGTCATCCCGTGACAAGCATTAAGAAAGTGACAACTGTTTAAAGCAATGAAAATGCACCAATTTATGGCCAGCATCTTAATTCAAATTCAATTGGGGTAGAAGAATTCGGTGTGACCTTTTTTATACCTGTAGAATCAGAATTTCAGATTTCCATAGCTTTTGTAATTTTTATCCTGTTTTCAAAAGACTGCCATCATTGGAAATCTCGCTAAACACAGAAGCAGAAAACATAACGATGCTGGTGATTATTTCTAATTAGCTCATTAAGTAATTCCAATCACTATGGAAAACTGTAGGTAAATATCAGCAGAACAATAATAATTAAAAAAAACCTACAATGAATATTAGATTGAAATTTTCAGCAGAAAATATCTGAAAGACCCCTTTTTGCAAAGTAATATAATGTATAAATAAGATAAAATAACCTTTATTTGTCCCACACTGGGGAAATTTGCAGTCTACAGCAGCAAAATTGGGAGGGAAGGGAAAAAAAAGTGTTTCATTGCACAAAATGTACGGTAATATGAATCTGTAGTAAAATACAGCAACTAAGACAAAAACAATGACTATTATTGCTCTATTTTTATAATCGATGACATATGTGGAAGTAAAAAAATTAAGAATGGAGAATGAAAATAATACTCCATTAGTCGCTAATATACATTTTAAGGAACAGATGTATCACAGTTGGGACACCTTTGTAGTTTATAAAACTTGTGAAGTTAGTGTTGGAAGCAACTTAAATTATGAGCCATCATGGTGGGTTAGAGTAAGATTACAAGAGAACAGGGGGTTTGTCAACTACAAAATGTTAACCAAGCCTGATACCCTGTGTACTTGATCTTTCGAGAAATTTCGAAGTTGTGTTTAAAACTATGACACCTGTTCCACATCATCATGACTGGATTATTGTTGAAAATTGCAGCTGCAGTGGTTCCACCGGCACTCAAAATGTGTGATCATGACTGTGGCGTGTTGAGTGACCATTTTTTGAGTCATTCAGCCACGGATACTCGCATACCTACATACATGCCACACAAGTTGCTAGAGCCAAGTGGCAGAAGGGCTGTCGAGGTTGCAAGTCGCAAGATCCAATGAGAACCCAGTTACAAAATGAAATCTGGGCAATCCGGTTCAGCCTGCCAGACGCAAGGCTATCGAAGAGGGCCTAACTTCCCCACCACACAAAGCACACACTAGCCTTCACCTCCATGCAGGCATCCGCTGTCATCAGTAATTGATAAGGTGACTGGGCTAAGCTCATATTTGAAGAGAGAAAAGAGCTCCATTTTTTCCGGGCCTCCTAACACCAACAGTCAAATAATGACTGAAGGTCACAAATAACTTTTCTACTGACCTTCATTCCCTTTTTCCAGAACTTCATAGTCACTGCCTTGTTCAAGATGGGTGCACTGAATGCCTTTTTTGGACTCATGTAGTCTTGGACTGTAGCTGGGCAGGTATGAATTGTTTTACTTGCAGTTGCACTTGCATCACTATGTACCTACCTGAAAGCATTTGTAACACTTGGAGTTATGCTGATCATCAGCTACAGGTAGGTCCATGATGCCATTCAGCTGGAGTTTCACAACTTACCGCTCAACCATCCTGTCGTTCTATACATTTAGGCAAACTCACACCTTTGAAGGATGGAAGGCCGAGCAAAGTGTAACATTTTTGAACTGGATTCCTTCTGTTAGAATTTTCAGACTTTTTTTTCACAAATAAGAGACCACAGAACAAACAGTGTTTTGAGTGCCCAATGTCAGATAGTTGAGGATGAGTGACTTGCTTTCTCGATTGACTTTGTCATGAGTCTGACTTGTGCTTGCTCACATTTCGAGAGCAAGAAAATCAAATGTCTCAGCGCGCTCAAAGGGGGACTCGGCAAAAAAACAAACCAAAAAAAAACACGAGGAGTCACTCATTTGTAGCACGCTTGCAGATGCTCATTGCGGGCGCACTCCTGCAGCCTCGCAAAAAAATAAAGTTTCAACCTGCACATTTTGTGTTACAGGAACACACCCTCACAAATAAGATGTTTTCTGAGGTAACAAGGTATTGGGTCCATGTGAGCCAGCGATGAGTGCAGGTTTCTGCCTTGAAAACTTGCTTATGGTCACTCTGTGTCTGTGACAGGTCACCTGAATCAAGTTCGCTGACACCAGCGCGACTGGGCCAGGACAAAATTCATGAACAAACATGATGACATCAACACATTCTCGCTTTTTAAAAATATGTAATGTAAATTATTGTGAGTTTTATCCACTTAAATTAATCAATATCATTGGTCTTTTTATCGTGCTGAATTTTTTTTTTTCACCAGTTAGGTTGAATCCTTTTACAAGGAATGACTTGGACAAGATATAAAGCCCAGAAAATAAATGTCAATAATGTTAAATATTCAGTTTAATTTTACACTGCAAAGAAAGTAACTACACAGAAGTATCATTTTCGTGACTCATACAGTATAAAGATGTGAAATATGAAATCATCAAAATTTACCATGTTATATCATGAAAATACAGGTCCAATGCTAGTTCTGGCAAGACAAGAATACAATATAGTACATCTTTATTGATACAACGCTTTCACTTTTCGCTACAGCTGTAACAAAGCACTTTTACAGAATATTTAGGATAAAATAATAATCGAACAGCACACGGAACAACAAATCTACCTGGGCCGCCACTCAAAAAGGCTTAACGTAGGACCCTGCAGTGTGCCCATTAGTGCATGACAAATGTTTGACACCTCGTAAGTTTCAGTTTTTTGATTAGTTGTGGTTCTGTGGGATAGTTTCTTGTCCAGTGGACCCTTGCTATACATGGGGGATTGGGACATAGGGACTGGGCCAGCCTGCAAGTCATGAAAATCTGCATAGAATTGACAGCAAATATTAAATGCATTACAAAAGTACCCCCCCCACAAAAAAAAAAAATATATATATATATATATATATATATATATAAAATGCAAACACAGGTTTTTGCGATTGGCGGATTTCATCTCGACAAGTAGCATTCTGCCAGAAAACAATTTTTGTAGTTGTCTCAAAGAAGTTAACTTTTCAGCGATCGGTATTTAACGTTGTTAGCCATTGTAGCATTCTACAAAGTTTAAACATTAACAGTTTGGATAAATAAAAAGAAAAGTGTGCTTCAATCATCATTCAATTAACCACAAAAAATAATTACAAACAGTTCCTAAATATTAAATGTGATTGTATTGTACTGTACTTAAGTTAAATACAACTGAACTGTACTTATGACCCCCCCCCCCC
>NW_017805983.1:6289843-6300783 GCF_001891065.2 Hippocampus comes
ATATATATATATATGTGTGTGTGTGTGTGTGTGTGTGTGCGCGCGTGCGCAGCTAGGTGAATCCATGGGTGCTAAAGCACAAGTAAGCAGAAGATGCTCCTAATACCCCACCCACCACGACCACCACCTCAGATCACATTTATAATTTTTACTCCTATCAAGCAGGGCTCACAGAGCAGAGGTGCAGGGTTCAATTCTGGCTCCGGCCTTCCTGTATGGAGTTTGCATGTTCTCCCTGTGCCTTGTTTGGGTTTTCTCCGAGTAATCCAGTTTTCTCCCACATTCCAAAAACATGCGTGGCAGGTTAATGGAACACTCTAAATTGTCCCTAGGTGTGAGTGTGAGCGCGAATGGTTCTTGGTCTCTGTGTGCCTTGCGATGGGCTGGCAACCAGTTCTGGATGTACCCCGCCTTCTGTCCGAAGACAACTGGGATAGGCTCTAGCATGTCCCGCGACCTTTGTGAGGATAAGCGGATCAGAAAAGCAGGGCTGTGCACAAATCGGTGATGATTCAAAAAGAGGAGCAAATTGGCCATTTAAAAACACCAAATAAGAATTCTCGAATTCGAGTCAGAATGGGTCATAGCATATTATCACGTGTATTGTCACAATCGAGAGAGTAATTGGTTGGCAACACTCATGCCTCAGTATGCGTGACCTATTGTAGCATCAAAGAATAAATCAGGCTAAGCAGAAAGCTCGAAGTAAACTCCTTAATGAGAACAAAATGCCGTACTGACCGCGACTCCGCCAAAACAACAGCGTTAACCGGTGTGCAGTTTACGGTGTCATTTCTCCCTTCCTTCTCCCGCACCACGAACGTCCTGTCTTGTTCACGGCCCCTCCAGTTCATAGGAAACCACTGATTCTCTGGCTACTCCGGTTTCGTCCCACATTCCAAAAACGTGCATGGGAGGTTGATTGAACGCTCTAAATTGTCCCTAGGTGTGAATGTTTGTCGATGGGTGGCCTGCATTTGGCTGGGAACCGGTTAATGGTGTACCCCACCTGTTGCTCAAAGACGGCTGGGATAGGATCCAGCACAACCCTCGTGAGGATAAGCAGTTCAGATAATGTATTGATATTTTTACACTTTATCAGCTTAACTGCCTTCATACAAAGGTATTCAGTTGAAAAACTAGCTCAAATGATCAATTATACACGGAAAACTGAATGGTGAACAGAAGGAAACAATGCCTGTCGCACGGTTGTTGCTTTCGAGAATCATGGTGGACACCATCAACTGATCAGCTGTTCGCTTTGGAAAATACGAAATGCCTGTAGCTGAACTACGCACTAAATCCTGATGACTCACGCTCAAGAATGCACCAAAAAATAGTGCTTGCCAATTGCGCGAAAATATGGATCTATTTTATTGTATGATTGCTTCCAATGAAAGTGTACACCACGCTCGACTCGGAAAGTACTTGGTCATCGTATTTTAAAGTGAAACAATTGAACTTATATCAGGTCATGACACAAGTAGATGTCATTTCTGCGTCTTACTTTCAACCATCTATAAATTCCAATATATTCATGTCTTTCACCACACAAATAAAGGTGTCGGTTTCCTCCTCACTCCACAATTGTAATGCTGTGCTGCAGCTGAGTTTCATCAAGTGTGTTTACTTCTGCTTGTGTATGCCCGGTGGGTTGCACGCCACACGCCGCAAACAAGAGGTTCCTGTGCTCAAAAGACCACGTTTCCTTGTGGATCGAGCATGCACAGAAGACAAACGAATGCTGTTTGAAGTGTTTATATGACCAAACATTTGGGTTAGGGAAGGAGTAACCCTTACTCAGGTTTTGAAAAAACAGAATATGAGCAAGTTTGTTGATTTACATGACCTTGCCCAACCGCAATATTGCTAATTTCCAGGTTTTTAAAAGTGGCATTGACTACATCTAAACATAGCCATTGTTGATAAATGCACTGCATTTTTCAAGTCTTCCTCTATTGTCCTCAGGACATTACCTGTAAATAAGTGTGCCAAAATAGCCATAAACCGCTCCGCCTGGTGCTCTACTGTTGGAAACACTTTCTGACGTCATGATAACCCCAATCTAGAATAAAATAGTATTAATTTGAGGTGACGAGCAGTTGCAGCAGATGTTCTCCACCTACGCAGTGATGTCCAGCAACGGTCCATTCCGTGGTCCTCGCCCCTCACGACATACACAATGAATGGAGATGATGACGGCGGGCTGCGACTTGCTAAGTTCAGTGTGAAAAGTGCTTTCAGAGCCGTATGAAACCGAGCAAAGAGCCATATGTGGCTTGCGAGCCACATGTTGGCTTGCGAGCAACATGTTGGCTCGCCCTGTAAATATGTTCTGGTCCCTGATACGAATAATACAAGTTTTTTGTTCATCTTTGGTTTTCACTGGGGTACGGATTGATAGTGTTTGAAGAAAGTTGGTGAAGCACTTGCTTTGGGAGCACTTCAAAGTTGCTGGTGGCTCGCTATTTTACAGTTGTCTTCCCAGGCATTTGGAATATTAGGCATAATTACTCCTCCACAAGTACTCACTGAGGGAAGTTTAGTTAGTGTGTAAGGCAGAGCGATATAGCTGCAATGACGCCCAATTCCTCGCTAGACGGCCAACTGTCGAAACTTGTGGGGCAGCCGCCTCCATAGAGGAGTTCATCATTGATTCACCAAAACATATTTTACAGTCTGCTGAAAGTGTACCCCTCTCTTTGGAATGACCTCCCACTAAACGTTCGGCAAGCCCCCTCGATGCCAATCTAACTTGTCTTAAAACTCATTTTTATTCTTCGGCTTTTGACTCAGCATGAGACTTGATTTTTAGTTTTATTGTTTTGTGCTTTCTACTCTCTTTGTTAATCATTTATTGTTTTATTGTTGTTAATAATGACTTTTGCTCCATGTACAGCACTTCGTATATAGTGGTGGTTGTTTTAAAGTGCTCTATAAATACAGTTGAGTTGAGAAGTATCTCCGCATGGCTAACATAGCTGCCGGAAGGCATCAGGCCGATAAAATAGTATTGGAGAGGTTTCAAAATATTTTTATGAGTTGCATACAGACCTACAGTATTGGCACCAGCATTTTAATATTTAGGTATTTTTCATTATCATGTTTTTTTTTTTTAATTACATTTTGAAACAAATTTGTTTTTTCAGTTTTTATTTTTTTCAAAAAGGCTTTGTTTGAGTTTAGTTTTAGTATTAGTTTGAGTTTTTAATATATGGATTATTTGTGGATTGCAACATAAAACATCAAAGTATTGTGTAATTAAATAAAGTAAACTACAATTCCCAAACCTTTCTTCTGTACAGCCTTAAAGTAATGTGGAAATAAATACATATACAAATAAAAATGAATGCCAAAATCATAATGTATGAAATGAATTGAAAACGATTCAAACAAAGCACATTTTCTTGACAATTATAGTTTCAGTTAGTCTTAAAACGCACTTTAGTTTTTGTTTCATTCATAAGAATATTTTGTAGAATTTGGTTTTAGTTATTTCGTTAACCTCCATTAACTATAATAACTGATTCAGATATTGATACTATTGTTTTCAGTGACTCCCTAATTAAAATGTGTCCAAAAAATGTGTCAAAATCATGTCTATTCGACTCCTAATACGAGTGCTAATTATCCCAATTGATCATCAAATGAAAATTATTATATGGCAGATTGTATATCTTGGGGATCCTTACATAATATTTCTTGAATATACCTTTGGTGTGCTCAACATTTTTCTGTTCATAAAAGGGCTCAATGAGCTGGCTACCAGACTGTATCGAGGTAACCCCTGTGACATTCCATGGCGGACTTTTTTTCCTTTTTTTTTTCAACGCTAATATGACGTAAATCTGCAACGAAATAACGAAAAAAAAAGATTGACAGTGTAATTTACTGTTGCATTAATGTACGCTTCAGGCAGGGCTGGAATATGAATAATAGTTGGGAGTATTGTTAGATTATAGTGTATTGTGTCAGTGACGCGCACACACACACACACACACACACACACACACACACACACTCCGGACATTTTACACTGTTGCGTTCCAGGTTCTTGCATCACTTCATTTCACTTGTGTGCTAATGAGTAATATACCTTATTTTGGACAGCCTTGATTCATTCCAATGGATGTCAGTGCGAAACCAAAGGAGTATAATGCAGGCTCAGGTAAAACATCTTCTACTGCATTCTCTTGACTGGCCGATCCAAACGATTATGAGATAATTAATCTGTATTTGTGGGTATTATGGTTTATTTTTGTAGAGGAGCAGCAGAGCCAGTCAGACGCTTCAGATGATAAACCGGGATTGTCCCAGCTTAGAAAGTCTTGGGGTTTCAGGCGATCAACTTTAGCTCGCCGTGAGTTCATGGAAGAAGTTGGAGACTTGACCAACAGCCCTCCACCTCTACGGAAAGTCAGAGGCCGTCGTCCAACACGGACAACGCTAGCCTCGAAAGACAGCATTGCTGCCCAATCTCCTCAAGAATCTCGGACTGCTGTAGAAGATCTCGAGTGGTCCGCCTCTTCCTCACCGGTACCTGACGAGACAAAACCAGCTTTAGCCTCTGCGGGCGGGTGTCTTGACCCGAGCATGTGGCAGGATGTTGGGTCTGCTTTTCACACAGCTTTCAGTCTTCTTGGTGGGGATGACGATTTGTCTATGGAAATGTCTCAAACTTTGCCAGACCCCGATATTTTGGGAGTTGGCACTGCTACAGAGGTCCCGCCCGCACAGACTGCAGATGACACAGTGGTGTCTGAACTCAAGGGATCTGCAGACAATGTTGGAACTTTGCAGCCCGTTGTTTCAGATGAAGTGGCACAAGAGGATGTCGAGAGTGTAATTTTAATCTCAAGTCAGGAAGAGGATAGCGATGACATGCCTTTAATACAAATCAAGGAGCAGTTGGACCATAAAGCCAGGCAGGGAGGCAGCACCAAGGGAGGCGGAAGAGGAAAGGCCAGAGGAAGAGGGAGAGGGCGAGGAAAGGGTAAAGGCAGAGGAAGGGGCAGAGGGAGGTCGAAGGCATCGGAGGTTGTGGCAATCATGGCAAATGACGAAGACGATGATGATGTGATTCTTATTCATCCATCAGAGACAGTCTCCGTTACAACTCCGAGTCCTGCTCAACAAACAAGCTCAGACTTTATTATCGTTGGCACAGATGTAGATCAGAATAGTGACACAACTCTTGGCCAGTACAATGATGCACCAGATGAGGAGGAGGGGAAGCAAGGAGACAGTGTCATTAAAAATGTTACGGAACATTCAAGCTTATCGGACTCCAAGGATTATGACCCAAATGCCCTGTACTGCATCTGTCGGCAAAAACACAACAAAAGGTAACTTGAGAGTAATAAATATCTCTCCCGGGCAGAGTTTCTGCCCCCGCTCCAAATAATGACTTTAACTTCCTGATTCCTTCATTTGGTTCCCCCCCTCTAGGTTCATGATCTCCTGTAACGGTTGCCAGGAGTATTTCCATGGCGACTGTGTTGGTGTCAGTGAGTCAGAAGGCTGTCAAGAGTACATATGTTCACTTTGCACGACAAAGCAGCTGAGCCAACTCCAGCCCGAGTGTCACTCCCATCCCGAAATTTCTCCCGAGAGCTTGTCACTCAGTCCTTCTGGTGAAGAACCAGAGGGGAAAAAGGAGTGGCACTCCGTGAAGGTTCGCATTTAATTTGGATTCTGGTTTTCACTATATATCATTTCTCCAGACAGCCCTCATTCCTTTGATCACACGTTGCGCTATTCCAGTTCCTATAAACACCATAGCCCAATTTGTCGTCTTGAATGCCACTGAATTTGTGACTTATCCAAGTGACATGAATGTTGCATTGTTTGAAAATTGTCCAATTGAGGTCTGGTCATAAGATGCCAATCTGGTTTCAGAAGACTGTAGACTTGGAGGTGAATCACATAGCGGAGGTTCCTGCAATAAGGCCTGTGGCTGGAACCGAACCTGAAAGGGCGATGGAGACAGGTTGTTCTCGTCCATTGTGTATTGGCCCAGGATGCTCCAAACCAGCATTGCAGGAATCTGTTTATTGTGGCACTGTTTGCATTGTGCAGCATGCTGCTCTCACTATGAAGTCTCTCTCTGACACAAAGGTGTCCAATCCTAGAGGTCAAGTGCAGAAAAAAGCCACAGCTGTAATGCCTACTGCAAAGGTAAATCATTCAAGTCATTTCAAACATAGTGATCTAGAAAAATGGTGTCAATGTAAATGCTTGATGAGTGAAAATATCTTCCCCCTCAGGGTCAAAGCTCTAGTAGGGTGTCTGCGAGGTTAGCAGCAAAAGCTGAAGAATGTGCCAAAGAAGACGAGCTGATGGAAACCCATGGAGCACAGACAGAGGCTACATCTTCCCTAGCCTGTGACCCCACTCTCACAGGAGTTCAGGCCACTCGGCAACCATCACCTAAGTTTTACACAGCGTGTATGTACCATTCACTACTCATCCTCTTCCAATTCATACAGACACTTTCCCCCTTTGGCACGAGGTTTCCTTCATCTTTGCACAAGTCACACAATCACTCACAGTGATACAGTCATACATATCACTAATACATCACAGGGGTCAGGAGTTGGTAAGTATATTACAGTCCAAATGTAACCTGTGATGTACTCAAACACAATCTTGAATGACTTTGCATTTCGAAACACATTCATTTTAGCCGTTTGCTATCACTGGAAAATCAAAAAGCAAACCACAGCAGTGCCTTTTGGGGATATATTATCCAACTTTGAATGGATTTTAATACACCGGTACATGCCTGGGAATTCGGTGGGAACTTAAACGTGACCTCATCTACCTCCTAATACCACCAGTATCACATTACAAAACAATATAATTATATAATAATAATAATAATACATTTTATTTATACGCGCCTTTCAAAATACCCAAGGACACTTTACAATCAAAAGAGCAATAAAACCACAGATAAAATTATAAATAATAAAAGCGATGAGTTTAAACTGTATATGCAATTTTAAATAGGTGGGTTTTAAGATGAGTTTTGAATATAGGAAGAGAGTCAATATGTCGGGTGGGAGTGAGTTCCAGAGTTTGGGGGCAGAGCGGCTGAAAGCTCTGCACTCCATCGTGCTGAGACAGGCAGAGGGGACACAGAGGGGGAGGGAGGCCGCGGACCTCAGGGGGCGGGACGGAACAGAAATTTGAAGAAGGTCCGACAGATAGGGGGGGGCAAGGTTATGAATGGCTTTGAATGTGAAGAGGAGTATTTTGAAGTTGATCCTCAGTTTGACAGGGAGCCAGTGTATGTGGCATTACAGAGAAAGTGAGTCATTTCACACATCTGAATATGAATACGAATATTGCTAAAACAAGAAACTTTGTTCAACCTTATCTTCCGATACACCAAACATCAACACTACAATCCAGCAGTTCAAAATCTGTCTTCATATAGTAACATGAGAAAAACATAAAAACGTTGAAATACATCATACTCATCAGCGATGCTTATTAATAGACAAAAGTCTTCCCTCTTTGGCTCCTCAGAGTTTAGAGTCGTGGGATTCTATAAAAGTCACTGTACACCTCCAGCTTGTTGGGGTGGATTGTCGGTGAAAACATCAACAAAGCGACAGGGAATTTATTCATCGCCACACCAGGATGGTGGAATATTCTGTGCTCTTAACATTTAAAACAACAACAGACCTCCTCCCCCCCCTGCAAAAAAAGATCATGCAAACAATACATTGATAAATAGATAAAAATCACGGTAGCAAATAGAATGCAACTCAATATAATGATGTAAAAGCAGGACTCGAGATTAAATTTTGGAACTGGTTGTAATGGTGCGCCCAACCCTTTTTGTGTGCACTAGCACAAGGATAGGTGCTCCAAAATTTTCCACGACATCGCATTCAACACTGCAGTTTTGTAGGTTCACTCCTTTTTAAAACAAAATGACCGCCTGTCTTTTTAGGTAACATTGTAAAAATTATTCGCTTACAATCTGGTCACCATAAAGTTATTGATTTGAATCACAATTCCACAAAATTGGTCACTTACTCAAAAGTACTGGTGCTTGAAGTGCTCTGTATCAGAGTCTTGCTCATGACATTTGAACATAATGGGCCCCACTAGAACTTTCAAGTAGTTAGCAATCGTTCCTGTCATCTGTAGCTAGCTCCACTCTATGCGCATAGGTCACTCACCTTGGCCTGTCACATTTTTTTAAGAGTATATTTTCTCCAAAATTACCATGATAAATGATAATCATTGTTGATGGGTTTGTTTTGGCTTTTTTTTAACTGATGATTTTATGATGGAGCGAGTATGTCCTTTTTAAGAGCAAATACCTTCTCAAGAATATTGAACATTGGCATTGAACTAGACGGTTGAACAGTAATTAAAAATAGCTTTGACAAAAAAAAAAGTATATATATATATATATCGGTCAGGCCCAATTAACTCAGTTGACATCATCATTCTGTAAACTTTCAACTGAGTGATGAGTCAGCATTTTAAAAATATATATATATATATACACACACACACACAAGTAGCATATAGCAGACAGTGTTCACACAAATTACATTGAAGCAAATATTAAACATTTGCTACAGATACCAATTAATACCCTCCTCCCCTGCCCCTCGACACTGGTCGCACCGAATGCATCCTCCTTTTTATATTTTGGGGCGTAATATTGAGAAATTAGGTCCCCAAATTGGTCTTAGTCTTGAACCCCGCGAAGTACAGTTTCTTCTTCACAGATGTACAAAAAAAAAAAGTAAAACGTATGTTGCATCAAAACTACTCTGACAAGTACTAAAAACATGTGAAAAGAGTGAATGTAACGGCGTAAGTGTAGTGTATAACTACCTACCTGTGCAAATATGTACATTTTAATCAGGAGGTTTTATTTTAGTGCTGATGAGGAACACAGTCGGAGGAACAGTTGCGCAAACACGCTATAATTGTTGTGGGAAATTGTTGGAAACATTTTTATCAGAGATGCCCATTGCGTCGGTCATGATCAACCGGTTGATCTCCAAGGGACTGTGGGTCGATCCCATGGCATTAATTCACTCACTTGCAGTTTTATAGCGACTGATATAGCTGCCTGTTAACGGCAATAAAAGAGTTCAAATAAAACATAGACGCCCACCTATCAGCCATTAGGGCAGCAAGTCATACGCCTGTTTGGAAGTCTGCGTACGGCTCGTTAGCAACAGCCCGGCTTACCGCATGTTAAGAGCTCAAATATTTACAAAAAAAAAAAAAACATTTTGTTGGTACAGTCACCTCCAAAAATAATGGAACGGCAAATTGTTTTTGTTGTATAGCGTAGACATTTGGATTTCAAATGAACATCAAGACAAAAGTTTTTGTTTCTGGGGGCTTCTCCCTTGAGTCTATTCTTCAGGAGGTAAAATGCATGCTCTATTGGGTTAAGGTCTGATGATTGACCTGGCCATTCTTAGACCTTCTACTTTTTCCCCCCCAATGAAATTCTATGTTGTGTTGAATCCCCCAGAGACAAACAAGAACAGAAAGAAGCTGCAATAAAGGCCTGGAAAAGCATTTCAAACGAAGACTGAAACAGTCTGGCGAAGTCAGGGTTATGCCACCAACTATTACATGTAATTCACTCTGAGTTAGATTAATTATATCCGTTTCACTGCTTTTGTTCACTTGAAAAGTGGGTGGCTTCAAACAAAAGGCTTTCTGTTCTGTGTTGTCTATTATGTTGTCAAGTTAGTAAATAGAGTAACATGACAAACAAACAAATGTTAGTAAATTATGTTGTCATAAAGTAAAAGTTGAGAGTTTTGAACTTTTGATCTGAAGCCCAAAATGTCTTCAGAATACAACAAAAACAAAGGAACTTGCCGTTCGAAGACTTTTGGAAGGGACCGTAGATCATTTTGACTTGGTCATTTTAAAAGTAAATTAGCTCGCATGCTGATGTAGTGTGGGCACCCCTGATTTATGTTATGTTCTCGGAGAGCAAACCTTTTCCCATCTCAAGATGTACTGCAATATGCCACTGTAAAACTGCTTACAGTGGAACCTCTGTTCACAAACAAGTGGGTTTATGAACGTAATTTTCAGATAAAAGATATTGATTGATTAAAAATTCACAAAGTGCTTCACAAACAGTCCCTGACTCCATGCGCAACGCTCAGTTGTGCTTTTGCTCACACAGTGCTCACATTGTCCGCTCCATGCATTTCACATACAGATACGTCTCAGTATTGCTCCCAAGAAAGTGACATACTGGTGCATTGTGCACAATTGTGATTTGAGGAGCCTTGGAATGTGTCACTGGCGAGGCTGGGAGCGTGCTGTGGCTGGGGAAGCAGCAGCTCCGCTGCCTGCCAGTGCGACAGTGTTGGGTGGGTTGTCCGGCCGCATCTCACCTCGGCAAGCTTGTCGTACCTGGGCAGGCATCTTTGTTCTGGGGCCGGAATGGATGAATTCTACGTGTATTCACTTGAATTGGAATAATTGCTTCCAAACATGTCAAAAGTCGCTTCAGTTCGTGAGCTGTGATTCTTGCATATTTCATCCCATGAGAGGGATTGCGGGTTATGATCACACTCTCAATATGCTTGTCATATTGCATACCTACAGCACAGTCACATTGTACAACATACAGCCATCATATATGATAAAAGCAATTCCTACATGTTTTGCAGTCTGCACAATCCTGATGCTGCTTCCCGTATTGCAAACAAACATACTTTCACAACCACAATTGCACACGAGTTTTGGGGTTGTAAAGGCTGTTCGAGGAGATAGAGAGTAAAGTTGCCGTCCACGTGACGATTAACGGCGTTAGATTTTGGTGACTGTGTCTCAGCTGACATAAAGTCAACCCTCCTCTTTTTCTTCCTCCACAATGTACAAACGTAGCATCCATGTGATTGGTTGACAGACCATTACCCTGCCCC
>NW_017805983.1:6300797-6305797 GCF_001891065.2 Hippocampus comes
CCCCCAATTTTTCTAACACACTACAATTTTTTGTGGGTCAGTTCACCAGTGGTCTGGAAACACGCTCCCATCAACCTCCAGCAACTCATCGAAGTGTAACACCATTGACTAGCCCTGCAAATACACTGAACAGTGTTTTGACAGCGAGCCAGCTGTTTCGTGATATCCGTCACATATGAACAAACTTATCATCACACATTTAAGCTCATAAGTAACAGACTGCACCCAACCCTCTCAAAGGTGCAGTTTACGGTAAGCCAGAAACACAAGTCTCAAACAATGTACACTGGATTGGTCCATATGATCGAGGTCAGAGTATGTCAAGTTAAAGCAAGGATCTGTCGCTTGTCACTGAATCTTTTTGTACAATACGGACGAAGAGTCATGGTCTTCTGGAACATTTGAAATGAAGTCAATACATCACAAAAACAAAAATCTGCGGTAAACAGTGGAATCTGTCTTCCGCCTCATCTTTGCACATCATGCCACTGCTGCCTTTTGATGACACTTCTATTGGGTTCCCTAACTGAGCTCTTGGTTGGCAGAGGGCTCCCCTGTGGCTGCAGGCCGTGGATTCAAACAAGGTCCCACTGGTGTAAAGGTCAAAACATGCTCAGAATGGTTGGCATCTGTGACCAACGTCACCACTTCACACGCTGACTTGCTGCACTTTTTCATGACATTCAAGGGAAACAACACGGATCTAAACATAGCTGTTTTTGAGACGTGGCTGTGAATTTTTTTTTTTTTTTTTTTAACATAACCTACACATACCGGTATGCTGGATGTTCTGGTGCTTGCTGCACTTTTTCATGACATTCAGAGGAAACTCAACACGGATCGAAACATAGCTGTTCTTGAGACGTGGCTGTGAAATTAGTTTATTTATTTATTTTTAACATAGCCTACACATATGCTGGATGTTCTGGTGCTTGGCTGGAATGCCTGCTTGTACTGCATGCACAGTTCTAGACTATTTCACCACGTCACAAACTTTGCCTCTCCCTGCAAACATTCTCCGACGATTGGATTTGAAAAAATGGCTTGTCACATCAAACATCTCAAACCAGAATATTTAATCAACTCTTCAGAGCTCAGCATTTTGAAGTTGTGCAGACACCCCAATCTGCTTTCTTTCTTTTTTGTTTAAATCTGTATTGTTGATCGGTTGGATCTAACAAAACACAACAAATTCATTGTCACAAAGACACCTTCTCTTGTTTAAATTATTATTGTGCTGTATATGGAAAATGTAATTGGCCAATTGAGCAGCACAGTCGGAATAGTTTGTACGTCTGCCTCCAAGGCGAAAGGTTCTGTGCTCTGGCTGTGCTGTGTGGCGTTTGCATGTTCTCCCCATGCAAGAGCTTGGCTTTTCTCTAGGTTCTCCTGCTCCTTGCCATATTTCCCCAAAACATGCATGTTAGGTTTACTGAGGACTCTTAAGTTTCCATGGCATGAATGTGAGTGTAAATTGCCTTTATGTGCCCTATGATTGACCAGGGTGTACCCATTGCGCATGCACACATACACAGTACATAGCTACCTATGTACGTACGCACGTACGTACATGCAAACTCAAACACATACGTACGTCCACACATACGTACATGGACACATTCATAGACACATGTATACATACATACATAGACACAAATTAAATGAAAATTAGACATCACTTAAAATTTGACATCACTTTTGAATTGTGGTTCAACAAAATTATTTAGAGAGCAAACTCATGAAACTAGCCAAAAAAGATACTTGTGTATCTCTCACACGGTATTTTGCCCCACTTTTTGTGCGCAAACAGTTCCACTAGTCTTAGGTTTGAAGGGTGCTTTCTCCAGAAGGCATGTTTCAGCTGCTACCTCGGATGATCAATAGATTTTAGGTCAAGGCTCATAGTATGGGAAATCGTTCAATAATTTGCTCCTCACCATTCTTGTTTTTTTTTCTGTTTTGTTTTAAGATGTGCTTTGGATCATTATACTTTTGCAAAACTCATGATCAACCACTGAAACCAAACTTTCTGACACGATGGAGGACATTTGTCTCGAGAACACCTTGGTAGTCTTTAGATGTCATTGTACCTTGCACAGTTTCAACACATCCTCTGTCAGATGTGGCAATGAAGCCACAGAACACAACAGAACCTGCTCCATGTTTCCCAAACATGAGTGTTTTTATGTATTATTATTATTTTTTTAAATTGGTGTGCTACATTTTTGCATCTATAAACATAGGACTGATGTGTAGTTTTGAATCGTATGTCCAGGACATTCTCTCAGAAGCTTTGTGGCTTGTCAACGTGCAATTTGGAAATACTCAGTCTCCCTTTTTTCTTCTCGAAGATTTCCTCCTTGGTCATCTCCAATGAAGTCCGCTTTGGCTCAAACAATGGCAGAAGGTGCAATTTGACACCGATGTACCTTGACCTTGAGGTTCACCTTCAATTTCTTTGGAGGTTGTTCTGATCTGTTTTGTTTCCATTCCTATCATATGTCTCCTCCTCCTATTGCGGCCTCGTCCAGGCAGGTTAGCTGCTTTCTGATTATGTGCAATTGCAGTTACAGGAACATCAAGCACCTTGGAGATGTTCTTATAGCTTTAACCTGCTTCTATAGTTGTCTTTCAAATCTACTGAGACAACTCTTTCCTTAGCTTTCTCTAGTCCAAGTGTGGTATACACCAAGTCACCCTACTGCATAGTGACTACTTGTCACCCTCTAAATAGGCCGACTGACTGATTAGAAGTTTGAAGACACCTCTGATGCTATTTGATCTTGTTGAACCTGATACCATCATTTTTCACGTTTTATGAGTTATTTTTTTAATAACTCTGTTGTGACACAATGAAAAAGCGGCATTTGTCTTTCAAATTTATTTATTTTTTCAGATTGTACTACATACATAAAATGTATGTAATGTCCATTACATGCATGCATATGTACATACTGTACACACACACACACACACTCTTAGTCCATAAATACAGGTCTGAAGTTTTTGCATTTCTATATCTCTCAATGTAACGTTGGAGTGTATTACCTATCTATAACTACAGTGCTAAGTGCTTTAAGCAACAATAACGTGATCGCCCTCTGGTGGCCAAAATTATGGCATAACATGTGATATGCACAGTATACATACGTTGTCAGATTACAGCTGACCTGAAGACGCTCTTCAACCAAAGTAGTTTTTAATAATAAATTATACATATGCATGATTTGTAAATACAGTATTATTATGTTTTGTTTTGGGTTTTTTTCCCAAAAAAAGGATAGGATTGTACTACTTGCATTTCTGAAAAAAATGAAGATGCAACTCACTTGAAAAGTTTACCAACCTGCAAATCTGCTGGTGTTAATTCAACACCATTGGGTGTTCATTTTAAAACTGGCCAGGGTCACTCACGGTTGACTTCTGGTGTTGTTACCTTCATGTTTACCTGAGCTTGTGTTGTATGTACTGAGATTCTGTTTCATCAGTTCAGAACAGGCAGCTGCATGACAAAAATGTGTTTATGCTTCTCTATTCAAATCAGTCCATAAAGGATACATTACTTCAGCAGATGGAATAAAAAAAATTAGGAATGAATCACAACAGGGCCAGCCGTCCGTACAGAGAGCTTTGGAGGCGCAGTTACTTAAAATTCAAGATGTTAACGCATTGCGTTAACAAGCGATTGAAACACCTTACTGAAACATAATTTACCTGACACTCATCGTATGCTCTGCTTGTTGCTAACTTACATAACTGTATTAGAACAGGCACAGGAGATGTTGAAGCCATAGACATGAAACAGTGATTAAAAAAAAAAAATTGTTGCCACAATATTCATAGAGCGTGCATGCAAAATGCTCATTTATTATCCACGAAATACTACTACTTTTGGGCCATGAAATGGCGGTAGAAGTTAGGTCAACAACATGGGAACACTTCTAGAACCGGTGTGGCGGCAGAGGCCAGGGCTAAATGCAGCCAATCGGGATAGTATGATTGAATTTTACTTTAGTCTGTGAATAAGCTAAAAGACTGACTGAAAAACCTGGCAATGCCGGCTGATGACAACAACAGACTCACAAAAGAAACCTACCATAAGGACATCAGGTATTGCAGTTTCTCGCGACGGCGCGTGGCATTTGCTTCCCCAGACAATTATTCCTAGGATTAGTATTAAACCCCCAATTTGTATTTTGTGCGCACTTTAAATCTATTTCTTAGCAATAAATTAATATTTTATGTCCACAATTTGCATTTTGCATGCAAGTTATATAATGTTGCCATAATGGAGAAAAAAAAAGTCACATCATATCAGGGGCTTAGCAGATGTTGGTGCCCCACTGTTGAAACGTCAGCTACCTCACTTTCACCATCCACGGCATAGCATTGCTTAACTGTCCTCATTTACGTTGTGTTCATACAGATTTTGTTGTTGTTTTGTCACAGTATTGAGTGAGCACTCCTGATCTTAGGCCCGATGGTAGCGTTAAGCAAGAGCAGTTTATTTACACTGGTCAACAGCAAATTTTAATCAGAGATGGCTTTATGTGTCCCAAAATGTATTTTTGACAATTTAAAATATGTGAATGAAAATACTTTTTTGTAGCACATCTGGTTTTTGAGAGTTGAGAGCGATTTAAGTTTTTTTGTTTTTTTTTAAGTTTGACCTTTAACAGCTTGCGCAATCCAGATTTTACTGTGTGAAAAAAAAAAAAAATCAAAAAATCCGCCTGTTGTTAAACATTACCTCTCATTTATAAATAATATTTTGTGTACCATACTACTAAATATATTTCTATACATTACTGTGCAATACATCTAGAAAATCTTACTTACATTGCATTATTTATGGTAAACATTTTGTAAAAATGTGCAGTGGTATTGTTGTTGATGTTAAATATTGTTCTTGAAAAGCTACAGACACGCTTTCACACATGCAAACGCAGTAAAAGACTTCATAGGGAACAGGGGCGGGTGCTCCAGCAACCCGTTAAGTC
>NW_017805983.1:6308297-6335316 GCF_001891065.2 Hippocampus comes
CCAAAAATCAAATTCAGAGGAGCCCTCCATAGATACGTGTCCTTCACCTCACCCTGTGTCAGAACAAGTTGTACCACAGAAGAGTAACCCTAATGTCAGCACAATGGAGTCCACAAAAAGTGACACATCGGTTGAAACAACTGAAGAATCAGGTGCCTCCGCATCTCCTATAAGAAAGAAATCCGGTTCGTGTACGGCCTCACATTCTCCAACCACATTAGGATCTGAACACAATGAAACTGGGACTGTTTTGAACTCTTTGGCAACATACATAATACCAAAGAAGCAATCTGGACTTGAGACCTCATCAAGCCATGTGGGAGCCTCATGCCATAAGCCTTTAGTTCCAACCCTGCTGAACGAGACCCGAAATCTGCCTGTGCCCCCTGCACCAAGCGCACCCTCCTCCAGACCTGCTCAGCCAAATCACCAGGTCAGACAGAGCATCCAGCGATCCCTAACAAGCATCTTGTCCAAAAGGTAAGACTAATTATATTCAGCAATTTAAGTATTGGACATACGTATGTTGTTTAAAAAAAAAAAAAAAAAAGGTATTCTTACTACAATATTAAATTCTGCAGCGACATCACAATTGGCTAGTTCATAATATATTGACTCTCTATTTCTTTGTCCAGGGTTTCTGAGTGTGAGGAATTGACCATGTCTGACAGTGGTGCTGCAAAACTTGTTGCAAGCATTGAGACGGAGATGTTTGACATATTTCGCAATACAGACAGCAAATACATGAATAAGTACAGAACAATTATGTTCAATTTGAAAGATCCAAAAAACAAGGTTTGCTCCAAGTTCTTAAGTGCTATTTCAATTGATAGGTGCTGTATGTACAGTAATACCGTATCATTTTTTTTGTCTAGGGCTTGTTGTATCGAGTTGTAGAAGGAGACATCAGTCCTTTCAGACTGGTCAGGATGAGCCAGAAGGACATGCAGGCTACCAAGGTGCCAGACAACAGTGTCAAGAACACATCACAGGTAAATCGCATGTCTGCTGCCAAAGAAAAAGAAGACAAGCGTCGTAAATTAACAAGTTCCCAGTAGTTTCCCTGTTGGATCTACAAAGCCCTGTTTGTTTTTTTAGATTAAAGATGGAGCCGACAAAACGCCCAGTTTAATGCAGCAGCCTGAAGCTGTGAAGGTTGATCTTTCCTGTTTGAATGTCACTAAACCTGAAGCTGTGAAGGTTGATCTTCCCTCATTAAACGTCACCAAACCTGATAGAAGACCAGTGGGCAATGTGAGCATTTGTCTCCGTTTGACATCATAATGACAATCTCTCTTCTTAATATATGTAATTGTCAACAAGCTGTGGTTATAATGACGTATGAGTCATGAGACTGACTCACAGTATTGAAGTTGATTTCTTTTTCACCCTACAAACAGAAGAGAAGTCTGCAGACGCCCATTCTTAAGAGCAAAATAAATGAGCCAAGCAAGGGGAGCGCATTGCCAGATGCTCTTACCTGTATGCTTAAAGACACCACCTCAGAACACAAGGCCCACCTGTTTGACCTAAAATGCAAGATATGCACAGGTGAGTTAAGCAAACAGGATATAAACATCATAAAAACTTCCTCCAATTGTTTCGTATGTATCTTAAATAACTTTTTTCCCCCCCAAAGGACAAATAGGGGAAAATGAACCTCCAAACAAAAAAAGTAAGGTGTCCGAATCAAGCGTCAAACATTTTTCACGGTGGAGAAAGTCTGCAGGAGATGACTCACCTCTACGAGCACCACCCGACTCGCCTGACTCACCCGATTTTTCGTCACCTTCCATATTCGACCCTTCTTCCCGTCTTGTTATTGACACCAGTGACTTTGCTGTTGAATCTCCCGCATCTCCCGTTATGGATTCGCCAGCCTCTCCTACTTTAGAGTCACCTGCTTCCCCCGTCATGGAGTCCCCCGCATCCCCAGTTTCTGACGCTTCAACAACCACAACATCGAAAAGAACATATACACCTGTTGTAATTCCAGCCGTCTCCACAGTCACTATTACAAGGCGTGACCCCCGTACTGCAGCCAGTAGGAGCTCTGCTTCATCATTTTGTACCTCTGGTCCCACACATACATTGAAGAACCAATCAGCACCTTATGCTCCTCGTACCGAGGATAGCTCTCATTCATCATCTGTACCGAAATTGCCAGTGCCACCACCAAAATTATTACCAAAGCCTATCCTAATGAAGCCGTCCTCTTCAGCTGATCCCCGACTCTATGGCGCATCCTCAAGGTATTTATAGAAATGGACAGTTAGGTATGATGCAATACTCATTCTTGCGCATTGTAAAATTGTGTGAAATGGCCAAGATGTGCATATGGGAATTGTTTTGGTGGATTATTTTCCAGAAATGTGATCTCCGAATCTCCAGCCACTGGTGAAACTTCACAGTTCCTGGCCAAGCAAGAAGTGCTGTGGAAAGGATTCCTCAACATGATGACTGTATCAAAGTTTGCTACAAAAGTCTATTTGGTTTCAGGATCTGCAGAAACTCTGAAATTGGTAACATTTTTGAAAATGTTTTGTTTTGCATCAGGTCCATCTTTGTGTTTGGAGCTTCACTAAAATTAATGAGCATCTTGTTCTTGCTTTCAGGAACTACCCGATACCATTGAAATTGGTGGACGAATCATGCCTCAAACAGTGTGGGACTATGTTGCCAAGCTCAAGACCAACATTACAAAGGCAAGCATCACTTTCAATAGTACTGGAACAGTGAGGCCAATTCCCTAATTTTTGATGTAGACTAAAAAATACTGATTTGGTTTGAGAGATTAACCGTTGTTTCCATGTATTTGCATCTGCAGCTGAGACACAACTTTTTTTTTCCCACAATTCACACCATTTTAACGTGAACAAAGGTTTTGGTCAGTGTGTGTGACTGATGTGTGTTTTGTAGCACATGGGTGTCACACTAAATTGATTATTACAGCAATAAACAACACTAAAGGTCTGTGCTCGGTTTTCATCATAATACCATTTAAGCAACACACACACACACACACACACACACACACACACACACACACAAAAAAATCACTTGACTGTGTGGTAAAACAAGCACTTGTGAAGCTTAGCTATGACCCAACTGTTTTGTGTCTTTTGCAAAAGAGCAATTGGCCTCACTGCTTCAATGCTTTTTGAGTGGAGCGTATACATTAAAACCCCCTCCATCGAAGGGCTTGCGTTCCAGAACATCCCTGGAATAATGGAAATCCACAATATAGAAATAGACCTTCTTATTAGAGCATTTATGGCAGTTTAAAAAAAAGTAAGCTATTTAAACACATCTAAAGTGATACAAACACATTTTAACATGGGCTGTAATTTCTACCGACTACAAAATAAAACAAACCTAAATTTAGCCATAAAAACAAATTTATACATATATTGGCTGCATCGTATTAATAGTTGTGGGTCTCCACATTATATCATGTGATATTGGCAAAGAGGTCACGCAAATGAATTTAAGCAAAAATATATTGACTTTGAACACCTTGAAATTATCTTGAAATTGGTCGTCAAAAATGTTCTGTCTGCATGAGCATACTACAGCATATTAAGATGGTCTCAGGCCATTGGTTTTATGAACAGGGTTAAGTCCGTATCACACTGAGTGGCGAAGACTTGTGTGTGTTTGCGATTTTCCCAAGACATTCTTCAGACATTCGAAAACAGCTTTAACGGTCGCAAACACAAGAAAATAAGAACATATTCCAAATATCTTGCTGACAAGAAAAAGCGATGAATGGGGCTTTACTGTATTGGATTCATTTGTGCTATTCAACACTATTTACATTATATTCTTTTTGTTTTTTTTTTTTTTTTTTTTTTTTTAGGAGTTAAGCGTGATTCGCTTTCATCCTGCTACTGAAGAAGAAGAGGTGGCATACGTCTCACTCTTTTCATACTTCAGCAGCAGAGGACGTTTTGGAGTCGTTTCCAACAACAGCCGTTCCATCAAGGATGTCTACCTTCTACCACTCAGTGCAAAGGAATCCATTCCATCCATCCTGCAACCTCTGGAAGGACCAGGTGTGACAATGCTCGAGCCATCACATAAATCGAGACAGACACATTCATTCGTTCCGTTTGTTGTTTTCCAGGGACTGTTTTCCAATGTCATAGCTTTTATTTGAGAAAATCTCCATCTGATTGTGTTACTTTTCCTCACTACAGCCTCCTACCTTCACCTTAACCAGCAACATTCTGCGTGGTTATTTAATAATGACTGACCTAATAGCTTGCAACATAAGAGCTGAAAGCAGAAGTTAAAGACACTGATGTATGTTATTAATTAGCTCCCTTTGTTTTTAGTTATTGTTTAACATGAAATAGCTGCACCTCATCACCCAATTGACAAGTTCTGTTATTTATAAATCCATTTTTTTTGCTGCCTGGTAGATGAGTGCTTAACACATCTGCCTCACAATTTTGAGACTCACGTTCAACATTCTGCTCCAGCCTTCCTGTGTAGAGTTTCTACAGGTACTCTGGCCTACTTACACATTTCAAAAATATGCTTGTTAAGATCATCGTTGACTTGTCATCGTGAATTTGGGCGTGATGGTTTGTTTTGTCTATTTATAACCTGCGACTGGCTGGCTAGTCCAAGTCAGCTTGGCTATGCTCAAATTCACCTTTGACCTTGAGAAGAACAAGTGCTGTTGAAAATGGATGTAATTCTTGATTTAAAACAAAAGTTAAACAAATTTGGTTTTAACAAAAATGTAGAACCAACCTATTTTTGTTTCTTCACAGGACTTGAAAAGAACAGGCCCAATCTTCTTCTTGGTTTGGCAATTGTCCAAAAAACAAAACGTTGCGGAAGTGTTCCTCAGGAAATAGAAGAAAAGAAGTCAAAAGTTCTCCTTAAAGACCCTATGTGGATCCCAAAACCTCCAGTGCTTTATGGTTCTGACAAATTGGAGGTTTTCCAACCCTATGACCCCGAGACCCCTGCAAGCACAACCCCTCCTGATTCACCTCCTTGTCCGGGGTCACCGTCAGATTCCTCTTCTAATGCAGAAACTCTACCATCAAATCTGACCTCTTTTCAATCAAGCCCCACTGTTTCTACCTCAACTCTTACTGCATCCACCCAATCCACATCCAGTAGCGTCTCTGACAGAAATATGCAAGACCCTAGTGTAACACCACTATCAACTATCTTGAGTGCATTGTTTCGAAATAAGCAAACTACCGTCATGGTCTCAAATGAGGAATGTTGTACTACTAACGTGACAACAGTAAGTGCTAAAGTATCTGTGCTTTCTCATGTGTCCGGCTCAATGATGGATCCAATTGTTCAACAGTATGGACAGAAATCTAAAGCCAAAGACATAGAAGAGGAATACACATTTGATCGTCCCTATGACCCAGAGGAGGAGTATGATCCAGCAATAGGATATGGAACCGTTTCTTCACAGAGCAAAGGAAACAGTCATTCGGAAAACCCTCCGTTATCAGGTGTTGTAGATGATGATGTGGCCTATGATCCAGAGGATGAGACTATTTTTCAAGATGTGCATTGTGATGCAAAGAAGCCGAATCAAACAAAAATTTCAAACTGTCCAGCGCCATCGTTTCCAGTTTCCACACCGGTTGAAACACCATCTTTGGACAAAACTCCACCTCAAACCTCCACTTCAGTTGCGCAGAACCTTCCCTCGGGTACTGTGGTGGTCTCAGCTGCTACACTGACTGAGCAGCAGAGAATGCTTGAGGAACTTAATAAGCAGATTGAAGAGCAAAAACGGCAGTTAAAGGAACAGGAGGAAGCACTTCGTCAACAAAGAGAGGCCGTGGGTATATTCATGGCACAGTTTTCTGTTAACGATTCCTCGAAGTCTCTGCCTCTCAGTCAAGTCTCAACCCTTCCAAGTGGTAGAATTCAGTCAGAGCCAAGACCTTCAGAATCAAAAGATTCAAAGCCAGAAGAGACCAACAGTCTAACAGAGGCCGTTGATGGGCCCGACAGCGAGGCACAAAAAGGCACAAATACCATTCCTTGTTTAAATACCACTTCAATTACAGGACAAACTGAGGTATCTAGCATTAGAAATGAAAATGAAAAATCTTCATCTGCTGGTGAGATTGAGGATTCTGATGTCCCTTATGATCCAGAGGATGACCTTTTCAATGAAATACAAGAGGATGTATTTCAAGGAGACACTACAACGAATCAGGATTCCTCTTTACCTAGAAACTATAAATCCCCAATTTCATACCACAGCAGAAGGCATAGGTCATCACCGAAGAAGCGAAGTCATCGTGAAAGAGGCCGCTGCAGAAGTCCTTCAAGGAGATCCCACCAGCGTTCTGCTTCACATTCCAGGAAACACAGAGAAAAGGATAGACACAGAAAAAGTGAAAGAGACAGGTCAAAGCATAGAACTAGAGACCACTCTGAACGCCATGCACGTCACCGTAAATCACATAGTACACGGCGGCATTCCCATGATCGTAGGAGGTCACCATCCTCTCTGACAGAAAACGATTTGATGCCACAAGACCTAATAGAATTCAGGGCATCCCCTAACATCACTGAGAAACAATCGCCTGTTCCTTTTAAATGTCAGCTGAACCCAGATGTTGTGCAATTCGAACACAGTGACACATTACATACCCCGCTTTCTGTGAAAAATACCAGTGAAGAGTGCAATATAAAACCCGATAGCTCTGACAAAGACTTTACACAAGAAAATGTGTCCAGTTTAAAACTTGAAACGTCACATCAACTAGAATCCAATGAACCTTTAAACACCAATGACAGTGATATGGTTAACTCAGTTGCTCGTCCATCACAGATGAATAAAGAGCTGGGAGCAAGTGCAGCTACATCTGAAAGTTCAATTCCTCTAAGAGTGCTTGACCCTCCCATTCGAGATTCCCCTGAGAGCCCTGATCCTGATCCACAGTTTGTTGATCCAAGTGGTGTAGAAAATAATCCCTCTGCTACATCCCATGAAATCAAAGATTGCCAGACACAACTCAGTAACCTCACATCAGCTGTGGAGGTCGAAAATGATTTCCAACATTCTGTGAGCCAAGCAACTTTGTTGAACATACCATCGGACTTTGAAGGTACATCAAATGTTGCCAATCTTATTTTTAGAGCACTTAATATACAGCGTTCAGATTCAGGAGAGGGAAATACAACAGATATGGAGAGTGAGAGGAAACACTTACATCAAAAGCATTCACAAATACTCAGTCAAGGGGGTGGACCTTTAAATCCAGCCGTGGAAACAAATACAAGTTTAGTACCTGAAATGAGCCATGTTCTAAAATGTTCAAGACCGGGTAGTGATCTAAAGCAAGATACTGATGTTCCTCGTCTGAAGGTAGATGAGAATATCTCCCAGTCTGAACAACTGGCAAGCAATCCAGGTGTAATGGTGATTGGGGGTTCACAAAACCAAGGCAGTACTTCAGAATTGAAAATAAAAGATAGTGACCCCAGTATCAAAAGTAAAATTGCCCCTCAGGTGAAAGATGTTCAGGATCATGGAAGAGATGTTGACTTAAATATAAGACAATGTGACGTAGAAAGTAATTTGAAGTCGAATGTCTCCACATATTCTGATGATAGATACCTGCGTACAGCATCGTCAGATGAAAAGCATAAACTTGAAAAATGCTTAAAAGGAGAAGCAGCATCCACACGGAGATCAGGACCAACTGTAAATTATGGATGTTTTCAGTCCAGCATTTCCTATACCGGAAAAGACAATGTTGGAACTGCACACCATTTCAAGAAGGCACATTATGACATTAAGTTTGAAAGTAGTGTGCATAGCCTTGACATGACAGTATCAGAAAACCTACATGATCGTAAAACGCATGATGTCATAGAAATTTCTTCTTTTGGGCCTGGTCAAGCTGTGGCTGGGATGGGTGGTCAAGGTTTTAGACATAGAGTTGACGCACATGTTCCAGACAGAGGCAGTGGAGAAACACTTACAGAAAGCAACTATGCAAACATTCAAGGAAAAAACGAGCATGACCAGTGTCCTGAGAGGTCAAATGATAATAATGGTCCGCAAGACCAATGTGTTATTTCTAATATTATAAAAGCAGATTTGATAACAACAAAAATAAGTACAGGAGTTCACAGCAGTCAAAATATGGAACTGTTTGAGTGTAAGACATATGTTGATTGGAATTGTCCCGGATCAGTTGGAGATTCAGTAAGAATTGGGCAACATAGACAAGATGAAGGGAAAATGCATCAGCCTCTTTGGAGAGGTACAACTATGGAAAGCTATGGGCCTGAAAAAAGAGTTACTCGTGGCATTGACCCTTGTAAACCACAGGTTGAAATGGGAGGGCCAAATGTAGGGCCGACAAAGCATGATAGGAGAGGACCAGGTGTTTCAGATGTCACTGGACAAAGGGAGGAGAACTTGTATCCTGATCTAAAACTCCCAATACATGACAGGAGAGGACCAAGTGGTCTAGATTTCACCGGCCCAGGGGCTGATGTTAGAGGACCCAATATGCATATCTGGAATGGACGCGAGACTGACGCAAGAATTCCTGTGCATGATAGGAGAGGACCAGGTGTTCGTGATTTCAGAACACAGGAACTTAATTTTGGAAATCCAGCTCAAGTTGATGGAGCTCTTGGTATGAAACCTTTAGGTCCTGATTTAAGAGAACCAAGATCTGAAAAGAAACATTTAGCTATTTTAGGATATGATGTGAGAGGACCAAGTGTCCCAGACCATTTAGGATCATATTTTGAAAGAGGTCTGACTAGGGAGGGACCTGGAAGGGGACATGGGCCTGACGGAAATGAACCTGCTATGGAATGTCCGAGGATCAATGCAAAAGGTTTTGCAGGCCCACTTTTCAGAGGGGCAGGTAATGAAAGGAGAGAATTATCAATCAGCTGTCCTGAGGTTGACAGAAACAGATCAGAATGTCCTGATTTTAGTGGAAGCGAACCTGGCAGAGGAGAAATAAGATTACCAGTTTTTACTGGACCACGTCTCGAGAGAAAAAGAGGCAGTGATCGGAGAGAGCATGTGTTTAAAAGGAGCTCAATAAAGGGTCAAGTGCCGTCTGCTGCTTGGGGAGACCAACACACTGATGAGTTAGATCTTGATAGGCTCAGACCTCGTGGACCAGCTTGGGACCCTCAGTCAGAAAGAGGAAATAGAAGTATGGAGGTAGCCTTGCCTGACTGGAGAGGGCCAGATGTTAGGAGACCGGGACCTGAAAGGAATCACCCAAGGCCCGATAACAGAAGACATCAAGCATTTATGGAACATAGAATGGTAGAAACAAGAATTCCAAACAGGCCAGAGGATCAACATTTGGGTCCAAACACAGAGTGCCCAGGGCATGAGAGGAGACATCCAGATAGGCAGGAACCGAGGTACAGCAGTGTGTTTCCTGAGAGTAGAGACACGGATCATCCTTTTGGGGGACCTGGCCCAGATGAAATACTCCCACATCAAATTAGAAATCCAAACCTTGAGGGCTTAGGGCCTGACAGACGACAACCAGAAGACCGTGATTTCCGAAATATGACTTTTGAGAGAGATCCAGTAGGTCTTAATTGGAGAGAAAATGGGCCATCATTCATGGGAACAGGAAACAGACAAACCAACAGATCAGGTCGAGACAGTGCAGAAGATCAAAGGCATAGAAGAAAATGTGACTTTGAAAATAGTCATCAAGCCGAATGGAAAGCAACAGATTGCAGGTACCCATCACCAGATCGTAGCGACATAGATGCTGAGAAACACTGGTCAGATCCACATGAAATAGAATTTAGAAATGATTGGAACCGTCAAGATAATAGGTTTCCTCGGCCGATTCCAGAGGATATTGATGCGCAAGTTTTTGAATATAATATAGGGGGGCCTTTTAGTGCACAAAGGGGCCTTGGAGTAAGGGAGCAGGGCCACATACCCGATCGGACACCAATGCTTTCTGGGCCTTGGAGAGTTCCTGAGGATGATTGGAATGGTCCTGACTGGAGAGATCCACGGCCTTTCCATGATAATGCTGATACGGTGTTTTCAATGCCCGATAGAGTAGGGCCTGTAAATGACTGTAGAGAGACTGATAGAGGAGATGCTGATCCAAGATGGGGATCAGAAACCATGGGCTACAGACAACAAGGCCACGGCAGGGAACTTCCAGCCACTGGAGTACTTGGGTCCGATAGTATGGGCTTTCAAGAGGCTGAGAGGCAATTACGAAGAACAAGAGGTCAAAGTATGGAACGGCCAAGGCCTACACACGGGGTTCACGATAAAAATAATTCATTCCAAAACCGAAGAGAAGAGAAGATGCAGGTCAGCCCTGAGCAAAGAGGAATAAGAGATAAAGATGTTCGATACGGTGAAAATCTATATGTTGAAAGGCCAGCGAATGATGCTAGAAATTTACACCCGAGAGCAATAGAAAGAGAAAGGGAAGGTTTAGACGTTAAAGGCCCTACACGAGGTGGCCAAGAATATGAAACCGTTTTTAGGAGGCAAGACTCTGACATTAGAAGGTTATTTCATGACAAAATTGATATGAGGGGGGCACCTGACCACCCAAGATTGGGACATGAGCCTAGTTTGTGGGATACAGACACTGAAGTCCCCGTGTGGAATCGAAGAGGTGAGGAGAAGATGGGCCCTATTTCAGACTCAAGGGAACCTGATCCTGCCACGAAGGATGGCATGAAAATTTCTGACATCAGGGACTCAAGACAATATAATAGACGAAGTTTACACATGCGAGGTAGGAGCCTAAGACAGAAGTATCAAGCAGGCCGTGGTCCTCACAGGGTTAATCGGGGTAGTTTCGAAAATCCACAAAGTCAGCAAGAAATAAAAATTCCAAAACCTCGGACTGCCTTGCTGCCCACTCCAACTGAAGGCCGCATATTCTTAGCAAATCATAGAATGAGCAATCCTAACATGCTTACCAAAACAAAACCAAATAGGCCACCACGTTAACAGGCCGTGGAGTAGAGGTCGATCATTTGGTCAAGAAAGACAAAAAACATGAGGCGAAAAAAGGTCCCACAGACAATGGGGAGATATGTATACCAAATAACGACAAATAGGCAGCCTGCGATTCACGTCCCAAAACTCAAGCACAATCATAGTATTGGTTAATGAAAATACACATTAGAAATCATTTGTAATGCTGTCACTCATAACAATATATTATTTGGAAGAGTTCATGCCTTAATGAACATTTAAAATGACCTAAGTGCAAAATCAATAGGATGACAACAAAGTGAAATCTCACCATGTACTTCTGTCAACAATGGTTGTCTTGCTTGTCTCGGTCATGAAATTCTACACGATATAAGCCCATGTAGGGTTCTCTTTATTTGGGACTAAGTGTGTCTAACCCTAAGCAATTGTGAAGTCAGGTGATGGAGCATTTTCATGAAGATTAACAAATGTTTGTACATAAACATGTATATGTTTAGGTTATAGTTTAGTTCAAAGTGTATATGTTGCTTCAGTTTATGAGCCTTTTACAACAACGAAAAACAATAAAAAGGCTTAGCTTTTCAATTTGGTGTTTGATTTCCTCTTTTTTTTTTTTTTGCCCTGGGTTCGAATCTCTCCTCAGGCCCTCCTGTGTGGAGTTTGCATGTCCTTCCTGTTCTTGCTCCTACATTCCAAAAACATGGAGGTTAGATTAATTAAAAACACCAATTGTCCATGAGTGGTTATCTGTGTAATGCGATTGAGTCAGCTCTCATTCCAACTCAGATTCTATAGGCTACAGATTATCCGAGTCCCTAATCAGTGCTATTGAAAATGGAAAGATGCTTTTTCATCCTACAACACCTATCATAAATTCTGAGACTTTAAACATGTCAACCTGCTAAATAAATACAAGAGTAGAATAGATCTTTATCATTGACAAACAGGCACAATGAAAGACACAAAACTCCAATTCCAATGAAGTTTTGCATTGTATAAAATAAAAACAGAATACAATGATTTGCAAATCCTTTTCAACTTATGTTTTGTTGAATGCACTACAAAGACGAGATATTTGTAGTTGAAACGATGAACATTACTTTTTTTTGTTCTTGCAAATTTTTCTCATTTTGAATTTGGTGTTTGCAATGAGTGCCGTCGCAACCCCTTTTTTTGCCCTAAACTGAAAACTCAGATGGTCCTCCCCACCCTACTAATTCATACTTAATGGCCTGCCATACTTAATGGTGTGTTGTGGTCTGACGAATGCATATTTCAGATTCTTTTAGGAAATCATGGATGTCATGTCCTGCAGGCCAAAGAGGAAAAGAACCAGCTGGATTGGTGTCAGTGCAAACTTCAAAAGCTAACAATTGGATTGGGTAGGTCGGTCGTTGCACATGGCAGGGGTAACTTGCGTATCTGTGAAGGCACCATTAATGTTGAATGGTACATATAGGAACAACATAAGCTGCCAACCAAGCAATGTCTTTTTCAGGGTTGTCCCTACAATGCCAAGCCACATTCTGCAAGTGTTACTATCGCGTGACTTCCTTGCAAAACAGTGCGACTAATAAACTGGCTTGCCAGTAGTCCAGACTGGTCTGCTGCTCAAAATGTTTTGAAATGAAAAATACACCAACTGAGTCTCTGGACTTCGAAGCAACTGATGTTTGTACATCAAGCAAGAATGGGAAAGTCTTCCACCGACAGAGCTTTCAGAGTTAGAGCTCTCAGGGTCCAATTGTTTATTGAGCGTTGTTAAAACCAAAGGTGATGTAACACAGTGGTGTTTGGTAATCATGACCTGTCCTAGCTTTTTCGTAACATTTTGGGGCCATCAAATACAAAATGAGAGATTAATTGTTTCAAAAAGAAGTGTATCTGTTTGAACAATATATGTCTCTGTCGTGTATTTAATTGCATTTTGTTTTGCTTTACGTTTTACGCAATATATAAGATAGGATGGGGGACTACATGTCGAAGAAGAAGTAATATACAATATGTACTGTCACAAATGAAGAGAACACCTCAGGCGATGCTTGCAAATTAAAATGATCCTCTCATGTGCATTTTGCATGATTTGCCACAGGGGGGCGACACCATTCCAGCAAATGGAGTTAATGACGTGACGTTGAATTAAGGTGCAAATTATTTTGATGCACCACAGGAATACATGTATAAACCAATGTCTGCAAGTGCGCACGATTAAGTGTTTTAGACTTGCGTTACTTTTTGCACTGATTCGGATTAGCCAAGAATATTGATGGTTTAAAAAATGATATTTCATTATTAGTATCATATCTCTATATAAAATGAGATTATAAGAGCATTGTGCACTAGGATTTTTCGCATCCCAGGTTATGCCTGTGGTGTTTTCTAGTTTTGGGTTCACACGTGATTTTAGCGGATGCTTTTTTTTTTAATCATGGTACAATTCGTCAAATGAACGGTAAATGGGGCTGAATGCTTGACGTGAACATCTGTACAACTGAATCCGTTGTCGGGGATCAAATGGTATTGTCCTCAAGCCGGTTGACGTATAATTATAAATGAACAAATATAATGCTAAATGTTCCACATTTCAACCCGTTTTATACATTTAGAATTTTTTTTTCATGAGGCGACATTCAGGAAGGTCGGTGAATTCCGGTTGGTCATAAATTTCTGAATGTGTGCAACTGCAGTCAAACGAACGTCAGGCTGCTTGAAGCCTTTGCCTTTAACATCCTTGTCCGTAATTTTCATCCTAATCCCTTTCGCCAAATATCTCGTTCACTTTCTCCAGTCCATATTTAGTGTGGAACACACTATGTCACTAAACAGCAATTTCTTGACTTCCTTAAAATAGATAGACTGACAGCTAACAAGTTTGAAGACACCTGCAGTGCTGATTGGAGGACACACCTTGGTCAAAATTGTCTTCGTGGTCAAGTTAGCAATGTGACAAATCTAAAAACATCATCAATTTTACAAGAAAAAAAAAGAAAAGAAAAATAATTGACTACTTAAGTAAATGACTTCTTTTGCTACACACACTGCTCTTCTCACCAACAATCTTCCATTTGCCTTAAGTTAATTTTTTTTAGCACAAGTCTCAGGCTGTCTGCGTTCCAAACATCACGGTAACTTTCAATAGTGTCACATCTCGGAATTCAATATGCATACACTGTGCTTTTGTCCTGTTAATTCAACCACAAATAAATTGTCGGTGGTTTCTCACAGGAAGAAGCTCTGTTCGTTGTGTAACGATTTGAACATTTTTAATGTCATTCTGTACAACTGACACTATGTCCACCCATAAGCACATTTGCACCTTTCTGAAATACAACCGGGCAACGTATGGACAATGTGAATGATCCCTCCAGCAAATGTAAACAGAACAATTGTCAGAGGATTGCAGGAGCATGTTGTTTTCCCAGAGGGCTGTGGAGTAGCAGGTCAGAGTTTATTGGCTTGCCAAAGGGCACCTCAGCAGTTCCCAGAAGCCGCCAGGTTCCATATTTATTTCTGTCCCCAAATGTGGTCTCGGAACAAAGCCCTTACTATTGCAATCCCGTTAAAATTTGACTTTTTTTTTTTTTTTAAACTGCCATTGTCTGACTCTATCTAGAGGATTTTTTTTATAGATTTACTAGGCAGAAATATAACTTCTCTGAAAGCCAGTCGTGTTCCACTTGGAATTGGTCAGTGACCTTCATATACTTCAGCTTTGTTTTATTTCAGTCCCATCGTGATCAAGTTGGACATTTGTTTTCAAGAGTCGAACATTGCCTCGAAAGGGCCTCCAGCCCGCCCTGACAGCACTAGGTAGCTCCTTCAGCCAGAGACCGTTACACCCGCGCTGCAAGAAGGAGAGATACCGCCGCTTGTTCCTACCGACTGCTGTCAGGCTGCTGAATAAAAAATAAAATGATGTGGAAGACAATTGTAAATAGCACTGCGACCTTATCCTTATCTGTATTTATATTGCACTTAATTGAACGGTGTTTGTTTTCTTTTCTTCTTTCTTCTTTCTACCCATTATCTTGCTGCTGTGGACTGTAAATTTCCCCATTGTGGGACAAATAAAGGATATCTTAATCTTAATCTTAATTGTTACATGTCTTCAAATTCCCCGCCTTGTTCAGTCGCCTCCGTTTGTGAATGTTACCTTTTGATACCTTGGCTTTGGAAGTGTTACCGCTTTTTGATTACTCATCTGAAATGCACACCTTCCACTCCACATGTAGAGAACAGTAAGGTCTTACTGAAAAGTGGCTTTATTTGTTCGTTCTTACAACATGTCGCTGTATCATCTATCAAGTGTACATACAACAGTCACCCACAAATAATAAATAGTGTTTAATTGTTTATGTCATAGTTACAGCACCGCCAGTACATCGTGGATGTGGTCGTCGCAGAATCCAACCGCAAAAAAAGGGAAAAGAACTGCACCTAAGATTACGGAATTTATTTTACAATGTCTGATTTCTTCATCCACAAGTTTTATTTGCCATTCGATTCTAAAGTTTCAACTTCAAATGTTATGAAACAGCATTAATACCAAAAAAAGAAAATAAAATAAAATAATAGCTGACGAGGAAAAAAAGGTCATCTTTTGGGGATTAGTCTACACTTGCTTGTTGTTGAACACACATCGTTGCTTTACAGTGACCCGACGCTCCTATTTGCATCTTGAACACGAAACGCTTGTGTGCTGAGGTACCACCTGGGCTCGAAATCAATGGGCCATTATGTACACTCGCTGTTGTTGTGAGAGTAGACCAAAGAAATGGGGGCAAGGACATGTACAAGGTTTTTATACACAAAGCACTCATCTTTTCTTTTTTTCTTTTTTTTTTCCACAAGTCTTAAGTGATAATATTTGGTGGGAATGCTGATGTTCTCGAGCACTTTGTCCATGCATCCACTTGATTTACGGATGACAGCGGGATTTTCGGAGGGGAACTCTCACTTGCTTTTATTGTTGTCACATGTTGTCCGATGTTCATCTGTTCCTCTGAAAATGTCACACCTGTTGATGTTTGCCTTCCAGCCTGCGATATGCATATTCAAATAAAGAGGAGATTTTGTGACCACCCTGGTCTTTACTTCCATCCTTCCCGCCCACCTTTCTTTTTCGTTGTTGGTTCAGATGGCAACAGGTGGCGACAGGAAGCGATGTTTAATAGTTTTTAGGGTGAGATGATTTCACAGCGACTGATGCTCCCTGACAGGCTGATGTGTCACAGATTCCAGGAGGTCCATGGTGCCCAGTCCTACCTACCCTGCCATGCTCTCCAGGCTCACCTGGATCTCCAGGAGAGCCGTCACGGCCATCTTTAACGATACCCGGAACTCCGGGAAGACCTATGAAGAGTACGCGGTTATTGTGACAAAGGTACAAGTCTCGGTGTATTTGTTTGGTTGTGAACTAACATGCGCTGAATCCCTTGACTCCTTCCACTGCACGAAAACGAGAACTCGCTTAAGACATGTGCCACATATATGTACAGTGAGTCAACCCCCATTTGCTCATTTTGTGCTCTGAACATTCATTATCAGCACCGATTTGGAATGACCCTCAAACTGTTGGATTGTACACTGAGTGGAGCAGATCAGCTCGGACTTTTATTTTTCTCAGGGCACATTTTCGTTTGCTATACTTCGGAGTGCTGGCCAATATGTCTCCATACAGTAAGTCCTCGAGACAGTTGGCAAACATGAACAATGCTGACTGGAGGTGTCTGCGCTTGGACCACAATTGCTGTGCCGCTTCGGCGGTATCATTTGAAAACACTGGGCAATTTTTCCTTTCCACTGTTATCATGACTCAATACCATCTGTCGCATATTGCTACTGTATAAATCAAATATATATAAAGACACAGGCCACACACACTGTACCTTGGTATCCTTGGTCTCCAACGGGGCCCTCGATTGCTTTGCCGATGGGTCCTTTATCACCTTGCTGACCAACGTCACCTGTTGTCCAAAAAGACAGCTTGAACAAATTGTGTGTCTGGTGACATACAGATGAGAATCATGCTTCCACCTGTAGATCAGTTCACACTACAGTGCTGCCTTGATTTACGAGTTCAATGCGTTCTGCAACCAATCTTGTTTAGCAGCAATTTAGTGGTAAATAAAACTGTTTTATTCATTGAAATGCCATCAACTCTTTCAGCACCCACTATTTTGCCTCGTTTTGATTTTGTTTTTCATCAAGGAAAACACAGTAGCACTGTTGTTCTGACTTTTGGCTCGTCCCAACACAGTGAGTCACTCCCTTGATTTGTTTGGTCCAGTTTTTAGACTTAGTGACTTTAGCAGCTTTTCAATTTTTTAGACTGAAGCATTCTGCCAATTGTTTCTTCAATTCATTGAGTAATCTTGTAAGAAAAAAAGTTACATGGAACAAGCAAATGGCTTTCATTTATGGGAACAAAAAACAGATAAAAATCTCCAAGGTTGCGATTCCAACTCTTGGCTCCACAACTAAGCCCATTAATTGCAACGAGGCAATTTCAGGCATTTAATTGTCAATTGACGTTGCAGAGGAGAAAATAACAACACTGTCATGTCAATTTATCATGGAACACTTTTTTAAAATACTTTTTTGTGAAAATGAGACTGATAGGATGGTTAGGGTGCAGTGTGCATTAAAACAAAAAATATATTACGTACAGGTACTAACATGCACAAAGACACACAAATGGTTGTTTTATTTTTTTTTTCTCCTCTACACCCCTCGCGATCGACTTGGGACCAGTCCGCGAGCTACCGGTCGATCGCGATCGACGTAATGGGCACCCTTGCTGTAGGTTATTTGTGTGTTATTTGAATGAAATAATTTCCTATTCACAGAACTGAATTTACTGTTGATGTCCGTATAGCCGCCCCATCTGTAGTTTCACGGTTTTACCACTGCTTTATCATCTCCTCCTCTTTATCATACTGTAAGCAAAGCCAAGGCTTTTTGTTGTAACAGAAACAAACCCGCCAAACCATTTGCAGGTCGTTCGCTTGGCAGCCAGCACCAAAAATGGGCAAGCTTGCACCTTGCCGCCATGCTCCTTGCAAGTGTTTTCATTTTGTATGTGTGGAGTTGATTGTTTGTCCTGTTCAGTCAACAGAAGTAAATGCATCGATGACTGCGGCCCTCCTTTTTTTTTCCCCATTTCACTCGAGTGGCGCCCTATCCGAAGCTCACTCGTACGTGAAGGTACCATTAGCCTGTGTATATTTTATACCGCCATACCTCTGGTACCAGGATCTCCCAGTTCTCCTGGCAGGCCTCTGTATCCTGGAGGTCCACGAGCACCTGGGTGACCGATGGAGCCGGCTGATCCCGGCTGTCCTGGAGGTCCAGCCGGTCCGGGTCGACCGACCATCCCCGGTGTCAGGGGTCTGCGAAGATTGGCGGCCAGTTGTGCAATTTGATCTGCGGGGTGTGGCAGCCCATCAGACAGTCAATTCCCGTCTTACATTTTGCTCAACACTGGAATGAATTTTAATGTGGATCTTCACCATCGATCATTGAGCCACACAACTCTCTGATGTGCTGTTCACTCGCGAGTTTACCCTAAAACGTGAGAGCAAGATCCGATTTTTAGGACAGTAAACTAATTCAAACTGTTTGTTTGGTAATCTTCAAAATGAAACACTTACGGGTACACCTGTCTTTCCAGCTATCCCAGGAAGACCCTGTTCGCCCTGGAAGCCCATTAATCCAGGTTTTCCCGGGGGCCCTCTTGCCCCAAGTTCTCCTTGTGGTCCCACGACACCTTTAGGTCCCAGTTCTCCTCGTTTCCCTGACTGTTTCCAATAAGAACTTCTCAATGGCTTGCATTTCTACATAAAGTTCTCATTTAATGTCAGCAGGAGCTAAAAATATCTGCAGTTACCCTAAACACCACTTTTTCAATGAACAGAAGAGAGGGAAAAAAAGGAATCAAGGGGCATGAAATGCATCAATCTTGTGCTTGTAATTATACAAATTGCGCTGCACCTTCATGCTACTCATCTCTTTCTTGTGCTATTTAAGCAGTCGGTGATGCTGAAGAAACAATGCCTGGCTCTAATTAATCCCGTTAAAACTGGAATGGGAGGCAGAAAGTGCAGCAAGTGCATCAGTGACAGTAAGGCAGACCAGGAACATAACGGACAGACTGTCATCACTTCTGTTGGGGTGTGAAGGTTGGCTTATCGGCAAAATGGAGAAGTACAAATAAATGTAGCCCACCTCTCCTTTTTGTCCAACTGGTCCAAAATGGCCCTGCAAATAAAAGCCAAACAGGAAATAAGAGCCCTTCTAATGATGACTGTATTTGTGAAACATTTGGCGAGGACACTGACAGGTTCTCCATTCTCTCCAGGTAAACCGTCACTTCCCGCTACACCCTGAAATTGCAACAAAACATCACACAGTAACTCTCAAACATTCCTTTAACAACACAGTAAAACAAGCAGACAAAAAAAAAAAAAGACTTCAACTGAGGCTTTGTTGAACTTTGACTAAAATATGTACCATGTCTCCTTTGGCTCCCGAAGCTCCAACTGGGCCCTGCGAGGTAGGGTGGGTGAGGGGGGACAGAACATAAAGGAGAGCAATGTTGAGTGAGACATTTGTGCAAGAGGGTAAGAAGATGAAGTGGGCGGGTGCGGGTGGGTGGTTATTTCAGAATCAGTGAGCTGGGCAGGTTGTGGGGAAGAGGAAATGATATAAAGACTATCTTTGTTCTGTTCTTGGAGGCTGGGGACGACTTAGTGTCAAAAGTGTATTTTGCCCAAATACAGTTCTTCCATTTGAATTTATTCCAATTCCACGAAGGTGGGATTACCTCGACATTGACATCTCTGCTAGTTTGTAAAGATACCGAATGAGTTATATGTCGACCGAGCCTATGTGAAGGACTCACCCTTTCACCAAACTCTCCACGGACCCCTGTCGGACCTGGAAGACCTGGATCCCCCAAAGTCCCCGTGATACCCTGCGGGACATGAAACTCTGTAAAATGACCGATAAGACTAATTGCAACAAAAGCACCAAAGAAAATGTGATGGCATTTGCACTGACCTGGAAACCTTTCACTCCCTGAGGTCCTGGGATGCCTGCAGGTCCAATGCCTCCCTGCAGGGAAAAGCACACTGCTCACTAACTACTGGTCACACTAAAATGTTTAAAAAGACAAAACATGCTATCCTGACATAATAATCATGTGAGGTGTAATTCATATGACAATTGCTAAAACTGTGCTTTTTTTTTCTCTCTCATGGCGCAGGGTCGGACGCAAGCACAAAGACCTCTTTGTCTACGGTTGTACCGGTGCGAATACCTCCAACAGTCCCTGGCCATCTACTTCCACTGATCCTTAGTCGCATACTTCTCAATCTGTTGCAGTGTAGCTTTCTTCAGCCTTGATATCTACTACTACATTGTCATTCCTCTTCTTAAGACAGTTTCTCACAAGGGCCGTGGGCGTGCTAGACCCTATCGCAGCTGTCTTTGCGCGAGAGGTGAGGGAACACCCAGAATTTATCACCAGCTAATCACAGGGCACAAATAGACCAACAAACATTCACACTCACATTCACACCTACGAACAATTTGGAGTTGAAACTAGGTTGTCAAAGGTTTCCAAAAATTGGACAGTATTGCAGAGGCTTAGTGAGTTTGAATGTTATGCCAGTGGACGTATTTTCAGCAACTTACAGCCACTCCTCTGGGGCCTGCTATGCCTCTCTCTCCTGGTATGCCAATGTCACCCTGTGGGAAGACACGAAAGAGTTGAGAAACCAGATGCTGCATTGTTCAAACTTGAATTTAGCAACACGTCAGAGAAACTCAGTCACTGGCCAGACCAGCCACCAGATACATACAGGAATACCTGGCTCTCCAGAGGGTCCCGTCTCCCCAGCCTTTCCTGGATCACCCTGTTGGGGGAAAAAAAAAAGTTGTTTCGCATGGTTCTTCCAATTGCTGGAGTTTCGTTTACTTGCAATGGGTTTTAAAGCTTACAATTTCGCCTTTGGAGCCTTTGCTACCAGCCTTTCCTTGCAGACCCTATGGAGGAAAATATATTACTGTTAAACTTGTTTTATTGTCAATTATTGGACAGAGGACACACACACACACACACACACACACACACACGCACACACACACAAATGTAATTGTCACTTACAGGAAGCCCATTTGGTCCTTTTTCTCCAACTACCCCATGTTGCCCAGCGTCACCCTAGCCAAACACACAAACTGTGTTGATCAGATTGTGGCTTGCTGATATCTTTCATCAAAGCAGAAGAAGCCTTTTTGTAATATGTACCTTCTCGCCATCCATTCCTGGTGTTCCGTCTTTGCCGTCTCTGCCAGGAATTCCCTGTGAGGAAATCAGACAGTCTTTTATTTCAGCGCTGTGTTTTTATTGACCATGAATGAATGTATTTTCATCAGTTGGTCACTTACGGGTTCCCCTTTGGGCCCAGCACCACCAATGGCTCCTTTCGGACCAATTTTACCCTGTTCAGCACACGCATGTTTACGATGTGATATTTACAGAGCCTCTAAATTCGAAATCTTTGACTTACAATTTCTCCTTTGGGACCTCTGAAACCTTGGGGACCCCTTTCTCCAGTATCACCCTGGAAGAATCAGATGAAAGACAAACAGCTTTTTATTGATGGGACCGGTGTTTCGTTGTGGCCGTGGATCATTACTCAAATGGGATCACCCTGTTGGGGGAAAAAAAAAAGTTGTTTCGCATGGTTCTTCCAATTGCTGGAGTTTCGTTTACTTGCAATGGGTTTTAAAGCTTACAATTTCGCCTTTGGAGCCTTTGCTACCAGCCTTTCCTTGCAGACCCTATGGAGGAAAATATATTACTGTTAAACTTGTTTTATTGTCAATTATTGGACAGAGGACACACACACACACACACACACACACACACACACGCACACACACACAAATGTAATTGTCACTTACAGGAAGCCCATTTGGTCCTTTTTCTCCAACTACCCCATGTTGCCCAGCGTCACCCTAGCCAAACACACAAACTGTGTTGATCAGATTGTGGCTTGCTGATATCTTTCATCAAAGCAGAAGAAGCCTTTTTGTAATATGTACCTTCTCGCCATCCATTCCTGGTGTTCCGTCTTTGCCGTCTCTGCCAGGAATTCCCTGTGAGGAAATCAGACAGTCTTTTATTTCAGCGCTGTGTTTTTATTGACCATGAATGAATGTATTTTCATCAGTTGGTCACTTACGGGTTCCCCTTTGGGCCCAGCACCACCAATGGCTCCTTTCGGACCAATTTTACCCTGTTCAGCACACGCATGTTTACGATGTGATATTTACAGAGCCTCTAAATTCGAAATCTTTGACTTACAATTTCTCCTTTGGGACCTCTGAAACCTTGGGGACCCCTTTCTCCAGTATCACCCTGGAAGAATCAGATGAAAGACAAACAGCTTTTTATTGATGGGACCGGTGTTTCGTTGTGGCCGTGGATCATGACTCAAATGTCATAACTTTTCCCAAGTGGTCTCAGAGATGAAGAGAGACTCACGGTCTTTCCGATGATGCCGGCAATGCCAGGTTTGCCTCTGAATCCCGGCAGTCCCTACACACAAACAAGAGAATAAGAGCAAAGAGAACATCGCCGCATTTCCCAAGGAAGCTGAATCAGTGCTGAATCAATTTCTTACTCTGTCTCCCACAGATCCCATCGGACCCGGGAAACCTCTTAGACCGCGTGGGCCCTGAAAAATATCCAAGCAGCATTTTGAGACAGTCGCTGTTAAGAGTCTTCCAAAAGCCGCCATACTGAAATGACCTTACCTGTAGGCCAACTGTCCCTGGAAAGCCTGGGGGACCAGGAGGACCAGCGTCACCCTAAAGACAACCCAGACACTGCGTAAACCCAAAAACCGGCACCATGCTGGAGGACTGCTGTGCCATATGTCATACACTCACCTTCTCTCCATCTTTCCCAACTTCTCCCTTGTTTCCCTTATGGCCTGTGTGGCCCTATGAGAAGAGTCACAATATTCAGTGACAGGGTGACAATGACGTGCGTTTCTAGGGGTGTCGCAATTCTACTCATCATAAACAGTCACCTTAAATCCTGGCATCCCTGGAGGACCAGGTGGACCCGAGGGGCAGATGGCAGGACACTGTACACAAAAACCACTGAGCATGCCGCTATTTGTGCAGCGCGTTCAGGCGCATCATTGAATACTAACCAGAAGGTCACCAGTGAGATCGTGAAGAGTACCAGGAAGACCCTGAAAAAGCAAGACTTGCGCTCGACCCTTCAAAAAATACATGACTCACGAAGTCGCTTGGTGAAAAGTGGAAAACTATGCAAAGGTGATAACATTTTTTTCACTTCTGATGAAGACTGCACTTACAGGTGGTCCATCAGGACCAGGAGGTCCCGGAAGCCCTGGAAGACCCTCAGCACCCTGGTAAGATAAAAGAAAGTCCAGTCACCTTGGACGTCCCCTCTGTATAGTCCCGTGGAATGCTCTCCAATGTTGAATATCGCATGATGGGAAGTAAACCAGCTTCAGAGGCCTTCACATATGTAAACACCTACAGTCTTCATTCTAATTCGCTTATTTACAAAACATTCTGATCCTCTGAAATACGTCTTCGATTCAGTGAATGACGCTCCACTTCGATGATGGCACAAGGTCGAATTGAGGATATGGGACAGACACTCACCACGGCACCCTGAGGTCCGACTCCACCTGGCAACCCGTTGGTCCCGGCTAATCCCTAAAAACAAAAGACGTGTAACGTGTCACAAATCGAAAGAGGACAGGCAGCGAGCATATTCTTCCAGGATTCAAACAAGTCAACTTCTTAGACATGACAAGAGTATGAAAATCTTTTCTACTCACGGGAGCTCCTGATCTCCCTCTGCCCTACGGAAAATACAATAAGTATTACGGCCACAAATTCTGCTTTAAATTGTGTCTACCAGGGCACGCTGACTCAGGGTCTGCTTGATGTTATGTTGGGGTACTTACAGCAGGTCCAGGTGGCCCAGGAGGTCCGGTGTCTCCCTGTGGAGAGACACAGACGCCAAGTGTGATTAGCTGAATCACCCACTTGAAATGGCATCATGTTGCGCTTGTGACCAAATAGTACACGGCTTATGCCAGAGTCTTGACCGAATCTGGAAATATGACTGATGTTCTGCTGTGATACAAAGTATTTAAACGTCATTCATGTTGGAAAATTGAAGATCAACATTGACCTTACTGCTGTCATTCTCAGAGAAGAACAACAGTCATACTGCACACCCGGCAGTTGTTACGGACCAAAGTGGATTACCCCACATCGTGCGGCATCTGCGGCAAAAAGGAAAACGTGCCCGACCCCCGTCACATCCTCTAATTCTTTATTGGACCTGCCACCAGCTGTATTTGTCAAAACGAGAGTCCAAATAATCACAGAGATGTTACACTTTGCTTAGTCACCGCACTCCTCACAAACAGATGGGATGTGACTTCACTTGCTCTCTTGTCTTGCTTTGTGACGAGTCAGAGCAATAAATTGGTGTACAGTAATCAGCGCGCTTTAGTGTTTTGCTAATGCACAACACGCATGATGTAGTAGCAATGAGCAACTTATTAGGTTTACTAATTAGCTGGTTTGCTGGGGGAGGTTGAATGTTTGAAAGCAGAAAGCATTTTCCTGAAATCAAATTCCTTTTACATCCATACAGTGAGTACAGTTATAAAAGGTGGGCAGCACGTACGGGTTCGTCACCCTCGGTTTCATAGAACGATGGGGGGCACTGACATTCCGGGCCGGATTAGAGAAATAAAGCTGATTCTGATCCCTCGTTAAAAGTGTTCAGACCACGAGGCTGAGCCCGGTTGACAAATGGAGCTTGACAGAGGGCAAGCGGGCATCATACATCCGTCCTCATACAACCTGCAGATATAACTGAGCTCAATTCATCTTTACAATGTATCAACGGCCAACGAGACAGACTTACTGCCTCTCCTGCAGGTCCGTCCTTCCCAGGGGGACCATCAGGACCCGTCAGACCCTGGAGAAAAGATACATTTCATCACTTTGCATGTTCCGCTGCAATATTTATAGACATTGTTGAGAAGCGTATCAGAAAAGGTGATTCTGATTCATGCTGTTGAGCCATTCGGAGAGAACAAGACAAGCGGCGTACTGCTTCTCTGCACTTACATCCACCCCCGGAAGTCCTGGCAAGCCCGGTTTTCCTGCGACTCCCGGTATTCCTGCTTTTCCTTTGGGGCCCTGCCAAAAATAGCGAGAACACCATCAACACAAATTGAAATATACAGTTAAGGAAGAACATGTTTCTTTTTTTCATGGTGAAATTGGGTACTCAGTCTTTCTTTGGCATACTTTTGATCGGTGCAGGTTTCTACACAAACAGTGGCACACGACGTGACTGTGTCGGGCCACCCAATGTTCACTGACACTGGCCCACGCTCAATATTCAGTTAGATTTTAATCCACAAAAAAACCCAACATGTCCAAAAAACAACAACTTTACAGGAGCATTATTTTCTTTCAGGCTCAAAGATGCTAAATATTAAATCATCATTGAAATTTATCATAGTATATTATGAATATAGAGTGTTTGTTCTGGCAGGGTCACCACCCAAAAAGGCTTAATGTCAGACCCTGTGTTGGTTGGTCTATTGATTAAGAAAGAACTGTAACTAATAATAATAAAATAACTGTGTGTAAAAACACACATTGTAAATACAGTATGTGTTGTTTTCCCTTTTTTTGTTTGTTTTATCCTCTTGAGGGCTACAATTTGATCTGGAGATAATTGCAACTGATTTTGGGGCCACGAGTCCATCCTGGGCTGCTTTTCAGTCAGTTTGAGAGCGCCCAGAAACAACCATTCACACACAGTGTGGCATGGATGGACATGGCGTGTTTTTTGGAATGTGGGAGGAAGCCCGCACAAGTGAGTGAAGAACATGCAAAGTGCGCACAGGAGGGACTCAGATAAGACCGAGAACCACTTGACTGGGAGACACAACATTCAACTTTGCATTGCAATTGAAAACACATGTAAAGACAACATTATTGAAACACTCACTGCTTTGCCTGCCATTCCCGGAGGTCCAGGCTTGCCCTGTAATTAGGAGACATGCTATAGATTAAGGCTGAATAAATGTATGCATTTCATTTGCGTTTTGAAAGTCGCTTATAAATAAAAGGTATTCTTCCCCCTTCTTCTTCTTATAAGTTTCTGCAGGCCTTGAGGGAAGAACAAAGAAAGCTAAAAATGGTCACATGATTAAACCCCTCCGCTGGTTTTGATGGAGGGGATTGAAGGTGCAGGGAGGAGGTGTGAGCTGAAACTCTGGAAGGTCACACACAGCTGGGGAATGTGTGAATAGACCCTCTGTTTGCCTTCACCCGACTGCTGGAAGCAAAATATCGACAAATAAAATACTCTCGCATGGCCTTACAAGGGCACAGTTGCGTAGTTTGTGCCAAGAATCGACGTGTGTAGTGTACACTGTGCAGCACTGTGTGCAAGGTAAGGTAAATGAGAACTTTACAAATGTGGCAACTCGAGATGGCAACTTCAATGCAGACAAACACGCTTTTGTATTGTATTGTATTATAGAAGTTGTACACCAAATAAGTAGATGCACACCAAACACTGCGTGTATTTGGCTGCCATTATTGGCATGAAAGAATTATGGGTGGGCCAGTGGGAGGGGCCACAGTGACAAAAACATTTAAGAGACCAATGAAACACATCTTAACACTGCAAAAGTGTAAAATGCTATTGAACATGACAATTGCGCTGCAGGACTTTTAAGTCTAAAGCTTACATGGATGGGGTATATATTTTAAAACTCACGTTATATACACTCCTGTTTTACAAATGTCGGAAGTCTGGCTGCAAAATGAAAAATTGCTTTTGTATGCTAGCTGGAGAAGTGGCCATTACAATTAAACTGCAGTCTTAAGCTACATGAGGTATATACAATATATATATATACAATATATATATATATATATATATATATA
>NW_017805983.1:6335646-6338345 GCF_001891065.2 Hippocampus comes
ATAAGAAATGTACACACACAAAAAATTTGGGACTTTTGTCTGGAAAGTGACAAAACCTATGGAAATTCGCCATGTTTTTCATGCGCTAACTGGCGCAGACTCACTGTTAAATTGGCAGAAGGTGCTGCTGATGTGTCGCAAGTGTATAAGACAAAAGTCAACTCACATCAATGCCGTCCCGTCCAGGGGGCCCTGGCGGCCCTGCTTCCCCAGTGGCTCCTCGCGGGCCAGGCCTCTACAATACAAAGTAAATGGAGCATCTTACAACATGTCACCATTCAGCAGAGTTCATTTTCAGTGATGAAAAGTTACTTGTGTATCGATAGTGCCGTCATTGTGCATGGGAGTCAAGATATAATTGAACCGTGTACACTAAACAATGCAGGCAGGAAAGATTAAATGAAAAGATACACAGAATAAATGCTTCAATGTGGATTTATCCACTGAGCTTGTGTGTGGCCTGAATGAACAGAGGCCAAATTGTGTGCACTCCTCTCAATCTGTACATTCCACAGGTGGAAGAAAATTACTAGCGAAATCTGGCCACTGAACCAGAAGCAGCAGGTCGCATTCATGCAATCAATGGATACTTCTTAATATAATGTGAAGGTAGCAAACTAAAGGAGTGGGATGAGATCTAGCCCGTCACATCATTTTGTGGAGCTCACAAAAGCAAACACTAGTTTATTTCATGTTTCGTAAGAAATGAATTTGTTCCTCTCATTTTGGCAGAAATTCTCTCCCAACATTGAGCCTTTATTTAAACTTGACATAAATGAACCACATTTGTATACTTTGGCATTTGGTTGTCACTATAGTCCTTAACCTGATTTCAAATTGATAATACATTGGTCAAATCAATCAAATGCAGGGCCAATTGTGCATATGTAATAATGTGACCGTCCACTTTATTTGCTGTTTAGTCACAACGGGCCTCTTGGGGAAACCATAACTACTGCTGTGGCCCACCACAAAATAGTTGCAAATTCCCGAGTGACTGGGAGTAAAAAACGAACAGTTTCATGTCGTTGCCATCGCTTCCATCACAAGCTTCTGACAAGAACCGACAGATTCTGCTGCTCCAGAGGGCCCAATCAATTCAGCATGCACACGGCCACTGACGAGAGCCTACCTGGCCAGAGGAGGACGTCAAAAGCTGGCACAGTAAGAGCACGCACAGAGCCGAGATTGTCGTCATGACTCCCAGATCGCTCTCTGAAGAGGTGCTTCTCGAGGAAAAAGCTTCAAAAAGCCAGTCGCCGGTTCTGGCTCGCTCCCCTCCCCGTAAGAGTCCAACGGGAGCCTTGGTTCACCTGAAAACGCGCAGCTCCTGAATAACGTCCTCTTAGCTCCCAGATAAACCCGAACCTCCAGAAAGTAGGAAGGGGCTGAGCTCAGTCTGGACTTGAGTTGCCGCGGGTGAGGGGGGTGAGGAAGAAAGGGACTTGAGACTTGACAAGAAAGATGCAGAAAGTCGGGCAGCGGTCGTTGGAGCGTCAATTTAGTGGGTGGAGCTTGAAGACCCGAGCTTTGTGGGGTTTGCGCTTTGACCAATTATAAGACAGCTCTGCATGTTAAACCGGGGACCATGAGCAACTTCAGTGCTGGAGCGGGGCTCAATTTTTTTTTTTTTGATCGTACAATTTTTCAGTGTATGTATTAAAGATCCACTATCCTAACCCAACAACAAAGGGTTTGAAGCGAACCACAAAATAACCACATACTGTATTTTTTTTTTCGGTGCAAAGGGCGCTTTTGGAGAGAAATTACCATTCATGGACAGCACAAAACTGCTGCACAAGAAACCAAATTTAAGTGCAAGAACTTTTTTTCCAACAAAAATCAACACAATTTTAATATAACTGAGGTTACAAAACTTGAACATCATTCCAGATTTATTTAATGTTAACGTTTACCGTATTTTATTTATACACTAACCAAACGTATACATCTTACGTGTGTGTGTGTGTATATCTATACAGTATATCTATATCTATATAGATCTCTCTCTCTCTCTCTCTCTCTCTCTCTCTCTCTCTCTATATATATATATATATATTAGTATATAGCATTACGTAATGTTAATTGCTACAAACATTTACTTCTACATGCATGTATACCATTAAATTTGACCTTAGAAAGATTATATATGCTCATACTCACGTACATATACATGTACAGGGGGGGAGGGGTACCTACTTCACGGATTTTCCTCTTTCGCCGAGGGGGGGAGGTGTCTGGTCCCGATTAACCGCGAAAAGCGAGGGATCACTGTATTGCGCCTAGTGGTGATTGGTGATATTACAATTTAAAAATTGCAAATGATCTGTGCACATTTGCAGTTTAGAAATTTGCATATTTGTGGATGGGGCGACTGGTTAGCGCGTGGGCCTCACAGTGCAGAGGTGCAGAGTTCGATTCTTCCCAGTCAGCAAAATTGGTCTGGCCCAGCTCTGGCGCGGACACGGCACGACACTCGGCCCACATACCGCAATGAATGACGGTCCTGCAGTGGCCCGGGTCTGGCATCCATGATCCGGGCCGCATTCGGGCCGGATCTGAGCCGCATTGTATAACCATATCCGGCCCTACTCTGGGCCAGAACAGGTTCCTGATATCAGCCTTAATTCAACCTCAACTAAGCCACATCTTTCATGAGCCATATTTGACCCACATTTAAAAAAAAAAAGTCTCAAAAA
>NW_017805983.1:6338605-6390858 GCF_001891065.2 Hippocampus comes
TTTTTTTTTTAAATGTGGGTCAAATATGGCTCATGAAAGATGTGGCTTAGTTGAGGTTGAATTAAGGCTGATATCAGGAACCTGTTCTGGCCCGGCGTCGGGCCGGAGTAGGGCCGGATATGGTTATACAATGCGGCTCAGATCCGGGCCGAATGCGGCCCGGATCATGGATGCCAGACCCGGGCCACTGCAGGACCGTCATTCATTGCGGTATGTGGGCCGAGTGTCGTGCCGTGTCCGCGCCAGAGCTGGGCCAGACCAATTTTGCTGACTGGGTTGCTCCGGCCTTCCAGCGTGGAGTTTGCATGTTCTCCCAGTGTCTGCGTGTGTTTTCTCCGGTTTCCTCCCGCATTCCAAAAACATGCATGGCAGATTAATGGAACACTCGAAATTGTCCCTAGGTGTGAGTGTAAGCGCAGATGGTTGTGAGCCCAGTTAATGTCCCAAAATTTTCAGCTTTGTGTAGGTCAGGAGCCTACAAGGAATAGTCATATAAAGAAATTAATTCATAACAATTGCTGCATTGATAGATAACTGCACACTGACATTGGAGATGCTGTTGAAACTGATTTTGAAATGGCATTGCAATTGAAAATGTAATCTTTAGGCTTGAGTAAAACACATTGTCCACATTTAGCCAAATACAAATGTATCAATGTGTCAGAAAATATCTTTATTCGGCTCTTAAACAAGCAGGTTTTCAATTGGAGGAAAAGTCACATAGAAAGAACTAAAGTTGTCTTAACAATTTAACGCAATCATATTCACAATGAAGTGCAAGAGTTGAAGAAAAAAAAACTGATTCCAAAATGCCAAGAATCAAAATACAGATCTGAGCTAAGCTTGACCAATTGCAAAGACAAACACATATTGTTGATACAATCAAGCAGTCTATCACATTTTTGGCAAGGCTTTCTGTTGTTCAAAAGTCAAATTCCCACTCGTGTGAACGCACACATTACTTCAGGATGGTGACAAAGTCTGACAATCTCCGAATTCAGCATCAACGCAAAAACAGCCTGCAAAGGGAAACACAAACCTTCCAGTTCTTCAGTGCAAAAACATCTTATAGAACGATGCAAAAAAAAAAAAAAAAGTGTAAAATTAAATTAACATTAGTACTTTATATATTCTGGAAAGAAATGAAGAAAGTCATTTTAATGCTGTAACTAGGGTACATTTGACTTTCATGACAAATTGCTTGTTTTTGAATTTATGCTCTCATTTTGTCGTGACACAGTAGGTTGTTGAACTTGCCAGCCACATGAGGTACACGTGCAAAATCCAGTCAGAACCAATAAAAGAACTACTTCAACAATTCAACCTTGACAAAAAGGTCACCATGCTTGTCTTTCACACTGACCAAGATGGAGTATTCCTGTCACAAAACTTAAGGAGCCACTGTTAAGCGAAGCAATGCAAGCCGCCCAGTGTATTACGCCGCACTGTAGTACCAAAGTATTAGAACCAAATGAATGATGCAGTGCAGTTGCACACTTCAAACAACCACAAGACTCACAACATTCTCTCATAGCATTATCATATTTGTAGAGGCAGAATTTTTATTTTGCAGGGGTACCCATGTTGTGGCATTTTTGTTTACATTTTATCAGTCCAACATAAGGAAAACTATTTATCGTAAAAATAAAAAAAAAAACAGAAACTGCTCATTTAACTGGTCAAACGCCAGCCACGATTTCAGAGGGTGTGTCTGCCAAACAGAAATCATGAAAATCACTCGTGCAATGCATTCTAACAAAAAATGAAGCTTTCTGTACTTGGACCAACTCTCTGGCTGTGTTCACACTTTTAGTCCCGAATGCTGGTCCAGACCAAAGTTTAGGGGTGGGAGTGATTATGAAACCTGTTACGCACATTTGTACACAGGCCTTTCCCACACCTTGGACCAAAAGGGGGGGGGGGATCAGTTTGCTAGGCTGAATACATTTATTTTACATTTGGCTAATTTGACGAGCTGGGACATCACACACAAAAAAGCTTCCAAAACGTATTTCTACATAGCACCGCTGCAAGGGCAAGTGTGAACACAGCCTCAAGTTCAAAGGGCAACAATTCAACTTGTTGCAGGACTTCAGAGTGACAGTCTCAAAATGGAATGATGGTGGTCTGTTAAGGCCACTCCGTGTCTCGCAGATTCCAAATGTACAGTGACTGCGGTCGTAGCCTTTTCGCTCAACACCCAACAATCCCAGCAGGACGATCAATTTGACTGAAATTCACTGAAGAGTAGCACCTCGAGGACTAAGAACTCTTCATGTATTGGCTACACCTGGGTCTAAGCTAGTGGGGGGTTCGACTCCATGTCGATATCCTCCACCTTGTTCTCAGATGTCAGCTTCTCCCCAGTTTTCTGGGTAGTCCCATTTGCGTGCACATCTTTGTCCGGTACTTGAGTAAAATCAGTCCTTGGAATCTTTTCTTCCCTCTCCGATGACAGGCAAGGTGAGTGTTTTGAAGTCTTCGTGGGCGTTTGAGCAGGCGAGCTCATTTGGCCGGAGGCTGTGTCACCGCCAGTCTTTCCACCCGGCTGACCACCGCTCACGTCTGCAGCGGAGCCGTTGCGTCGCATTAACGAGTCGTCTTCTCTCTTCTTTTTCGGCGGCTTCTCTGTGTTCTCATCTCTATCCGTTATCATGACGATGTCCGCTTCCTGGATGTGATCCTGTGAGACGTTTGTAGCTTTGGACTTGATGTCCGCCCCCGGCTCGGTTTCGACGCTCGCAGTGTCAGGAGTGGGCGACTGATCCATTTCATCAATGTCATCAGCTGAGTCAGTGCTGTTGCCGAAACTGTTGTTATTGGACTCCGAATTGCCATTCCCAACTGTCATTTGCTCTGCTTTTGGGTGCGGCGACGTCTCAGGCTGTTTGACTTTGTCTCCATTTGTTTCCGTTTGTTTCTGCGCCTTGCCAGCATTATCCAGGTCCCCCTCTTTAAAGTGAACCCCTTTTTCTCCATCTTTACTTTTAGCCCTTGAGTGGTCGTCATCCTTACCTTCTCCATTGCCAATAGCTTCAGAGCGTTTCTCTGCCTTCCTGAATTGTTTCTGAATCTTTCTGGGACACCACACAAATTTATCCTTTGGCTCAAAGTGAAGGTAGGCAAAGCGCACTAGCTCTTGGCGCTTTTGTTTATCCAGAACCGCAAACAGAAAATAGTCTAGCACGCTGCGTTTAACACTGCTGAGGTTCTTCTTGACCAACGTCTCTTCGAGGAAGAAGTGCACCAGCGGAGCCTGATAGTGCTCGAAGCCCAGCTCTCCGAGGCTCTTCAGGATGCGTGTGATGCGCAGGTTGTTGTGCATGTTCCTAATGGAGAAGAGACAGTTGAAAGTGAAACGGCCAGCCTGAGAGTTCTTTTGAAGCTGGTTACCGACATGACAGTGTTAGAGGGTTTACCGCTCAAGGTTCCCAAAGCGCTCTTTCCAATTCTCTGCTCGTGTCACCTCACCAATCTCTTTGTTAATCAGGCGGATGCCATAGAAGCCCAGCATGAGTTCATAGGACTCCACTAGTCTCCTTTTGGCATCCTCGTTTCTCTTAAAGGCCTGGGGAGAAAAAAAACAAAAACAAAAAAAAAAAAAACAACAACTTGAGTAACACTTAAAGTGGCACAAAAGTGTCAACTACGAGACACTCACCTCAATCTCCTTCTTGGTGAGTTCAGAAGCCATGTAGTTGACCCCTGGTTCACGAAGAGGAAACAGCCTGATGAAAGCAGAAAGAAGATAGACACTTGTGCTCAACAATGATGAATGCATGCTTGAAGTCGCCACATGCTTTTTATATGAAAAACTATTTAAGTGTGCCCAATTCCTGTTTCTTACTAAATGGATTGGAAGAAAATCTAGACCAAAATTGCAGTTGTTACAGTAAGGTAAGCGACATCAAATAAGGCTGGTATCGGCACCAACACCTGGTATCATTACTCGCCCATCCCTACTAATTACCAATAAAAACAAAAATAAGCACATACCACTGAATGTATGAGTGGACTCTCTCCAGCCTTTTGTAGTCATTTTTCCATTCTTTGAGGAAGGATTCAATGTAGACCTCTGTCACGTCAGCAAATCACATGTCAGTGTCTCACAACTTTTCACCAGAACATTGTGGTTTAATGTAAGTACCATACCATCGGGTGCAGAGGGGAATTTATTGAGGTAGAATTGCAAGTTGTTCATTTTGTCTTCTGAGCACTCGTCATCTGCAAGATTCTGTGACAGAGGAACAGAATCGCACAACTTGAACCCAACACAAAGTCAAATGATGGGAGTGTGACTGTTCAGCACTTACAGGGTACCCTCTTCTGTAGTTCTGCATGTCCTTTGCTGCCCTCATGTTTCTGGGCGGGTGATGCCGCTGTGAAATTACATGGCAGTGAATAAACCTACATCAAACATTTAACCAACATTTTTAGAGATAAACAGAGCAAATGTATAATGGTCACTTTGTGATTGATTAGTGCACAAATCAATATTTACAATATTGTGTGTGGGTTTGGCAAAACAACTATAAGAAAGAAGAATTAAACAGCAAAACACAGTAGGATATCTGGAGCACATTTCACTCTTGGGGCCCAGCTCATAATATGGGATGATGATTTTCTTTGCAGTTTTTTTTTTTTTTTTTTTTTTTAAACACACATTACAACATAAGACCAAGCTAATGATGGTCAAACATCCCACCACCTCCAAAACGGCCAAATTTGAATTACAGCTATTGTATCAGACAAACAACTAACAAAGTACGACAAAATATTGAAAATCTGTTCAGAATAAATACGGGGATTACTGTTTGCGGGTTTAAGACAACTTTACAATGTTAAACACGCACAACCAGGAAAAGTTTGTTTGTCAATTTGTGGAGTAAACAGTGTGACTGAGGAATTGAAACGAAGTCCTAGCACAAGCCAGTTGATCAATTTAAAAGAACATTTGAAAACATGCTGCACAGATGGTGTGTGTGTGTGGGGGGTACAGTATATGCTGCACGGATTTTACTCACACTGGCCAGGACAAGATGTGAGGTGGACGACCTCTTTGGAGGCACAACTACGGCGATTTCCGCATTGATCAACTAGGCCAGGTTTTAAGGAGGACACACTTGTCCCAAGGTGTCCTCCTGCAGCGCTTAATCTTATTAAATGGACTCTCACACCAATTTAACTAACTTTGTATTGCAGCAACATTAGGTGTTAAATGTTGCCCACTGAACATCCATGGCATCCTGGAAATGGTATTTACCCATCTGTGGCTCTTTCTCAAGGTTTTTCACCAGATGGTTTTATTAGTTTTTCCGTGCTCTCCTATGGGGAATGTTGTTAATATTTGTCAACCGTGGGCTTGTGGAGCCTTTTGAGACTCTTCTGATTAAGGGCTATATAAATAAATTTGACTTCACTTGACATAATGTCAAATTGTGTATATAGGGAGGAAAAAAATGGGTATGTGAGATATATGTGAATAAAAAAAACATTTTATTCAGCTTGTATGCAGTCAACTTCCACTACCCGTAAGGAATGGGGACCCAGGCTACTGGTAAATTGTGAAAATCTGCAGATAATTGACAGACATTGAAATGCATTGGAGATGTTTTTTTTTCCAACAACCCCTCAAAAACGCATTGGGTTTCGCATTCAAACGCATTCAAATAATTTTGACAAACATTCAATATATTCCAAGTAGGAAAAAAAATGGGGATATAGGGTCAAGAAAAACCGGGGTGAAAAAAAAGAGTAAATTATCAAAGAAAAATAAATTTGTATTGACACCAGGTGTGTGTTTAGGTTTCAATGGAATACATAAAGAGACATTATGAATATGTACCGGGAGCCTATATATTTTGGATTGCACTTCTACATGCACAGTGTATTTGGTAAAAGCGGAGGGGTAGGCTAAAAATAATAATAAAAAAAGATTTAAACTACTTCCTACTTTTACGCTGTACCGGCATTAGGGTGTTTCAATAGGAGACTTTTTTATTGTAGCATTTGGGGGGTGGGGGGTCATAATGGGGGGGGGTCAAAATTCTCCACTTAATTTTCGAGTCACGGCTGTTACGCATGACGTTTTTTTTCGTTTACAGCATAGCCATGTCGAACAAATGTCGCCACATGCATCTAAAAAAGAAAAAACGCTCACCGACCCAAGGGAGCAGAAAAAGTAAGCTAGCCTCAGTGGCCAGCTAGCCTAGCTATCAAGCTAGCAGCTAATATTTGCGCTGAACCAAACGCAGCAACAGCAACGTCTCGCCAAATCACCAGAATTAATCCAACGGTCTCACAACGACAAGTAAACCAAGCTTCAAGTTTAGGCAAGCACTTACCGACACTAAAGTCCGCGACCGTCGAGGTTGACCATCTCCGGCCGGCTCCTCTCCATCACTCTCGGTGTCCCACGTCGAGTCGTACTCGCACACACAATCGTCCTCCATAATTCCCAAAACGACAAAAGCCTCCTAAAGCTAGCCGAGCTTGCTTTCCGACAGAAATGCGCATGGACCCAACTACACCGACACGTTCACTCAGGTTAGCCGAGGACAGCTGAGGGCAGCCTCTCTTCGCAGGCCACCATCGTCTCTCACTCTCTCTTTCCCTCGAAGGGGCGATGATGACGCCTGCCCTCAGGTGCTCCAGTGGGCGTTTTTATCGTCACAGCGCCCACTCACAAGATTAATTCACCGTTTGCCATTTAAATGTTCTCCCGTGAATTTAATCCTTATTAAGGTTGGGGGGGGGGGGCGAGGGAGAAGGAAGAAAAGTGTGTTTATCTCGATGTGGTGGACATACATTGTTTGTGCGTAACATTTCAAAGATGAATCTTTTGACATGAAACCAGCATTATCAGATTCCAGTGATTTATCATTTTCCTGTGACAAATGAAATACTTTAAAAGCAGTGACAATGCACCAATCGCTGGCCAACGTCTTAATGTAAAGTCACTGGGGATCCAGATTTTTTTTTAGAATCCGACTGTCAAACTTTCAGAACTTTCTTAATCTGCATCCTGTGTTCATCATTGAAATCTTGCTCAACAACAACAATGTTGGTCACGAAAAATCTATCTGCCTGTATGCTACTGTCAGTGGTTCTCAAACTTTACATCAAGTACCACTTCAAGACCACGTGCCAAAATGACAACAGTAAATTACAGCCGCTCGTAGGCCCAAGTGTTCATCAAAGATTATGCACAGTTACAACATTAACGTTCAAAATATAAGATGTACTTCAATTAAGATTCAACCGAATGTAAATACAGTACATGTATGAAAACAAACAGTTTTAATAGATTGAATGCAAATGTAATGCACTTAAAAGTTAAGTACAACTGAATTTAACAAACTCACAATTTGAACATTGTATTCTGCAGGGTTTTTTATTTTATTTTTTGCATACGGAAGGGGTCACCAACGTGGTGCCCGGGGATACCAGGTAATCCTAAGGGCCTGTTCTAAAAATAGCTCACTGTGAGTTTCTAGAAATGTTGTAGAAGTGATTATTTGAAAATATGAACACTGGTCGCGATTTAATGAAATAAAGTGTTGCGAGTTAATACTTCTCAGTTTCCTGATTGTTGCGAGCAATCACTACCATTATCAGTGGGTTCACGTAAATTAATATAATGATTTTTAACAATAGCTATAGCAATAACAGTATAAAGGTAATTTGAGAAAATTGTTATTTCAGAGTTGTGAGGTCTTTGTCAAGAATATAATGCAAGACCTCTAGACGAAAGGCAGATGTTCTGCCCCTGTGATTATGTTCACACAATACCTCATGCTATTTATTTCTGTAAAATACATTACAGTTTAAGTAGCCCTGAGTTTCATCATTCTAATCCAGAGCGTTAATGTAGTAGCTTCATTTCCCCCTGACAATGCCAAATAAAAAAAGTCTTCTTGTAAATTGTTACATAACCATGCTAATCGGTGGACAGACCAAAAATTGAATTAGAATTGGAAATACATTTCGTTTCATAATCATCCATTATAAAACCCACTGAAGTGAGAAAACTATACAAAGTCCGAGCAAAGAGCAATTATGAGCACAACTAAACTGAAATCGTCTCATGCTAAGAGCAAAGAAAGCACAATTGTTGCACTGGTATCACATTGGTCACTGGTGCTAAAATTAGCATGAAACAAAAAATAAAGTATTAAAAATTATGGTAAAAGGTCTTGGCGGCACGGTAATAGACTGGTTAGCACATCCGCCTCACAGTGTAGAGGTGCAGGGTTCGATTCCGGTTCTGGCCTTACTGTGTGGAGTTTGTATGTTCTCCCCATGTCTGCGTGGGTTTTCTCCGGCGACTCCGTTTTTCAAAAACATTCACGGCAGGTTGATAAAGCACTCCATGTTGTCCCTAAGTGTGAATGTGAGCGCGAATGCTTGTTAGTCTATGTATGCCCTGCGATTGGCTGGCAACCAGTTCAGGGTGTACCCTGCCTACTGCCCGAAGATAGATGGGTTAGGTTCCACCACGCCTGCGACCCTCGTGAGGATAAGCAGATTAGAAAATGGATGCATCGATGGATGGATGGATGGTAAAGAAATCTGCTCTGGGGGCGGCACAGTAGTCAATGGGTGAGCACGTCGGCCTCACAGTGCAGAGGTGTAGGGTTCAATTCCGGCTGGGGCCTCCCACATTCCCAAAAACATGCATGCCAGATTAATGGAACACTCCAAATTTTCCCAAGGTGTAATTGTGAGCGCGAATGGATTGTTTGTCTATGTGTGCCCTGCGATTAGCTGGCAACCAGTTCAGGGTGTAACCTGCCTACTGCCCGAAGACAACTGGGATAGGCTCCAGCCTGCCCCCCGACCCTTGTGAGGAAAAAGCGGATTAGAAAATGGAAGGATGGATGGTCTGCTCTGTATTTCCTTGATGTATGCATGCATTCACCAAGGTACAAAAGGCACAGATTAAATGGTTTGAACAAACGATGGACCCTTGCTGTCCAGAGCTCGACAGGAACTGGTAGGATGCATTTAAACAATCTAGAATTATAAATAGAATCACGTATCATGACAGGAGATTCAGTGTTGGCGGCCATCGGTGAGAGTTTCTATTTTTAGTCTGAGTTGCTGTGGAAACTGAAGGGCTCGGCATTCAGGGTAACTATTTAGTGTTGCTGCTTTATCACTTGTGCTGTTTACTCGTTTGTTCATATGCAGTAAGATGAAACAGGTTACAGAGAGTCCAGTTGGATTGTGCTGATTGGAGTTTAGTGACAAATGTTGACATTTTACTGTCTGAGAGTCCTTCCTGTTATGAATGCTGACTGAAGCCAAATGGTTGGCAGGTAGGGACATTTTGACCATCGTAGTAGTGGGGGGGGGCAGGGGGGGTTACTCACAAGGCTCATTACATGACTCCTGGGGCCTGGCCCCCCTGGTCAACCGGGCACCACCCACCCCAGCCCCCATCTTCATCTTCCTTCCTTGGGCCTCGACCATCCTCATTTCTAGTTGTTGTGGGTCACTGGCTATCACTTGAGCTTCCAGGTGGTGTCTTGCCCCCACATCGGGGCCCCCTTTCTCCCATGGGGACGTGCAGTGGGTGGGGGTTGGTTTTGGGGCTGACTATAGTTGGTCCTGTGTTCCCTTCTCAGGGAATGGTCAGGACACCTTGGGTGGGGCTGGTGGATTGCTTGGGTCCCTGGGCTAGTGTGGCATTCTGTTGACCGGTTCTCGTCACAGTGGCTGTCCAGGCCCATGCTTCCAAATTCAAATGATACAGAAATCAAACCCCCACTCCACACACAACACACATGGACACACTCTGTACATAATCCCGTCTATAGAAGACTTCATAAATCAAAGTACTAAATGCTACAACCCAAAAAATTCAACCCCAAGTTAGCAGGGAAAAAACATGATGATCGCAGCAAAACAAAGTCCGGAGTCTACAGAAACAATTTATTTTATCGATTGAAATAAAGGTGCAACCACACAGGTTGGGAATCATTCATCATGCAGCAAAATAATTCCCCGAAAAAACACACGGTGAAAACAGCAATGGAGTTGATCAGCGGCAATAGAAATTTTTAGATCGGCCAAGCTAATCTTCAACGCTGGAGAGCAAGCGTTTCACCCGCTGAAGAGATTCGAGAGTGTCCACCCCAAGAAAACCTGAAAGAGGCTGTGGGGAAAGCATCACAAAGGAAGAATGCCAAGGTTTGGTGATGCAATCGGCTCGCAGGCTTGGATGCACGTTACATGACACCAAGCATTTGCAACAGAAATCTTTTTCACTTTTATATGTTCTTAAATGACCTTGGTCAAAGAAATGTTGCCATTTTTTTGATCAGAGATGCAAGTAAACTTGTCTAGATTTTTATTTTCTACTGACACCCAATCTACCTGCATTTTTTCCTCGAGCTCCTCTGGTTTTCAAAATAATAACAAAAGTAATATATCATGAATTTAATATGCGATATACTAATACAGTGACATTTATGAATTAAGGGTTAGGTTCAGCAACAGGTGTATTTTTTTCTGAAACGTCGCACCTATAAATTACAACAGATGGTAACATTTTATAGGTCAAACTTAAAAAAAAGCAGATTAAAAATATCTCAAAAACCTGATGTCCTAGAAAAAAAGCCAAGGCACTACTGAAATCAGCGTCAAAAATAATTTCGGGACACACAAAGCCATCTCTTATGGTATCTCTTAGAGGCTAGATTGGACTGTGTAGGTGTAGTTCATTTGGAGTATGCCCTATCCACCTCTGGGGTCAGACACGAACAGGGAATAGTACAGGTGCGTGGATACAAGTATGTGGTGTGTGTGTGTGTGTGTGTGTGTGTGTGTGTGTGTGTGTGTGTGTGTGTGTGTGTGTGTGTGTGTGTGTTTTGTGGTTCAGAGACAATTAATTACTGCAGCACTGAACACATCAGATAATGGTGGCGTAGCATTTCAGACGGCCCAATTAACTGCAGTGCAACAGGTAGTGAACAGTTACCCAAAATACATTGCGCTCTTCACATATGAGGGAAATATAATGACGTAACTCTAGCTGTTACTATAGAGACACCAAATATATAACAACAATCAACATCCACATTTGGAACCTTTCTAACATTTACAATGCTTTTTTGTTCACCCCCCCCCCCACCACCGCCCTCCAAAAAAGCCAATCTTTTGTTGCAAGTAAGTACTCAATATATGTTATGTCAGAACAGGAAATAAAATCTGATCTCCTCTCAGATCAAACCCAAACATTTATACTGCTAAAATACAGGAATTGGCTTCTCTCTTCCAATACCTTTGGACGAGAGTGTAATGCCTAGAAGTGTGTAATATTGTCGTTTTGTTTTGAATGAGAGCAAAAAAGTAAAATGACGTTTGCAGCCTCAAACTCACTGCACCCGCGCTTACTTTTGACACAAGTAACCATGGAAACCAATATCCGAAAGAATAGATCTCTACAGAAGCAACGAATGGAGCGTTGCATGTGTTTATGCTTTCATTTCTCGAATGCACATCCACAGCGAGACGGAGTGTGCCGTGTTCGTGAGTATACCTGAAAATGTGTTACATTTTATGACGGCATTACAAAGCAAACCTTTCTTTGTTTGCATTAGTCGCACGTACGGTTCGTGTTCTTCGCAAAATGTGTCAATTCAGTGCGTGCTTGTTGCAGCCCTTCTGACAATCCAAGGCAGAGTTCGAACGAGGGAGATGCTCCAGTACCTGTCCATGGTGCTGGACGGCGACTCCCGTTTCTCACGATGGGAGGGTGGACTTGTTGCACTCACACACACGCACGACGCACACACGCACGCACATGGATACGGTACTGGGGGCTTGTTTGCGCATGCGAAGAGGAAATCTGGGGCCACTTGGCTCTGCCCGTGCAGGAGATTATCAATTGCTTCCCTCCTTACGTCTTGAACCGTACACCGGGTATCTTCTGGCGCAACAGGCTGATGTGAAGAGCAGCAGGCTGCCACCTGTAAGTCCGCTGCAGACTTTGCACGCCAGCGCCGAGGATGAAGAAACAAAACGTCCGGACGTTGTCGCTCATCCTCTGCATGCTCTCCTACTTGCTGGTGGGCGCCGCCGTGTTCGACGCACTCGAGTCGGAGAAGGAGAGCGCCCGTAGGCGCGTTTTGGAGCAGAAGCGCAACGAGATGAAAAAGAAGTACTGCTTCTCCGAGGAAGTGTACCGCGACATCGAGCGGGTGGTACTGCAGGCGGAGCCCCATCGAGCCGGTAGACAGTGGAAATTCGCTGGTTCTTTTTACTTCGCTATTACAGTCATCACCACCATTGGTAAGATGTAATTCACGTTTGAATAATACTGTACATTGCTATGGCATTGTCACCTGCAGCGTCACGTGACGAGAAACTGCCTTTATAAAAACGAGGTTCACTTGCAGCTGATATTTATTGAGGATAAGTTGTTTTTGTGGGTGTAGTTTGCACTTGTGTACAAATGTCCTGCAACATATACAGTGGCCAGTTCCGATTGTTTGGTTTGTCTTATTTCAGGGGTGTCAAACTATTTTTTTTTGGTCACAGGCCATATCGTAGGCCATTACGACGAAACTCTAACAACATGATTGCCTCATATTACGTATACAAAACAAACCGGTGAAAAACTTGTTTTGAATTCAGACCACAGTAACGGTTTGTTCTAATTCTATTGCATTCATTTTAAAAGGAGGATTGGTAAAAAAAACAAGAGATATTTCAGTGAAGTAGAAGTGCAATGACTGATTGATGAATCAGCAACAAATCATTGTCAAATTAATCATATTTCATAATCAATTAAACGTTAAAATGGTCAAAATCCTCTCAGAATGTCAGCTTCTCAACACTTTGTATTCTCCAATGTTGGTAGTCCTCCAGGAAAGCAGACTGGAGGACTGCTACTATATAGACGAAATTCTTTATACACATTGGCCTAAATATTACATTTATTTACATATTAGTGTTACTACATACTCCTGCTGCATCTTGTGTTGGATCAAAATACTCTATTTTGGAAAATAATGATCAACATTTTCTGACATGTTCTCGAAAAAAAAAAAACAAAGAACTGAATTATAATTATTGTCCATTTTCTGCACTGTCAATTTCATACAATGTTTTGAATGGTTGAAATTCATGTTCTGTTCATCCAATTCATCAAATTAGTCCAATGAATAGATTCAAATAATCATGGGTTTCAAGTGAAGACATTTTGCAATCTTGGTATTCCAGCAAAAAACATGAAGTCAATGCAGACATTTTCCTTTTTGTGGGCCACATAAAATGATGTGGCATGGCCGCATCTGGCCCCCGTTCTGTGAGTTTGACTCCCAGTGCTTTATTTGGTGTATGAGAGAGGGAACATCTATTGTCAGTTTAATGCAGTATAGTTTACACAGCTGCAAACTACGTTAATCCCCCCCCCAAAAAAAAAACATTGCCAAAGCATTTAACCCTGCTTGAGCCATTTCGTACTTTTGTGCATTAACTGTGTTTCAAAACATACTCCGTACACCCACGACCAAAACTGACATGACCACAACTGCCTCTCATTTGAAGGTTATGGTCACGCGGCACCAGGCACAGACGCAGGAAAGGTCTTCTGCATGTTCTACGCAGTACTGGGCATTCCTCTGACTTTGGTCATGTTCCAGAGCCTGGGAGAGAGGATGAACACATTTGTGCGCTATCTCCTCCAGAAGACCAAACAGTGCCTGGGCTTTAAACACACAGAGGTGTCCATGGAGAACATGGTTCTCGTGGGATTCTTGTCCTGTATTGGAACCCTGTGTGTGGGGGCTGCCGCTTTTGCTCACTTTGAGGGATGGAGCTTCTTCCATGCTTACTACTACTGTTTCATCACCCTCACTACGATTGGCTTTGGAGACTTTGTGGCCTTGCAGAAAAAGGAGGACCTCCAGGAGAAAACCCTCTATGTGGTTTTTAGCTTCATGTACATCCTGGTAGGACTTACAGTTATCGGAGCCTTCCTGAACCTGGTGGTGCTCCGTTTCCTCACCATGAACAGTGAAGATGAGAGACGAGATGCTCAACAAAGGGCATCCCTCAAGAGGGACCGAGGCCTTCTGGATGGGGCCTTGAGCCTCCATCTCATGGGTGAGCGCAGCAGAAACGACTGCGATGAAAGGAGTAGACACAACATGCAGGCGTACAGTCACAGCCAGAGTCCTCTCTTTGTGCCCATGGAGGAGGGAACGAGTCGCACCAACCTCATCAGCTCGTCGGCCGACAACCATGAGCGGGGGAGAAGCCCCTGCAACCACAGCCCGCATTTGCAGGTGACGCCAGCCGCGCGCAAGGCCGAGTCAAGCCTCAGCTCGCTCTGCTCCTGTGTGTGTTACCGTTTGGGCTTTTGTGACAGCCCCATTGTGGCCCACAGCCAATGCAAAAGCTGCCATGTCAGCTCTGTCACCTACAACTCTGTCTCCTATAGGATCCACAGCAGCTCCAGGGACAATACTGGACACTCTTCCCCTGAAAGCACACACTCACCGGGACAGAGCTTCCAGGAGTTCCCTCGAACAAGGAGAATGTCAGTGTGAAGAACAAGTATTTTGTTTTGTTTTTTTTGAATGGTCAGTGAAGCGCTTTTGCTTATGAAAGTATTTTCTTTGGTTCAGCACACGACTGTCAAAAGATGCTGTTGGCACGTTTTCCAAGTGCATGCTCAGTAGAATGTATGGCACACAATGTGGATGCATGAGTGCTTCTGTAAGAAATGTCTTTGGATCCACATTTAAAACTGAAATGTTTTTGTCTCACTGTAGCATGCCGCCAAAATACAAGAAAAAAAAAGCTCTCTGCATGATGCAGTATGCCTTCTCCGGGTACACCACAGCGCACTACACCCACAGTAAGAAACATAATGTATCTCTGACAGTGTCACAACCTTAAGCATGTTCTAATTGTAACCTACTATTTAAGACTTGATTTGCTCTTGAATTGATGGTATTAGCTTGTGCCGAATCGTTGGCGGGTGAGTGCATACTTTTAAATCGAAAAGGCCTTAATGAACTTTGACCCAGCATCTCAAAAGCTGTGGCTTCTTGCTCAGTGAGTTTAATACATCTTTGTAATACATATCAAGAATGCTAGCATTAATACACTTGAATGTAAACACTGGTTTATACTTTCATGGATGCAGTCGAGACCCGATGCAACATGTAGCATGGGACAGACAGCCTCCAAAGATAGTGGAAAATGGATTAGTGGGATGTTGTTGAATTGAGATTTGATGTGACTCTTGTAATATTGTTTTATTAAACAAAACAACAACAAAATTGTCTTTTTTTCTACTGCGCAAATGGTTGTTCATCTATGTATAATGTGCCCTGCAATTGGCTGGCAACCATTTCAGGGTGTACCTCACCTACTGCCCGAAGTCAGCTGGCGTAGGCTCCGGCACGCCAGCGGCCATTGTGAGGATAAACGAAGCAGATGATTGATGGATAAATTCTTCCAAAGAATCAATCCTCGGATATATTGAAAAATGAAAATTTGAAGAACTTGGTTGCATTTCAGAAAAATGAGACACTGCTTGCATTTTTTGACCGAAATGTCCATAATGGGGTCTCATAATAATGCCCCCTGAACTTAAAACACTGAGTACAACGTGTCTGCCAAGAATCGAACTCAAACCTCAGAAATGTGAGGCAGAAGTGCTAACCTCTAGTTTGGCATGCTATGTGAAATTAAACAATGTTTACCGTTTATCTTGTTAGGAGTTAGCTGATGTTTATTCTCACGAGGAAACGAGTCAATTGGTCACACAGTACCCCAGTCCATGAGGTAATATTGATGCTAAGGTGCTACTGAATACCTTACTGGCTGGAAGCCTATTGAACATGCTCACTCCTTTACGCAGACGATTTCCAAGTATTTGCATTCAAAGCAGTCAGGAAATGTAATTTCTATGAATGTATTTTACATGCTGCGATTGGCTGGCAACCAGTTCAGGGTCCGCGTGGGTACTCCGGTTTTCTCTCACATTCCAAAAACATGAACACCTCGGTGTGAGTGTGAGCGCGGATGGTTGTTCGTCTCTGTGTGCCCTGCGGTTGGCTGGCAACTGGCTCAGGGTGTCCCCCCCAACTGCCCGAAGACACCTGGAATAGGCTCCAGCACCCCCGACGACCCTTGTGAGGATAAGCGGGTCGGAAAATGAACGAATGAACGAATGAATTAACCCATGACCAAGGATAACTTTGACAAGGGCGCCTTCTAGAGGGAAGAACTCTCATTGGGAATGTTTGAGGAAGGTGAAGTTATAAACCTCACCGATAGAGGTCCACAATTACCCACGTAAACAATGCTCAATCAGCTTAAGCGTTTGCGCGCGCACACACACACACGCACACGCACACACACACACACACACTTTTTCTGAACGTCAGTGTGATGTTGACTGGCAATTTATTGCAGTTTAAATTGGCATGTGGTAAAAATACTAATAGGATATTAATACTACTAATGCTAGTAATAATGATCATACTAAAACTCGGGAGGCAAGGTGGTGGACTAGTTGGTACATCCACCTCACAGTGTAGATAGAGGTGCAGTGTTCGATTCCAGCTCTGGCCTTCCTGTGAATTTGCATGGTTTTCTCCAGGTACTCGGGTTACCTCCCACATTCCAAAAACAGGTGTGGCAGATTAATGGAACACTCGAAATTGTCCCTTAGTGTGACTGTGAGTGTGAATGATTGTTCGTCTATATGTGCCCTGCGACTAGCTGGCAACCAGTTCAGGGTATACCCGCCTACTGCCCGAAGTCAAGTGGGATAGGCTCCAGCATGCCCGCGACCCTCCTGGAGACAAGTAGATTAGAAAACGTATGTCTGTATGCTAAAAGTTGCAACAATGTGATGCAAAGTTTAAACCAATTAACATGCTTTAGACGCACAACTTCCAGGATTAAAAAGGGAAATAGCATTTGAATTTTAATACCAGGGAAAAAAAACATTTGCCTGTCAACAAATGCTATCAACAAATCATAAAAGCAAACACTCGGCCAAACTAAAGTAGACACAATATCGGCAGCTATTAAATTTTCCAAATTTCTTTTAGACCCCCTTTGTGGCCCAGCTGCGGAGCTACATAAAAATTAAAACGTTGGTCGGAGATGCCAGTCAGCCAAAAGAGGGGAGCAGAGGGAAGTCGTTGGGTGGGAGTGGGACTGGGTGCATTGTCCTCTACTTATTTTTCATAGTACAGTAAATGGGTATTGCCTTGCATTTGAATCGTTTCTATTTTAAGAGTTAATATACTGTATTATTTACCCATTTTTTTTCCCAACCATACACCCCCTCCGGGATTCCCTGTAACCTTTAGCATCTGCTTGTTTTGCGGATGAGCCGGCCCAGCTTGGAGATAAAAAGCTTGGGAAGCACTCTTATAGAGGATACATGGTCTCCCTGTGCTTGTTGGGCTAACTCTTGATACTCTGGTTTTCCTTCCTCATTGGAAATGAACTGCAAGTCAGGCAAAGGAGCTGCTTTCCCGACAGGGATGGCAGAAACATGAAATTCAGACATACACTGGAGCTTGGGGCAAAATAGCACCTGCGAAGCAGTTCAGGGTGTTTGGTGTGTTGAACAAGGAAACCACATTGACCACAATGGAAGGTGAGAATTCTCACACTGAACTACAAAGACGTCTGTAAGGTGTTGATCTTCACGAGGACGGATGAGCAGACAGCATTTATTACAAAGACCATTTAGTCATAATAGTTTTGTTAATTTCAGCCGGCCGCCAAAAGACCGATCACATAGTTGAGACGCCCTGCCGTCAGCTTCACGTGGTGACCCGTGGTAATGACATGGCATCAGATTGTGCCATCGCTGCTGGCTTGTCACATGGCCAACCGTTCGATTTGTTCACAGATGCAATATGTCCATGTTGGCTGAGTATTAAAAGAAGCCAGGAGAGCTGCTACTTGCCAGCAAAGTTTTTTTTCCTTTCTTTTTTTTTTTCCGCTTTCTCTCTCTTGTGTCTCACTCTGATGATTCCCACCACAGGGAGTATTTGAAGAAGAAACAGACTTTCATGGTGATCAAACATCAAGTGTTCTCTGGAGTAATTGAACATTGTGACACTTTCATTCTCTTCTGCTTGATTTACGGCTGTCTAACTATAGAACACATTTGTGTCGCTTTTTGGTTACATATCTTACAAACATTGCTTTGTACATGACTGTACTTTTTGATGCAAGCCATCCTATTGATGGCCAGCGTTGCACAAAAAGGCGCTCATTACAGTGTGGATGGTTTTCAAGGTATGCTTCAAGGTTTTCAGAGACGCCCCATTGTTCCTGCTTAGGTATCAGCAGCTCTTCCGTGTTGCGTGCAGTACACTTTTACATTGTTACACTTCACTGAAAGATGTTAAGTACAGTACAACCCTCAAAACATGAAGACATGATTAGATTTTAAGGGGTTTTTTTTTGGTTTGTTTTCAATTTTTATTATTATTATTTTTCTAAAATTCTGATTACATTTACGTTTGGATCAGATGAATAGTCAAGCTTTGATTTCCCATCTGGGTGGTGACAGTTGAGACAAAAGGTCATGAATTTAACTTTATCGGGCACAAAAGAGTGCACTTTGGGCCTACCTGAGGGTTATGGCTTAAAGAGATGGAAAGGAGAGGAAAAGGTGCATCACATAAACTATCAACACAGTGATGTAGACAGGTTCTCCTAAATTGCAGCCAAACTACATGAGTCAATACATGTAGCACTACCATTTATTGCAAAAAGTATGATGAAGAATGGGAACAATATTGCTATGGATCTAAAGAAAGGAGGTTGATCATTGCATGTATGGGCTAACTTTTGCATTTGGATTAATTTCGCTATAAGATAAGAAAACCTTTATTTGTCTCACAATGGAGAAATTCGCAACTATTCAGTAGCTTTCTCCTTTTCCATATCTAAGTCCACAGAGGTCACAATCGTTTTAATGGATTTATTTGTACTTGTTCATCTTTAATGGTATCATTAAAATGTCATACTTGTTCTCCTGGTCTCTTGGCAGCAAGCACGAAACTTTCCCCTGTAATGGGCTCGCTATTGAACATTCACTGGTAATTGAACAATAATGAACTGTTCTGTGACCCCAGTGCACGTGTCTGTGTGTGTGTGTGTGTGTGTGTGTGTGTGTGTGTGTGTGTGTGTGTGTGATTTTGAAAGCAGCCTTTGAGGGCAGTTATCTGCAGGCTGAGCAGGCACCATGTAGAGGTTGGAGACAACTTCAAAAGATGGCCTATAGAGGACAGTGTTGTACCTCATGAAACTAAGTCTTTTCTCACGTCGTTTTTCATTCCTCCTCCTTCCTCCCTTTTTGTTGTAACTGCACACTGTGTTGGTATTCGTTTGGAACTACTTGTATTCAATCACAAAATTGTAAACGTTGTTTAATTTTAGGTAGGATGCCAAACTAGAGGTTAGCAATTCTGCCTAACATTTCTGGACTGGGGGTTTTAAGTTGAGGGGGCATTATTATGAGACCCCACATTTCGGTCAGAAAATTCAGCAGTGTTTTTCTGAAATGCACCCAAGTTCTTTAAATTTTCATTTTTCAATACATCCGAAAATTTATTCTTTGGATGAATTTATCCATCCATCTATTATCTGATTTGTTTATCCTCACAACGATCGCTGGTGTTTATCCCAGCTGACTTCGGTCAGTAGGCCAGGCACGCCGTGAACCAGTTGCCCGCCAGTCGCAGGGCACATATAACAAACATTCTCACTCACAGTTACACCTAGGGACAATTTAGAGCAGGGGTCGGGAATTCAACAAAATGTCAGTATAACAAGCCTCTGAATTTATTTTTTGAAGTAATTTTGTTATAATACTCACCATTAATGTGAATGGTTTTCCGTTCCTCACGATTGCTAAAGATCCAGCAAAACTAGCGGAATTGTCGTCAGCTTGCCGGGTCCATGCATGGAGTTGCTGCTGTCTAGCTTGCACCTTGCTCAGGCGCTTGCACGCTTCCCTTCTGCTGCCTCCCGCAGGGTATTTTGATGCGAATGTAGCATGGCGGGCGGGTATCAAAGTGCCGCTTTACATTCGACCGTTTCATCGATGGTATTTCGTCATTGCAAATTAGCCATACCGCAGAACCTGTTCTCTCCACAAAGGCGAATCCTTCGATCCATTCGTCCTGAAGTGTACCATACTCGTCATCTTTTTTTCTTTTCGCCATCTTATTTGTTGAAAGATTAGCTTTGAGCTAATGACCGAGCGGGCTGATTCAAAAGGGGGCATTTACCTGTTTCCGCAGCAACGGCCAACATAGGCCAGTATCATCCAATTAAAATTGCTCCTGCTGCCAACTGCAGTCCTGAACAGGACATGATTAGTGAAAAATCAATGGATGGATTAAACAAGCGAGGATATTTTGTTTTATCTGCGAGCCAGATGCAATCATCAAAAGAGCCACACCTGGCTTGCGAGCCATAGGTTCCTGACCCCTGATTTTGAGTATTGCATTAACCTGTCATGCATTTTTTTGGGATGTGTGAAGAAACCGGAGTACCCCGAGAAAACCCACCCAGGCACGGGGAGAACATTCAAACTCTACAAAGGAAGGCCGGAGCCCGGAATCAAACACCGAACCTCCACACTGAGAAGCGGCCAGGTTAAACAGTCAATCACTGTGCCGCTTGTAAGAATTTAGTTGAGGAAAACATTGTTCGGATTTGAGATTTTTGTCCTTTGAAAGAAATGCAAACATTGTGTGTTTGGCTGTCTTGAGGATCATCAAGATGTTTTTGGGCAAATGTGAGATGAACCTTTGCATTGTTTTTGGACAGCAGTGGTTTTCGCCTGGGAATTTTCCCACGGATGTCATTTTTGGCCAGTGTATTTCTTATGGTAGCGTCGTGAACATTGACCTGAACTGAGGCCAGTGATCGGCCTGGAGTATTTTGGATGTTGTTCCCCGTTGTTTTGTCACCTCTTCGATGAGTCGTTGTCACACTCTTGGAGGAATGTTCGTTGGTCAACCGCTCCTGGGAATGTTTGGCACTGTTTCCCGTTTTCTCCATCTGTGGATAATGGCTCTGACAGTGGTTTGCTGAAGGCCCAGAGTCTTGGAAATGGCTTTGTAACCTTTTCCAGACTCAGAGATTTCGATAGCTTTTTTCCCTATTCCTTCTTGAATTTCTTTGGATCGTGGTTAGCTCACCCGTGAGCCAGACAATGACAAGTGCTATACAAGATGGAATTTGCCGCAGTTTTTGCAAAAGTCACCAGTCTTGTTCGTCACCTCTCTAAAACACGATTTTGTCGATCCTTCACCATTACGGCTTTGGTGAGGTTTTCCCTTGAACACAGATGGAGAGCAACATGAAACTGTGGGGACCGTCCAGGCTGAGGGCCAAAACTGCCCTTTGTGTGGGCAGATACCGGTAAAGAGTTTGGAGAGTGATGTGGAAGGACAACAGGCCAAACACGACAAACACAATATCTCATGATGGCTGCATCACTGAATCAAGATGAATGATTGATTCTTGCACCGAAGGAGCCATTCTTTTATACAGAAAAAAAAGGGATTGTGATTTTTTTTTTTTTTTTTAAGCCCAAACGATTGTCAGTGATTTATTCCGCAATTTGTTTTGCTGAAATGGGTTGAAATGGATTGTAATAGTTGTGCTTTCAGGGGTGATGCAATGGGTCAGCACACATTCTGAGTTTCGGTTGTGACCGTCATTTTCCACTATCGCGGTGCACATGTGAACTCTAATCGAATCGTTCTCTCATTGCAGTTTCACAAGCAGTCAAGGAAACCATTAATCCACTGGGGAACAATGTTAAAAAAAAAAAAAAAAAAAAAAAGTGTGCAACGGTGTTCACCTGAAAGCCTCATGTGCTGTATGTGATTGGCTCTTCCGGGAGTGTGTGCACTTCTCACAGCAAAAGACTCAGTGTACCCAACATACTATGTTATCAATTTTGACGAAGTGGAACATTTACAAGGAAGAGCTCAACAAATAATTTCCATTTGTTTACTGTTAGCTGACTTTTTATACAATTTTTTTTCATATTCTGTGTAGAAATCTTCCCAACACTGACTTAATTTTTATGGGAAGATGGCAGCCCACAAATTCTAATCGAAAAAACAAGAGACTACCGCTGGCTTCTAACAGTTATTCAAAAGAAATTCTTACATTTATCGGATAGGAACAAAGCTCAGTCAAGAACTGATATCATTCACAGCAATGAAACTGACATGTGATTTTGGTTGTGAGTGTGTAAAGTCTGGGTAGCAGGTCACCCTTACAATAAATTGCTCAGACCTTTCTATTGATTTTGCCTGTGATCTCGTTTTTGTGTGTTTTTTTTTTTCTCTCCAGCCACTGCCAGTTCCTCCCTCGTTCCAAAACCATGCATGGTGGGTTCATTGGTGAATCTAAATTGGTCCAGAGCGTCCCAATAAAAAATGCTGACTGGTTTTCCCCTTCACTTTAATTATCAAAGAAACTGACATTGGATATACTAGTGCTTGTCATACTGTATAATGAGGTGACAGCGCTTGGTGAAGTTGATCTGACATTAGATTGTGATCTAATTACACAGCGTAGGAAATGTCAAGCGCAGCCGAAAAGCTTCTGAGGAAGGCAGAAGCTCCTGTTAAGGTGTTGCGATAAAAATATGGAAGCGCTGACAGTATAATTGAACAACTTAAAGCTCACAGCTGATTAGTGCACACATGGTCCCCAGGGATGTGGCTGTTTTTCACATACTGAAACCTACTGATATGCTGTTTATGCTGGGGTGCATAATCTCGCTTTGACGACACCTTCAAGAGTCACTACAAAGTGCTGTCACATGAAAGAGCAGCCAGACATTTGGCTTGGTAATGATTTTTAGGTGGCAAAGTGTATTTTCAGAGGCAATGTTATGCTCTTCACTTGCTGTGAAAAAGTATTTGCCCCATTTCTGATTTCTGTGTTTTTAGCATATTTATCATTCACAAAGGTTTCAGTTCATCAAACCAATTATAATATCACACAGACACAACACAAGGAAATACAAAATGCAGTTTCTAAATGCCACTTTAATTTAATAAGGCACACACGCACACACATACACACACCCACACGCACACGCACACACACACACACACACACACACACACACACACACACACACACACACACACACACACACACACACACACATAAATCCAAACCTACCTGTGTCTATGTGAGAAATTGCCCCCTGAACCTAAAAATGGGTTGTGCCAGTCTTCGCAGCAATAACTGAAATTAAGCATTTGCGATAATTGGTGATAAGTCTTTCACATCACTGTGGAGGAAATTTGGTCCACTCTTCTTTGCAGAATTGCTTCAACTCTGCCATATTGGAGGGCTTTCAAGCATGAACTGCCCATTTAAGGTCACACCACAGCAGCTCGATTGGATTCAAACCTGGACTTTGACTCGGCCACTCCAAAACATTAAATAATTCATTTCTTGATTTATTTTTGAGCCAGTCAGAGGTGGACTTGCTCATGTGTTTTGGATCGTTGTCCTTCTGCATGATCCAAGACGGATTGAGTGTGAGGGTGAGAGCTGATGGCGGGACATTCTCATTCAGGATTTTCTGGGAGACAGTGGAATTTATTGTCCTATCAATCACAGCAAGTTGTCCTGGTCCTGAGTTAGAAAAGCGGCCCCGAGCCATCACACTGCTACAACCATGCTTTACTGTTGGCATAATATTCTTTTTATCAAATGCTGTGCAATTTTTACGCCAGAGGTAACAGGCCGCACATCTTCACATTTTCAGTGGGGAAATTTAAAAAATATGTACATTTAAATGTAGCATTTCTTGTATCAACAACACAAGGCACTGAATAGTAAAAGCCTTTAACAGTCTTTGTGCAACTTCATTGAGCAGCTAGCATTTTAACAGGCAACGTCATGCAGTAGATTCATGGCTGTTCGTTTTTAAGATTACACCAGCTAACTTGGAGTAAGACAAATATTCTTTACATGACAGTACTAAAAGTTTTGAAAGTGTTCAATCTAAAATGAAGACACTTTGAGAGGAAACAAGTAGAATGGTAAAAGTTTTAGATGATTCACTTTTTTGGTCATCATCCTCAAGAGGGATTTCAAGGACTTTATCTAGCTCAGGAACATTCATCCATTCATTCATTTTCCGATCCGCTTATCCTCACAAGGGTCATGGGGAGCGCTGGAGCCTATCCCAGCCATCTTCGGGCAGTAGGCGAGGGACACCCTGAACTGGCTGCCAACCAATCGCAGGGCACACAGAGACGAACAACCATCCGCTCTCACACTCACACCTAGGGACAATTTTGAGTGTCCAATCAGCCTGCCATGCATGTTTTTGGAATGTGGGAGGAAACCGGAGTACCCGGAGAAAACCCACACAGGCCTGGGGAGAACATGCAAACTCTACACAGGGAGGCTGGAGCTGCAAATGAACCCGGTACCTCTGCACTGTGAGGTCAACGCGCTAACCACTGCACCGCGCTCAGGAACATGACAAACAAAAAATATTTGGTGGTAAAAATTAGTAGGCTAATTTCAGCTAGCCAATAATTTGAACAGATTTCAAAAGCAGGACAAAGGGACCCAAACGACAGAAGTGACCTTTTGTCAGAACTGAACTAAATCACACCTACAAGCAATACAAATATTTTTAGAAACGTGGGAAGAACCCAAACAGCTTGGAGAAAAACCATGCAAGGATGAGAAGAACATGCAAAGTCCAGGTAGGCAAGTTTCTAACCAGGGACCCGTCGACTCTGAGGCGGGGAGGGGGCACGTTGCTATACCATATGCTGCTGAATTCATTAATGAACTGATAAATCCTGCATGTGGTTTTAAAGAAAATGATTTTACTAAAGATATGTGCATGTGGATGATATTTTTCTCAGCACGGGTGATTTAAAGCACACTTGAGTCATGAAAACAAGCGCTTATGCCTCCTAGCTCAATGTTCAGCCAGGAAAATTACCTAGCAGGTGTTTTTTTCCCCTCTTTCCCTCTTTTTGTGACTTGTGCACTTTGGCACTCTCATGCTTCCCTCTAATCTCTCGGGTTCTTTGACACCTTCCTCCTATTCTTTTTTCTGGTTAACCATTAAGGAGATGAGCATCAGACTGCACAGGCTTTAAAGCAGTGCCAATGAAGTGTGCGGGGGACAGCAGCGGGTGGAGGAGGGTGCATTAAAGAAGTGCTTGAGATAAATAATCATATTTCTATGCACCCACGATGCTGGAAAAGCAGCATCTGGGACAGGCTGTGGATTTGCATTACAATATAAATGGGAAGTTGCTGGAGCTGAAAGGGTGATGTGAAGTCATTCAGCCAGCCCCCTCACTCACTGACAGGTTGCATCTCCGTCCCTGCACCATGCACCAGGAAGGAGCGAGGCAATTTGTTGGCACTCGGTACACCGGTATATGTTTGTCGCTCCACTGACCTCCCCCATCTCCTTCATACTATCGCCCCCCTCCCCCACCCCCCACACTTCATCTTTCTTTAACACTCAAGCTCAATTTTTTTCAAATGCCACATCTCTGTACACACACACGAGCTTGGTAGCATATGCACAATGCATATGCTTCAATGAGCCTTCAGTGCTCTCATAAAAGCACAGGCACAAGCAAATCAAAGATGATGGTGACATGAATGTCTATGTCAGGTCACATGCAAACTTTGAACTCGCATAAACACATTATACTAGAGTTTATACACAGAACTGATCATCAGATATTTAGCCTTTTATGCAAACTCATGATCAGTCGTAATGTCATAATTTACGTTATTGATGACGTTATTGATGGGATCCGCAAAAAAAAGACATTACAGCAAACGGAATCTCGCTCACTCCACGGACGTTCTCTGATGCCATCCTTAATAATCCAAGGTTTCTCAACATATACAGCATAGATTTTTTTTTCCACAGTGTTCCTAGTAGTGGCAGGGAAGTCGACTGGTTAGCATGCCTGCCACACAGTGCAGAGGTCGTGGGTTCAAATCCGGCCCTGGCCTGCCTGTGTGGAGTTTGCATGTTCAGTGTGGGTTTTCTCTGAGTACTCCGGTTTCCTCCCACATTCCAAAAACATCCATAGTAGATTAAGTGATCACTCTAGATTGTCTTTAGGTGTGATTGTAAGCGTGAATGGTTGTTTGTCTAGGTGTGCCCTGCTATTGGCTGGCAACGAGTTCAGAGTGTACCCCACCTACTGCCATAAGTCAGCTGGGATAGTCTCCAGCATGCCCGCGGCCCTCAAGAGTAAATCAATGCATTCAGTGTTCGTTACTGATCATGTATTCATGCTGAATACTGTGTGTCAGCGTGTATTTGTGAAACCATGTGTCTTTGGCAGGAACCGTAGATCTAGATTTTGGTCTTGAGCTGAAAAAATGGAACAACGCTGCTAGCTGATCGAGCCGTGTGTCGATTTGCATTCCTTTGCATGGCCTGACTTTGCAGAGGGAGATTTCTTAATCTGACAGTGTGATAGCAAATTTGGAAAACTTCATGGACGTTGGCACTGGTTTGCATGTCAGAGCAATGTTGGGAGCTGGGAGCTACAGTCATGCATCATGTTCAAATGACTGAGTCTGATACTGTGACTTGGATGTACTTGGCGTGTTGAAATCGCCTCTAAGTGGTGTATTGTGTTTAGCAGCGCGCCACATGCACCCTAACTGAGTCACTATGTTCACGGCCCAATCTTGTAGTTCCTCACACTCGAGTTGTTGTTTTTTTTTTCCCATGGTGGTTGTTTCTTTTGCTTGACTGTTCATATATTCAAGAAACAAGTGAGATTCCGGCGCTTGAATAAAACTTTCATTATCACTTGGATGGTCTCACACTTCAAACCAGCAGAAACATTTCTTCATGTGTGCATCTTTTCCCATCTTCCACACGATAAATATGCGAAAAAAGACAAGATGACATTTAAATGGGAACATCACATCGGTAACTTCTCACACTTACCACGAGTCCAAAGAATTACGCAACACCCAGCACAGTGTTGACAACGTGAAGCTTTAATGAAAGACTGTGGAATTAGCTTAAAGTGTTTACCTCACAATTAACTGCTGATTCACCAAGTTTTCACCTGCAAAAATGGACATAAACTTTACTAGGCAAGGAAACAGATGTTGAGTGCAAATAGGATTGTGTCTGCCAAACCCACTAAATTGCCATGCAGTCCATTTTGCATGTTGTAGGAGGAGTATATGCAAATAGATGAATTTAGCATGTGCAATCTGTTGTGTCAAACCTGAGACCAATTGTGATGGCTGATTTTTTTGCTTTTAAATGGCATGCAAAGTGATGCCAGCATAAACGCAGGCAAACAGAGAGCCAGCAGGAAAACAATTCTGATTTGCGGACATTTTTATGCAGTGCAGTTTTCGAGCCTTTTGAGTGATCCAAGGCAGGGGTGCCCAAGTCTGGTCCTTGAGAGCCCCAATCCAGCCCCTTTGAGATGTCTCCCTTCTCCAACACATCTGATTCAAATGACCAGCTCAGCAGTGAGCTCTGGAGGAGCAGACTTGGGCACCCCTGATCAAAGGCCAGTCACAAGAAGGAGTCAGGCCGTGTCAGATACGACCAAAGAAAAGTTCAGTCAAACAAATCATGGCTTCATGCAGTTAATGGCTTTCCCAAAATTATCAAAGCAATAGATTTCTGTAACTCAGGAATGTGTTTGTTCGTCATTCACTAACACCTTTATTTTTATCACATCAAACTTTTCATTTTTCAATGAGTTGAGTCAGCGGCCTATTAAAGCAGCTTTTTCAACTTTGATTCATCCCCCGACCGAACTCTCTTTTTTCCATTTTGTATTCTTATTGTGTAGTGCTAAGACAGTTGCAGTTTTACAGCAATTAATTTTTCCATGGAGTATATCGCCGTTTTCCGCTGGATCTATATAACACTCTCCAGTGGAGCTTTTGCCTTGAATCGGGGCTGCTATAGAAAAATGTTAATGTAATATGAAAAAAAAATGTGTGTGTGTGTGTGTGTGTGTGTGTGTGTGTGTGTGTGTGTGTGTGTGTGTGTGTGTGTAGCCTTCTCAAACTTATTTTTACAAAATTTTAAGCGGCTCATTATTATTTCTTTCTGTGAATATTGTGACTTCTCTTATCATCCCCCCTTCCACCACCCAGTGGACCAGATATAATTGGTGACAGACCAATTTGGGCCTGTTGCCGACCACCATCATACAAGATGCTCTTTCTAACTTCCATCAGTAGCCTCACCCCTCACTATCTCATCAACATCCTTCACATCACCAGCCCCACCCCTCCTCTCTTCCCTTTAACTCACCTCCCGTCTGCCTGATCACCATGGTGTCAAGAGCCTTCAGCTGCTCTGCCCCCGACCTTTGGAGCAACCTTCCACCTGGCATTTGGGACTCAGACTCTCTCTTCACATTCAAATCATCACTGAAATCATGTTTTTTAAACAGCTATATTCTCAATAACTGGTCTGGTTTTAATCACTTTTATTGTCTTGGATTTCTTGTTTTTTGAATAAAAATAAATATAGTAGTATAGTTAGTCTTCGGTGGTCTTTACTCACTGTCTGATGCAGGCGATGTGACGGAGTCAAAAGGTAGATGCAATTTATCTTGACCTGGATGACTTCTAAAATGTTGTGTAGGTTCCAATTTACTGTGATTGGTTGGTGATCAGTCCAGTAAGTTTGTCTCAGACAGAGAAACGGAAAATGCTTCGAACACGGATCCCTCTTTATGAGCTTGACACCATTGTCTTGTGCATGACCATTTCAAGTTTGTTTTCCTCACAAAACTACCTGAAAACAACAACAAGAGTTGAGCTGTCAACTATTTGCATTTCCAAAGCAAATATTAAGAATGCAATACAACAAAAAAGGGAAAGGCTATTTTCATGATTCAAATTAAACACCCACGAGATGCGGTCAAAGATCAAACCAGTACTCGTCTGTATTCTGTGAGGCACAGCTTTGAGCAGAACTTCAAATATTCGGGGTGTATGACCAACCCGACTGATTTTACATGGCGCTCTGCCAGTCGTCTTATAGGCACAGTTTCAAACCAGTTTTTCGACTACTCAACTACCAACCATCTATCCAAGGAGGAAACTTTCGGATTTGTACAATCATTCAAAGGAAAATTACTGTGCTTGAAGAAAAGTGCAAGAAGAAGAGCCAAATATATTGTTATAGCTTTCAGATCATTATAATAACAGATGCAACTTGCCTTTGTTCCCTTTGACAACTTTGCCTAATTCCTCCCAATGTCTGTCGAAATGGTGACGACTGAGGTGCTTTGTTTTGTTTGTTTTCGGCTATCGCGCTTTCTTTTACCCCCCATGGCAGACATTTCTTTAAACTCAAGGGTTCAAACATCTCACATTCATTTCAAAACGGTTTCATCAAAGGATGAGACATAAACTAAAAAAGAAGCAAACAACAGCTGTTATAATGGGCTCTTGTTCAATAATGAAGATCTTAAAACCTGTTCGACTTCAAATATGTACACACACAGCATGTGTGCATAACTGTGTCTGCAGTGACACCCCCAGCCCCTGACCCCACTCCAGCCTCCTCCGAGCAATTTAACCAGTAACCATGTCTACGTAGAGACGGTATTACTTTAAAAATGCTTCTGTGGAGTTTTTGTTCCCCTTCACTTTCCCAAACTTTTCATCTGAAAGGCTCATTCGTCTGTGCCGTGATTTTGTCTTAGCTCAGCCGTTGCTATTCTCAGAGCTGTGTTAATTGTTAGTTTCGCTCTTTTGATTTGCTTCATTTAAAAGGTCCTTGGTTAATTTAATGGATCGCAGAGTGAGCTTTTGAAAGTACTGCCGGGTTTAGGCAGTAATCAGACATAATGGATCTAAAAATATTGCAGACAAAGTGAGTTGGCTTTCCCCTAGTGTGATGTGGCCACAAAGTATCCTCTGAGCAGACCAAGGGTCGGCAGCATTATCTTCTTTGAAGTGTGTGACCTCCTGATGACCCTGAAAGCTTCCAAGAGGTGTTTCTATAATTTGGATCAGAGCATGCAGTGTGAAGGCCGTTTTGGATCATTTTTATCCAATTTCCGGAGCCTTAAGAAAAAATGAACAGTTTTTGTCAGATACCTGACAGACATACATGCACTCTGAAGACGGGCGATGCGAAGTTGAGAGTTTTTGTCACTGCATTGCAGCAAAGCTTGATAACTGGCCGTAAAACACAATTCGCTATTAAGGCAACTCTGCAGGACCAGAGCTTGACCCAACATCTTGTGTGTGATAAAGGTCCAACCCCCAAGAAATGTATAGTCTCCTCCTACTGGCAGGAATGTATTGCTGCAATGCGTTGACTTCTTCATATCTCTTCATATCATAACTTCAAATCTGGTGCCCCTCCAAATCTTTGCAAAGTGTGGGAGGGTCAACTTACATTTGTTCTTCATATTGGTTCCTTTGATCAGAAGAGGTATGAACGCATCCATGCAGTTATTCTGACTATGGAGTTTCTGCACATGATGCTCAACACTCTTCTTCGATTGCATGAAACCCTTTGCTTTATTAACCGTGTTTGCAGGTAAACAACAAAAGCAATGACCTCTTTTCGTGGCGCCTCAAAAAGTGTCAAACAAAGTTCGATATGGTGTCGTGTATGTCAGAAATTGTCTTCTTACAGAATCTGAAGGTTGCTTCATGTTTCTTGTCTTTGGAAGACATTGTGGCCAACGCCTGTTCTCAATTGTTGGTAAATCCGAATGTTTTAACCCCAACCCCACTGTTGGTTGACATGATTGAAAGAAAAATGCTGCGTGCTTTGGCTCTTGCTGTCAGGTTAAACAATCAGATGGATCTTTGGATAGTGTGAAAAACTTAATCTCAAGTTTCTTTTCAAGGAGGGCGTTACTTTTCTGGAATAAAAACATAGATGGCTAGGTTGAGTCAGTAAAAATATTTTGAGAGTCCAGTGGTTGAGTTCGGGCCAAATGCCAAGGAGTCTGAGTCATCTCTGAGACAATTAAAAAAAAAAATAAACATGTCAAGCCAGGACAAGAGTACTACAGCACTGCCGGTACCCATCCTCGGCAAGTGCCTAACCAGGACAGAAAATGGGTGGGTTGCATCTGTTGTAAAAATGGTGCCAAACAAATAAGGTGAGTATTGTGCAAAGCACTGATGGTACAAGCCAAAAGTAACAACAAGATCAAGATCAAGGAATTGTGCACTGGCATATTGTTGATTTGCTTGAGCACAGAGACTTATCATCTGCGTATTCAGACACACATCATCTCATTTTACGTATTTTGTCATTTTCACCTTCTGACTGAAAAATATATTGACTGATCATTCGATAATTCACCTCCTGTGCTGTCATAATGGTCTTTTCTTTGGGGAGGGAGATTGATGTGAATTCACCCAAAAAGGTAGAAACTGGCTTGTGGACCTTGTTGCAGTTTAACTGCTCCAAGATCTCGTGTATGTGTATGTGTGTGTTCAGTCTTTGCAACTTCCGACTCATACATCAATGTCATATTTTATTTGAAATCCCTGGCCACGGGAACCTTCCACCTCCACGAACTTGGTTCTGTTATCGGGCCGTATCATCACCAGAGACTCCATAATTTCCTTCTCTCCGTCTTCCTTTTACCCTCCCGCCTTTCACTTCAAACACACCAGCCTGTCGTACAGCCTGCAGCCGTGACAGTTACTCGTTCTTTTTTGATGAATTCATGAAATCACAGTGATGTGCGAACTCACATTGCTTTAAGGAAAGTCATTCCAGGCTATCTCTGTCTGTCTTTCTGTCTGTCTGTCTGTCTGTCTGTCTGTCTGTCACTTGCTTTCACAGTCCCTTTTTTTTTCTTCTCAAAAACAAAAGCAGCCGTGCACTGATGTGCATGCAGCGTTTGGCTATGAGCTTTCTGTGGCGCCTAATGATAAGACTATCAGCACTTAGCTGAGTGATGCACTTACTGAGCCTGCAGCAATTTTCTCCTTCCACGTCACGCACTTGACTTTCACACTGTGTTCAGCATATGCATGTACTTACTTTCAGACATCCATCCCCGAATCGTAATAGCGCCATCCATCTGTTTGTAACATCTAAAGCACAGGTGTCCAACTCAAGGTTCGGGTGGGGGTGAGGGAGGGGGGTTACGACCCACCACATCATTTTTTTTTTTTTTTTGTCCCTCGAAAGCAAACCTGGTGTGTCACTTTTCATGATCATATATAACATCTGAACCAAAATATCCCCTGTAATAAATAATGCTGAGTTCGCAAGATTTTTTTATAACCCTGTTTATAATAACTGGATCAATCCTTTAACAAACGTTCCAATAATTAAGAATTTGCTGTGTATATGTAATAGTGTCATGGGACAATGACACATTTATTTGGTTTCACAGTCATAACGTGAAGCTATCACTACAATGTGGCCCATGGGGGGGGGGGGGGGGGGGGGGGGAATGTTTGACGCCCCTGATCTAATGAGATCCTCCATGAACCAGGCTATAGCCTGTGATTACACAACAAAGTTGGTCCTCGATCATTTTTTCATCAACCTGTGTGGGAAGCAGTGTTTCTTTTTTTTTTTTGTTTTATCTACTTGGTCGAGATATCTCTTTTCTTTATATGAGGTACATCAGAGTTACACCATGGCTGCTTTTCCAAGGCTGCTTTTCCATCAACCATAAACTTCAAGCTTGAACCCAAGAGTCTTACAGAGCCTTATCGCTCTTGGGCACCCCTCATACTGTTTAAATTCAAGTATCTACCCCGAGGTGAGCAGGATATACATTAATTTTTACCACAAACGTGTAGTGACGGGGCATAGAGTCAATCCCGGATGACTGAATCCCTCCGCACACAGTGCAGCACTGTCGAAAGTGACTGAACTGGACAATCACGGAAAAAAAAAATACAACTGGCAAGTCACACACGCACATCAGGCAATTGTCCCTCCCTCCAAACCGCTCCCGCTTTCATCGGCAAACAATGCCACATAAACATCCATCCACTACCGGAACCACTGTACCCTCATAAGTGTCGGGTGTGTGCTGGACCCTATCCCAGTTGACTTTGGGCAGTAGGTTGGCTACACTCTGAACTGGTTGCCAGCTAATCGCAGGGCACACAAACAATCATTGATGCTCACAATCACACAGAAGGACATTTTAGAGCGTTCAATCAACCTACCGTGCAAGTTTTTGGAATGTGTGAGGAAACCAGAGTACCCCGGAGAAAACCCACCCAAACTTCACATGGGAAGGCTCAGGCCAGAATTGAACCCTGCACCTCTGCACTGTGAGGTGGACATGCAAACCAGTCAATCATCCTGCTACATAAACAGTACTGCATTATTTATTTATTCATTTTTTTATTTTTACCGAACGACAAACACTGTACCGTGGCCGCCATGGATGATCTGTACATTTGCATCTTCCCAGACAGCTGGTTTGATCTAACAGCCAACCATGACAGCTGGTAGCACAGAACAAGAAGTAGAATGGCTCCTGCTGATGCCAGGCTACTCGAAAGAGCGGCTATAGGAAACATGCTTGATATAGGAAACACAGAATCCAGGTCTCCAATTGTCACTGGTGACATAGATCATCAATCGATCAACTCTGAAAGGAAACAGGCAAAGAATAGAAGAAGAGAATGTTGATGTCTGGGAGGCTCTTGGTTCCATTTATCCATGTTTTGTTGTTTGAGACACAGGGACAGGATATATGACGCTGTAAATATAGTAAAGTATTACTGGAAACCACTACATATATTCTGCATAGTTATGACTTGGCGGTGGTTGGTTGGTTCTCTCTTGGTACCTAGAAACATAAGCTTTGTGGTGAAATATCATCTCATACATTTTTCATTGATGATTGAGACACACAAACATTCGCACTCACATTCACACCTATGGCTAATTTTGAGTTAGCAATTAACATCACATATATTATTTTGGACTGTGGTACTACAGTTCGTTATAACTCTGGAAAGCGTATTTGGCATGATTGGTAAAGGACTGGAAACTGTCATTTGCTTGCCATTTGAATCCACCTTTCTGTCATTTATTTACATAATGGGCCATAGAGAGCTGCAGAGTGGGAACAGAAAACAGACCAATTCTCGTGGTGATGCTTCATAAAAGCTCCCACCAGAATGACTGAGAGAACAATGCTAACTCAGTCTCCAGCAGAGATTCAAACTGGAGACATTGTAACTTGGACTCAAGTTGAAGCGAGCCACTGTTTTGATGATGACTTGATTTGACAAAAACAAAGACTTGAGACTTGATTTGGATTTGATGACTTGAAACGTGACTTAAGACATGATGCCTTGCAAAACTTCACTTGTTTATTTTACATATTTGGTTTAAAGATCAAATTACTGTACAAAATGAATTATTTAAGGCATGCTAGCACATGCTCAGAATGTCATAAATGGAGGATTAGCCTGTCAATCAGTCGATTATAGTTCAATTAAGGACCATCCTCGGCGGTCAACTGGGCCTCCACTGGAATTAAAAAAAACTTTGTGATTCACTGTAACCCGAACCCAACATCGAGACTTGCTTCGTGTATATAGAGAGAGTCCATAGAATTGTCATAAAGTATCTGATATTTGTAAAAAAAAATCCAAATAAACAAATAAATAAACTTTTTCTTTGGTTTGTGTTTTTGCTGTGATTTGCAAGAGAGGAATTTATTGTGGATACTAGTTGTCCACATTTCTGAGGATATCCTAGGTATGTACTTGTGTGGACAATTCATTGATTGTTTTTACTCGGTTATTTTCTTTTCAAACTGAGATTTCAAGGATTCAGGGAATTTTTATTGTCATACCAACACAGATTTCTGCATGACATGGCACGAAATACAATACCTGAGGACCAAGGTTAGCCTAGGAAGTTCCAAGACTTGTGAAAATGAAAACAGAACAACAAAATATTGAAAAACAATTGTGGGGAAAAGATAAGGAAGACACTTATTCACGGTTTGAATGGGTGCAAAGATGCAATGCTGCAAAGGTGTGGATGCAGCAGAATGAAAATGCAAAAGGGTTGACTGGAAAAATAGTGCAAATGCAGCATAAGAAATAACATTTTTTTCTCACTCCCGGGTTCCTCCTTAGTTGTGAAGAACATGTCGTATGTTCTAGCAAAAATAACATTAACACTAAGCAAGATCTGGTCCTTTTCAATATGCAGCAAAGCACAGGCACTGTACACAACCCTGAAAGTTAGAGATCTGACACTCGGTCCAACAAAACATCCACCAAAACACACATACACCCCCACACACACACGCACGCACGCGCGCACACACACACACACACACACACACACACCCACACACACACACACACACACACACACACACACACACACACACACACATACAACAACAAGTAGGTAATGTGGGGTCACCGAAGCAATGATGGTTTTACATTTTCATTCAAGTAAAGGCTTTTGCTCTTCACGCACACTTTTCACTTGCGCACTGACACTTTTGGTTAGTGCCTCTCAGACAGCAAAATAAAACCTTATGCTTTGAAATGGTTTCCATTTCAGATTCTGCATTCGTGCACATTCTTCTGCTGGCATTCAGTGAGCAACTGTGCAAACATCTGCTCATTAGCACTCAACAAAACGCGTAATGATTAGCACTTCAGTTATTTGGTCATAAACCAAAGTATTGGACAAATGAGTTTTCGTTTGCGCGCCCTTATTATCTTGTGTTGCCCCAAGGTAGTTGCTTACTTGGATCAACAGATGGTGTGCAGCAATCCAAATTTGCCTTTACCCACCTAGAGATGATGCACAAATGCTGAATTAGCTATTGATATTAGATTAAACCCGGACAAAAACATATATATTTTTTTGAAACAATAGAACAACAACAAACAAAATAAACAACTTGTAGCAGTCAATGTTCATGAGAAACTTTGGCAGGTCTCAACCTGGCTCTGCAGCTTGTGATTCATCTGCCAAGTCTTCCTGAGCTCATGCCCGTCAGCGCAACTTTTGTTTTCATTTGTAATGAGTTTGCCAGCTTTATGACATTACCATGTACAAGGCTCACTCTTTGCATTTGTTTAAACAGCAAAAAAAGAGGGATTAATATATACATATATGAATGTGTGTGTGTGCGCGCGCGTGTGTATACACACAACTCGCATTTGACACAGCAATATGTCAATATGTTGCATTGCATTTGTCACAGAAACAACCTACTGTTAGCATTGTCAAATCCAAAATAACTGTCAGAAATGAGCCAAAGAGCTGACAAGGTCTGGCGGTGTTCTACAGCCCTGCGAATGACCACACGAACTAGAGCTCGGCGAGTGAAAAGAAGACAATTTCCTGCCTGTGATGTGTGGAACAAAAAGCTCCGCTGCGGCTCCAGATTTGTCATTTTTCAGTAACACCAAAGGTAAGCGCAAAATGTCAGATGGGATTGACACCGGAGCAGCACGCACAAGAGGATACATCTACTCTGTCATCGAGGGAGATTGAGTGCACGTTCAGGATGGCTGATTGGGAAATGAATAGCCTGTGAGCAGATACCCTGACCGGGTTTCATCATCAGTCCTCATTTACCATTTTATATTCTCATCCGTCTGTTTTATTCTACGCAAGGAGGAAGGTTTATGAAGGATTTAAAGAGCAGACACCATCCAATACTATGAGACGCGTGCGGATTCCAGGTTGCTAAAAGCCTCAGGATGCATTAAGACTCTCGAGATAAACACATGAGCTACTGTACCTACCTGTATGGTGATAGCGTCCAAGAAAGAAATCAATGTTGAAAAGGCATGAAGATTTTATCACGCTACGTACCCAAAACGGTCTTCTAATATTTATGACCCCTGCATCCGATGCAAGTTGAGTTTGGGTGAAAGTTGGGTGCACTCACTATCGAGGTCGCCGGTCGATCACACTCTGCCATCCGACAGAAATTCATTTGTCATCAATTATCAGCTTTGGCCACGCAAAAAAATAAAAATATAAAAATAAAATAAATCACTGAAGGGCTGCCTGGTAGTTGAGTGGTTAGTACGTCGACTTCACAGTGCAGAGGTACGGGGTTCGATTCCGGCTCCGGCCTTCCTGTGTGGAGTTTGTATGTTCTCCCTGTGCTTGCGTGGGTTTTCTCCGGGTACTCCGGTTTCCTCCCACATTCCAGAAACATGCATGGCAGGCTGATTGAACACTCCAAATTGTCCCTAGTTGTGAGCGTGAGTGCAGATGGTTGTGCATTTCTGTGTGCCCTGCGATTGGCTGGACACTGGTTCAGGGTGTCCCCCCGCCTACTGCCCGAAGACAGCTGGGATAGGCTCCAGCGGCCCCCTAGTGAGGATAAAGCGGTTCGGAAAATGAATGAATGAATGAATGAAAGTCACTGTAGTTTTTTTTTTTTTTTCAGTCGTGAACAAAACAAGACAAAAAAATGAGAGACACTCTATATGTGACTATCCAAGTGTATATTTTGGCAGGAGTTTCATTTCATGGAGATTACCTTCATTTCCCAGGCTCAATAATAGTTGGACAGTGAACATGATTGCTGAAACTTGTCATTGACTGTCGGATTTCTGGAGCCCCCTGAAATCTGAGTTTCTTCCTGGAGTTTCTTCCTGGAGATGCTCTTTCTGGTCTTTTTTTGCAGCCATCTTCAGTTGGCCTCACTGCCTTTTTATCTTCATTAGGTGAGATTCATGTTGAATCAAGACATCATCTTGGCCATTTTAAAGCATACAATGTATTCAAAAGAAGACTGGAGTAGCTTTTCTTGGTCGCTGGCAGTAAGACAACTAAAGTGGATGGCCACGCAACTAGACTTGAGCTCGGCACGAAAATGGAGCCCTGGCGTATTTGTCAAACATGCTAAAAGCGGTTTTATATCACGTTGTGAATGGGAGCAAACAGAATACGCTCACTGGTGTTTATCGATGACGTGACTTGACGGGTGTATCGGTAAATGGAATTGTAAATTACAAGAATTTATGTGCAGGGCTTTACTCTCTACTCACGTTCAACCAGATGGTTTGAAAGTGTCGGATGGCACTTCAAGTGCAGTCTAATAATGAACATAATCATACTATGAAAGCAAGGCCAAGACTTTTTAAAGGTAAGTAAATTTAATTTCTTTTTTTCTTTCTAGTTGTTAGTTTTCTGATTTAAAGTGAATAGAGCATTATTATTTTTTTCTTCATGTGAAGGAAGCAAAACCCACAGAAAAACAGCACCAAAAGTGATTGAAGGGAAGGCCAGCGTCTCCATTGAGGAAACTCAGAATTTGATCCATGGACTCCATATTTTAGTCATTGTCCCGAAAAATGAGTTGCATAAAAAGTCTGCAATGCCTTTATGAAACCTTTGGAATCAAATGTAGTCTATCCTTCAATCCCAACTTGTTTTATTTTAATGACATGACATTGTGGTGGTGTTTCAAGGCCAAATCATGAAAAAACTCAGTCCGGGGCCAAATATATTCTGGACCAACTTTCCATTTTTCCTGTCCTTTGCTATTTTTCAATGCGACAGCGCAGCAGGCCCTCTCCAATTCATTCATGCATCTAAATGTAAAAGTATGTTACAAAGTATTTGATGATCAGTGCATTCAACAGAATAGGGAACACAACTTGAACGACACACAATCCGCTGCATCCGGGGGCATTTGGAATATTTATTTGCTTTGGTCACCATCTCGGTGTGCAGTGAAATGAAATACAAGTGAAAAGTGGAGCTGAAATATCCCCTCAGCTGGCGATCACTATATTGCTTTGCCGATCTTTCCTCTGTACCCGACTGTGCATTTGGAAACATGCATTTTAGTCTCTTCCCTGCCATATTCCCGCTTGCCATCGTTTTATTCATACACGACTTTTACTCTTTTACAGCGTGTTCCTGATTGACTGCCTTGTCTGGTAATTGCTTTAGCAACACAAAATGGAAACCAGTTTCTATGGAGACAACAAATCTACCATGTACGGCGTGTAATATCTATTTGCACGGCAATTTTCTGCTTCTTTGACCTCAGAAGTCTAAGCTGGCAAATAACTAGACAAATAAATAATAGCACAATCCTTCACTGCCAATTAGACCATGAATGCACCTACAAGTTCATGCAGTTCACGTCTAAGCGGAAACAATGAACCTTGAAATGAAGCTACCACACTGTGTTCATGCTTGTCCTCGTGCCTTATCACACAAATGTTTCCAAACAAACTCATAGATAGCTGGACAGATAGATGGATTGATGGGAAGAAAAACAGACAGACAGAAAGAATTCACTGTTCTCAACTCAACTCAACTGTATTTACAGAGCACTTTCAAACAGCTATCGCTGTATACAAAGTGCTGTACATGGAGCAACTATCATATATAAAGCAATAAATCTGTAATAAAGACAGTAGAAAGCACCGAACAGTAAAACTAAGATCAAGTCTGAGTCATGCTGAGCCAAATGTCAAGGAATGCTCGTGAGTTTTGAGGCGGGTTTTAAAGATGTTCAATGAGAAAGCCAATTCTAGTTGAAGCGCTTTACCTCTGCCGACATTGGCCAATGCAAGCTTCATCAAGCCTGAAATTGTCACGATTAAAAGAAAAAAAGAAAACCCAATCAAGTCAGACCATAATTAATTTTCTCATATGTTAATTTTATTATGTTTCAACAGTCATGATTCTCATCATATCTTTGGGGGAAATTTAGCTCAAGACCATCTCATTGACTGGGTTTTCAGTCTCTTTTCATCCAATTAAATCTAGCAGCTGTCACCATTGAAATGCTGGTTCACAGGCTTCATACATCATCACGTGCATCATGACCACCGGCCATCCCAAGCACTGAATTAATACCCAATTAAACCGCTCTGCCGCGTTAAAATAAATAAATAAATAAATAAATAAATAAAAGATGCCTTCTTTAAATTTTTTTTTTTTGTCTTCTGTATGAAAGAGCGACACTACCTACAGATATACTCCCAATAGGGGAGATGCCATCTCCTCTCACCCTGCCACACGTCACTGATCAACAATGTCACAGCGATGTTGAGGCCCATGTCGGCCATTGCAAGATGCTTACTATAGGAGGTTGAGAGGATGCTTTGGTGTAGGAGTGGACGACTACATCTCTGGACAAATATGTGAATGGTTTAACCCACAGGTGACGTGTGAATTTACACGATGTTGACACTTCATTTGTTGATCAAAGTCTTAGCGGGACGTCTTTTTGATGGATGCACACCCACACATGCTCTTTGCATGAATCTTGCCCTGTTTTTCAACCATGACACAAATGCATTGCTGAACATTAAAACAAAAAAAAAGCCTTTACCTTCATAGTACCACCCAAGTGCCTTAGAAATAGCTTTAAATGATCAGTGACTAAAAAAATGAGCAGACTTGGTAAAACCCTATTTTCATGACAAGCACAAGTTGTTGTGCTGCGGTCAGGGGAGTGCTTTGTGCTTTCCACAATGAATCAGAGGGTTCCATGCACACTGTTATCACTTTTATTAATGAAATACGAGGACATCCACCACACACATCAGCGGAGTACAGAATCTGTCTGCCTATGCTTCAGTCATATCCACCAAAATCTCATTACACCACCTGTGCCACAACTTAGACCTGCTTTGAGTTAAACATAACAGAAAATTGAATGGTGGGCCTTAAATGTTCTCCAGGCCGTAGTTTGGACTTTGCTGGCTTAGTAAGATGGTTCTGGTTGTACTAGAGTGGATCAAACCATCAGAGACAAATTCTTTAATGATTCTGCCTCGGATTCTGATTCAAACTTGGAACTTTCCCTCTTGGATGTAAATATCTGCAACCCCCAAAACTAGCCATGCTCTGCCCAGTTGGCCTGTGGACTTCATGAAGGGTCATCAAAAAAGTGAATGTTTCTGTACATGTAAGGGATGACTTTGGCTCGTACCACCCGCCAATACAGGAATGGAAGCAGTAACCCCAAAAATAATTGTTTTCCTGGATTTTGTGTTTTCTCACCAACCTTGACATTTTCTGCAGAGCAAAAACACAGATATTCATTCAGATCGCAAATACCACCGCATCATCGGTGGAGTCAAGGTCGGATAGACCACTGAGATGATCTGGTTTTGCTTTGTGGTGTGTATAAAAAGCCGCTGCCTCCGAGGGTTGCAAGTATAGCTAATTATTGTTTATACAGGTTGTAGCATCATAAAACCAAAAATATGTCACTGAAAATGAAAACACATCCAAAATTTCGTGCATGTATGCGCACACACACACACACACACACACACACACACACACACACACACACACACACACACACACACACACACACACGCTCGCGATCATTCAGGTTTGTAAACCTTTTGAGTACATAGGAGTGGACACACACCTCCAGGTCCATCCCCACGGGCCTCATTAACAGTGCTGAGTGAGACAAGAGCTCACTGTAGCCCAAGACAGCAAGAGACTGTTGAGTGAGTCTACAAACAAAAGCCTCAAAGTGCACACACACTCACACACACACACACACACACACACACCCACACACACACACACACACACACACACACACACACACACACGGAGATATAGGAAAAAACTTTGATCTTTTTCCGATCACACCTTACAGCTTTATTTCTGTCCGGATGCTAGTCTGAGTCACACTTGTGTCTCTCCTGGAATCCTTCGGCGGCTTGGTCTTCCTTGTCCCACGTTAAGCAGAGCATCCAATTGGTAAACCTACTGTAGAGTGGATGAGAAAAATACGTCACATACATAACAAGTACAATTACAACTCCTAACATCGTTGACAAGCGCTCAGCCTAAAAGCTTAGACCAATTTTCTCTAGCGATTGCGCTGTCAGTATGTTAATATGCAGCAACAATATACTGAGACAATCTGCAAGAGCATTTTCAGCACAGCGTGGAAAAGTGTCTAATGAAAAGGCACCATGGTGCATATTACTTAGCCTTTTACTACACAACAGAGATGTGGGAGCCTGGGGAAACGATGCAGAAAGAGAGAATTAATGTTGAAAGCGGGGGAAAAAAAGGTAAAGAGAAAAAAACAAGCCGATCATTAAAGTCTGAGCATATCCACTGCAAATTGTCTTTACCATGGTGAACGTTCGATAGAAATCTGAATGCCGCTTGCTGCTTCTCTCAAGGCCAGCCATCTTAAATAATCATGAGTCCGCCCGGGGGGACTGCTTGCTAAAGGAATGTATTTTCTAATTAGATAAAGCCACTTTTCCAATTTGTTGGCTACTTAACTATAAAGCATGGCGGTGAGCGAAGCCTCAGAGCCATCTTGAGATGTGGCCAATCCCCATCTCATCACGCAACACTCACAGTCCCATCGCTAGGGAGACAATGGATTTTGTTTGTGCATTTGTCAACTCCATAAAGTCTGTGTTTGAGCTCCAGGAACGATTGACGAGAAAAGAATGTTTCAACTGAGGCCAAAGCGGAATCAGATTGGCTTTATTTCGCCATTAGCAAACGGTGCGTGTGCTTTTGTTCACTGCAAATAAACACAGTAGGACGGTGAATGAGTGAGTCAAATCATTATTATTTAAAAAAAAGGAGCCAAATTATAAGCATGGCTCTATTCACACTGATAAGAACAACAACAATTATATAACCTGAATGCAAACCTGAAAACATCTCTTTATTCACACTTTGCCAGAGAGATATTGCTTTACTTTGTGACCTATTTGACCAAGTTATTTTCCTTACAAAAAAAAATAATTGTGTAATAAACAAACAAATCCGAACAAATGACCGTGTGCGATCATCATTGACTCGCAGCTGAGTTTATACAGACATCTTTTAGAGCCACCTGTGCTTGAAATATCCATGTACGATACTGCAGCACATTCAACCAGAAATACAGTAAGCGCATGCACATGTGACACAGCAACGCTATCAGAAAGCAAATAATCTCAAATGGGATTTTAATACGGATATTTTATCACGAACCAAATTGCTTGCTGTCTCGCCTTGCTTTCTTGTCTTCCTGAAAAAAGAGCACTTCATGTTGACAATGACACAATTCAAGAGCACACGTCCTAATGGGTGGGAGCAAGTTCAAAAATCTCTGCATTGGCTCCCTGTGTTTTTCTGGACTAATGTGAAGGTTTTATTACTGGTTTTTAAATGCCTTTCTTTTCTTGGGGCGTTGTATCTTTCAGAACTCCTTTTACCGTATGAGCCCTTGCGAGCTCTGAGATCCTCCCGCACCGGCCTTTTAATCATTCCGAAGGTCAGGACACGCACTCACGCTGAGGCATTGTTCCAGTTTTACGGCCCCATTTATGGAATAGCCTGCTGGAGAGCCTCAAGGCAACAGAGAATATCCGGGTTTTTAAGAATAGGCTCAAGATTTACCTTTTTATGCTACAGCTTTTAACGAGGACTTATTTCGTGTACTTATCCATTTTCTTCATCTTGACTTCAATTTTACCCATGTTCTTTTACTTTGTATCATATCTGTTCTGTTTAATTTATATAAAGTACTTTGTTGTGCTTTTGTGTCCTTGTATGAAAATGATCTACGTAAATCATTTTATTCAACAAAACATGAAAGAGAATTCTTAATGTCATTCTCCAAGCGCCACTTTTCCCTCCGCACTACTAGTTTGTCAGGTGTCATCTGATTGAATGGTTTTACTTTACTTGCATTACACACTGCTCAACTCCTTTTTTACACTTGCATGACATTGCATACAACATTTTTAAACAACGAATAAAGGTTTTACAACGGCAGCAGTTTGAGACTGTAACAGATTATTTGAATTGCAAGTGAATGTTTTTGGAATGAGAGCCATTCTAAAGTAGGCCAGCGAGTTTGTCTTCGGAGGTTCCAGCGCACCACAACAAGTTCCCCCAAAGTGTTACATATTTGTTTCTGGCGGGTGATAAAGAACACATGACATTTACTGTAAGACCTAAAAAATGTCCTTTTTATCAACTGGCCTTGTACAGGATCTTTCGATAGCCTCCAAGCACTGAGCAACGAGAGAGAGAGAGAGAGAGAGAGAGAGAGAGAGAGAGAGAGAGAGAGAGGGTGCCTATTTATTTGCATGCCTTAGTGCAGGGGTATCAAACTCATTTTGGTTGCGGGCCACATTCGAGTTCCCTCGGAGGGCCGTGAAGACTGTGAAACCATATGAAGAAGTCAAGAATAATGGTTTATTCAACTATAGTTTAGGTAGCTGTCATGAGGTTTTTGGTAACAAGAAAACTTCCAATAGTTCTCTTATATATTACATATGAGAATTTGAAGTTCGATACAGATTTTAGCAAACATCATAGAAGTCGACATGTTTGATTTGTTTTCGCGGGCCACATCAAATGATGTGGTGGGCCAGATCTGGCCCCCAGGCCTTGAGTTTGACACCTGTGCCTTAGTGGGTAAAGACAACGCACAGCTGGAGAGGGAGAGGGATGAAATTTGATCTCATTGCATCATGAAATGTATTCTGGCAGTCAAAGTCTATTGCAGCTTCATACGAGGGAGCTTCAAGCCTTAGTTCAACCACTCAAAGATTTTATGAGAAAGCACCCTTCCCCCTCCCCTCGTTTATCAAGACATTACAGGATGTCAGTTCTTCTGGGTTTGTTTTAGGTTTACAGGTTGAAAAGTTTAAAATCACTGCAGTCATTTTGCGTGGGTGCTTTTACTGCTGACATCAATTTTAAGTACAGAACTATAAAATAAATGCCAATGTTTGCATCATTCCGGGGTTCCTTTAAATAGCTTTGTCGTGTATTCAAATTGATTATAGGTTGAAAGAGCACGATGACGATCATCTTGTCTTAAAAAGAACCTTAAACTAATCGGTTGAAAAAGAGTTGCAAAACATTTTATTCTGATATTATACTGTTTCAGTTTATTCGTTTTATTCAGACATATTTTCAGAAGCAATTTACTCAGACAACATACACGTTGTCTGAAAGGGAAAATAGGCAGAAGCATGTGCTTATTATGCATTATACATAAAGTCAACTTAAAGTTACTGGTGTCTACAAAGCAACTTACATTAAGATTGAGTCACGAAACTAATTACTGCTTTTATTGTCCACTCTCAACATAGGAATTGGAAATTTTCCTGTCATTCATAATTTTATCATGAGTTATTTTTTATGCAGTCTTTTAATTCTTGGTCACACTTATTCTAACCTCCAATGCCAGGAAGCAGAATGCAATGCTGCTTTACATTAGTTCTTGCCATAGTTTTTTTTTTTTTTTTTTTAACACATCATAACCTATTAAGTTGTAAACACGTTCCCTTTTTGAATCAGGTTCTGAATATTTGTGGCAAACATTTTTTCACATTATAATTTTGCCCATATATGGTGCCTTTTAAAACGCAAACAACTCAGCAGCTCACTTATTTTGAATAAAGAGCTGCCTGAAAGCAACTTTATGTACAGTCCTCATTGTTCTTTTTTGAAAAAAAAAAAAATAATGGATCAATATTAGTTGAATATGTATTTCCCTACAGTGGGAAACAATAGGTTAAATAAGTGACAACCAAAGAGCAATCCCACAAACAATGTCTGTTTGCTGCAGAACTCTTTAACTTTACACAGAACCCAGAGAGATTTACATCATTTTGTGTTTATATTACTTTTTTTACCCCCCTCTCCTCCCCTGCGATTGGCTGGCAACCAGTTCAGCGTGTCCACCGCCTACTGCCCGAAGACAGCTGGGATAGGCTCCAGCATGCCCCGGAACCCCTTGTGAGGATACGCCGATAAGAAAATGGATGGATATTTTTTTTCCCCAACTTATTTTGTACGACATTTCTTAAAAAAAAAAAAAAAATCAATCAAACTCTCCATTTCATTAGGATTTTATATTAATTTTCTCTTCATTGATTCATGGGTGATTTCCAAAGCTAATGCATTTAGTTTTCTTGAAATTAACCATCAATTTGCTTGAATTATTGCGTCAAAAAGATTAGGTCCATTTCTACCACAACACATATGTTTTTCAAATCACTAATACAAACCAGAATAGTGGTGCCATATGCGAATTTGGAAAATACATAAAGTGAAAACCACAGGGGCTTAACACTGACCCTTGAGAAAGACCATAGGTCACTGTTTGGAGCTGTGAGTCAGCTCTCCTCTTGCATGTACATGTCGTGATCTGCTCTTAAAAAAAAACAAAAAACTACTGGTCCAAGAAAAAGCCACAGGTTTAATGATGTAATCCCATCCCCATATTTATATTTTACACATTATCCCAACGTCAGTGGGTTTGTGTATGTATATATTGCAAATGGCAGTCTGCCACGCCACTCTGTGTAGCTCATACACATGTAAATCTCACTATTATGGCAATAATTCAAGCCATGAACATCAATGCGCACTCCTGCGTCACGTCAGGTGAATGAGAGTGCGAATTTCACACTTCCACTCACATTGATGGAAAATTTAGAGGCTTCAGTTAACCTAACATGCATGTTTTTGGAAAGTGGGAGACAACTGCAGGATCCAAAGAGAAACTCACACAAGCACAAAGGCAACATGCAAATGTCAGACAGGAAGGCCAGAGCCAGTATTTGCAACCTCTTGACTATGAGGGAGGAGTGCTAACCTCTATGACACAGCGTGGCTTAGAGGAAGTTTTCTGGTACTGCCTAAATTGCCCCTGTCCTGATACGAATTGCACAACAATTACACTTTGGAAAATCTGCACAGACCAGACATCCTCTATCTCCAATTTGTTTTTATTTGTTTTGACAGGTAGAGACATGACTGAGGAGTTTGATCTTTCTGTCGAAAATAAGCACATTTTGTGTTGTGCACAGACAAGCCTGACTAAATGAACAAGATGATGTTGGGATGACTCTGGTGAATTCACTGTGCTGCACTTGATGCTCTGTGTGCACATGGGGTGTAATCACACCTCCTGCAGGAGGTGATTTGATGACTGAATAATATAAAATCACTCAATAAGTGGATTACAGGGTGGAAAGGTCAGGTCTCCATTTTGCGCCACTTTCAGTAGTTAATTAACGGCTGTTGCTCGTGTAAAAAGAGTCTAATGCAATCTGTGAATGTGTGTAAAGGTGGAAGTGAAGCTGGAAGTGGTAGCAGACTTTTAAAACACGTTTTAATGCTGCTTTTCAAGGAACATTGATTCTTTTTCCTCGTTCAGTGAGAAATAAAAGGCATTACCTCTACTCTGAGCAGTTTTCCCACCATTTTTCACACATTGACATCAGAAAGTACATTAAGATATTTCCATGCTGGAATTCAAATCTTTTGAAACTTTGAAAAGTTTTCCAATGCAAACAAACCGTGTTTAAAGCAGTTACACGTGACAACTGTCCAACGCTGCAGATTATTGGACAGCTTCCTTGCCTCAAAGTGACATGTGCAAATCTGTGGTGCAGTGAGGTTAAATTTAGACAAACGTAAACATATTAATGTATAATTCATTGCCTAAACTGTTGATGGGTGACATAACTTCTTTTTTATATGAATGCATAATGATTCTGCTACATTCTGCATCCCTCCAGCAGTGAGATTTAATGTCAGTCATATCAACATCAGTGTATAATACTCTCGCCGATTTGGGCTCAACTTTTTGGAAAAAAAAAAAAAAAAAAAAAAAAAAAGAAAACGCATTTCATGTTACAATAGTTGTATCCGATTATTACAATGATAAAACAATCCTCCCTATGTTTTATTTGTACAATTTCTTCTTTTGACTCTTTGCATCGAAGGAATCAGTAAATACTGCTTGGATGACAGCTTCCAGTGTGAATGCTGCCGTCAGTGTGGCCATGTCCAAAATTTGGACACCTCCATGAACACAACGGTTGTCTCTTCAAATGTTTCCCATTCTTCAGGAGGACATTTTGAATCCATGTTTAGCCCCTGGTAGCATTTTGCATCACTATGCAATGAAATGAAAAGACCAAACAGATTTCAAGTGAGCTAAAAGCATATTGACAAGCAATGTAAGAGCATCGTTGACCCTTGCCTTCCATCCAGTTTCTGTTAAAGATAGTGGGAAAGCCAGAGTGAGATATCCCAATTTAATTAACACAACTTGAAAAGGCCTTGACCCATCACAATGAAATCTCAATCACTAAAGTGGCTGCAACTTTCCACCTATCTTTGTATGCTGCAGAAAGCAGTTGGCTGAGTTGCGCCTCAGACGTGTGAGTGCTTTACCTTTTTAAATGGGAAACTTTATTGAGTGAGATTTGCCACTTGAGGAAGCTTTTTTTTTTCCACCAAAGTGGAGCTTTGATATCTTTTCTCCTGTGTCTCTCATTACATACAAAGTACAATCTTTGCACCAAAGAATGAAATGTAGCTGAAAACTGCCAGTTCCCCCCAATCTTCTTTTTCTCTCTTATTTTATTGACAACACATCCTGCTTTTTTGTCTTGATGTGCCAACTCCACCAGAAACTCCGACATGATGAATGGAAGAAGAGAGGCCTCAAACTTTTTTTTCCCCACTTTCCTGCTCCACCTTGAAACTCTGCACCTGATCTTCTGTTCTCCCTGTCATCCTGGTCTACTGTGCTGACCTTCATGATGACGGGAGGGTCAACGCAACAGGGTCGACCCCTGACTGGCCCACGGCTTGGTAACGGCAGCGCATTTACTGTCACTGCGGCCAATTAAGGTGCGAGCATGCGACTGAGCAACAAAAACCACAACTTTCTTTCCAGCGGCTGAGCTGCTGTGCCTTAATCTCTTAATACCTCCGCCGAACCTGCAAGGTGACCCAGTGGCACCACAAGACAGAATGCCCTTAGTGCCCTCCAAATAGGAAAGGAGGGGTGCGGATGATCTGTAGTCAAGGATGCAGATCTTGAAGTTAAAAGAAAAAAAAGACCTGGGACTTTTCAATCTGTGACTGCTGTTTAGGTATCAGGGAAGGAACTGAATTTTTGATGGTTTGGAGATGGTTTCGGCTTTTATCGCTAATCGAGTGACTGTTGACGGCAAACAAGTGCAATACGTATCACTCCATATGTGTCCAAATGTCATTTCCCTCCTGAATCATTCTGTTTTCATGCATCCTCTTGAAATATAACTGTGGCAGATGTGTCGGTATGAAATGGTCCCACTCCAGCGGTTGTTTCTAAATGAAAATGGATGACTTGTAAAGAGAGGTAGGAACTCTGCAGACACACCATATGCCTTCATCTCTTCCAGCGAGCGAACTTATTGACTCTGGATCTGCTGCAAAGGAAGGCTTACTCCTACTCGTCTTTTTCAGATAGCAGTTAAAGGTAAGCTTTGTAAACACATTACTCCTTCCAACTGGAAGGTGAATATTTGTTGCATTTGGTGAAATACAAAGGAAGTGACACTCAATAGACTTGGAAAGTGACAAGTTACAAAATCCATCCAATAAAGTCAGAAGTGTGAGGAAGCAGCTTCTACATTGTTTATTTACAGCAGCATTTGCTACTGTGTAAATGTTTTAAATGCATCGTTCTAATTTGCTGTAATGGATTTATTCTTCAATGCACATTTTTGTTTAACGTTGTATAGGCAGTATTGTCACCTGATCATTATCAGACTCAATTTCATTAATTCCACAAATATATTCAGTAAATACTCGGCACATATGACACGTTAATGAATAAAAGGAATAGGCCTACACGATGGGATAGAATGTGAAGATTATCCTAGTCATGCCTCAAAATGGATGCTAATTATCAAATGGATTCCAAAAGAGTATGTGTTAGATGTGATCACTAATGATAGCTTAGTCATATTTTTTTTTCTTCTTCTTGTTAAAAAACAAAAACAAAAACACAACATCACACTCACAAAATGCTGTGTGATTTTCTCCCAGAATACTGAACACGTTTTTCTTATCTTACCACATGGTGGGCAGGTTTTTTTTTTTTTTTAAACACCTACCAACTGCATGATTTCAAATAGTTTCATGTGGGTAGCATTACAGACACTCAGACTGCTACTCTCTTGTTATTCTACAAACATCGATGCAATAGATTCTCTCTCTCCACTATCTGCAGCATATCTGAAGTGACAATGGGTATTACTTTAGTGATACACATTTTCAGCTCATAAGGATTGCAGGAAACAGGGGTACGTAAACCTTGCCCTAAAAAGACAGAGGTTACAAGCAGTTAGGTCCGGTGACGTTGAAGGACACTCCCAGAACACAAGATCATCCTTCTCTTTGAGGAATCTCCGAACAACGTAATGCCAATATGGCAGCGTAGCATCCTGCTGAAAAAGGTAATCACCACCATCAGCTGTGAAAACATCCATTTTAGCATTTCCAGGTAACTTTGAAGAGTAGCAGTGCATCCCTCTAAGAAGAAGATGCCGTAAAATGTATTCAAGTGCTGTACAACTGACAACAACATAACAGATCGTTGATAGGAAGTCTAGATAGGAAGTCTATGGAATCCATCTTTATCGTTATATTTGTAGTGGTTTAGATAGTATAACGTCATGGAATTGTTGAATGTTTTCATGGACACCCTGTAAAAATATAACACTATATGTTAAGTTAGTAGTGGCCATCATCCTTTTTGAAACTGAATTTTATACACTTTTGCAATAACAAATGAGCTCAAACCACTTCAAGATACAACTGTGACATGATACTCAAAAAAACTGTCGCTGGAATTGCAACGACCATCGGTGTACAGTAATCCCTCGCCCCGTCATGCTTCGTGCTACATGAGAGAGCTACATATGGATCAATATACCGATTTCTTGGACATAGTATTTTAAAAGTTCTGTAAAGTTACAGCTGCAGCGGTTGTGAAGGCTCTATATAAATAAAGCTGTAGTGAATTGTATTGTACTCCTTTAGCGGAGCGCCATCTAATGGGTGCATAACGTAACCGCAGCCACTATTGTCACTTCTATTCTTTGCACCTTAAAATGCAGTTTGAAAAACAGTTTTAAAATAGCCCTTTCATTGAAGATGGACCTTATAATCTGAAGCACCTTATAATGCAGAAAATACGAAACACGTTTTTACCAGAAGGTGAAGAGGAAAAATTATGAGGAGTGAAAACTAATTGACTCCATTTCTGAAAAAGACTGTAACCTAAAATGAGGACAAAAGTCAAGCACTGTGAATACTTTCTGGATACACTATAAAATATAACAAACAATAAGTAATAGCAGAAGAATAGAACAAGAAAATGAAATGAATCTTCACCATAAACATAAAATATTTAAATATCATACATATTATGTCATGTGGCCCGGTAGTCCAGTGGTTAGCACGTCGACTTCACAGTGCAGAGGTACCGGTTCAATTCCAGCTCTGGCCTCCCTGTGTGGAGTTTGCATGTTCTACCCGGGCCTGCGTGGGTTTTCTCCGGGTACTCCGGTTTCCTCCCACATTCCAAAAACATGCATGGCATGCTGATTGAACACTCCAGATTGTCCCTAGGTGTGAGTGTGGGCGCGAATGGTTGTTCGTTTCTGTGTGCCCAGGCTGGCAACTGGTTCAGGGTGTCCCCCCGCCTACTGCCCGAAGACAGCTGGGATAGGCTCCGGCATCCCCCCCACACACACACACACACCGACCCTTGTGAGGATAAGCGGATCGGAAAATGGATGGATGGATTATGTCTGGGTGATTCTCACTACACACATATACAACTAAGTCTACTCTCCAACACAAATGTTCATTTTACCACTGGAACTGTTTTGCGGCTTTTTAAAGCCAAAATTACATTGTAAAGAATGTCACTGTAAAATAACAGTACATTGCGTCTTATGGTTATAAACGCATAATGCATTCAGCAACATAAAGTACATCCACCACTACTAACATTGACTTGGATTTCATTCAACTTCAAAATTCTTGCCCTGCCCTGCCGGATGGGAAAAGCTGTGATAGGGAGGGGCCAGCCAGGCAGCCTCCTCAGCCAGGGTGCTCTGCACCTCACACCTGAGACTCGTCAGCTCATCACCCACCTGTTGCCTATCTGCTCGTTTGGACTGGTACATATTGACTCACAGACCATTCCTCAGTGCAAGTTCGTGCCGTCACCACGCCAGTGGACTTTGTTGCCATTTCCTACAGCTGCTTGTTCCTTGTGTGGACAATTCCTTGTGGACTCCTCGTGCTTCCCCCTGAGTGACCTTGCGAAGACTCTTCGAATAAACTACGCCAAGTGTTGGCTTCAACAATACCTGCCTGTTGTCGTGCTCTTGGGGTCACACCCAAACCCTAACAC
>NW_017805983.1:6394892-6429892 GCF_001891065.2 Hippocampus comes
GACCCCCTGTTGCCTCCGACCCCGGCCCCGCCTCCTCCCGAGTTTGTGGACGGGCACCCCCAGTGGAAGGTCCGTGAACTGCTGGATGTCCGGCGCCGGGGGCGTGGGTTCCAGTATCTGGTTGACTGGGAGGGCTACGGCGTGGAGGATCGGAGCTGGGTCTCTTCCCGGCTCATTATGGACCCTGCCCTGATCACTGAGTTTCATCGCGCCCATCCCGGCAGACCTGGCAGGTCGCCGGGTGGCTCCCGTAGGGGAGGGGGTACTGTTAGGGAGGGGCCAGCCAGGCAGCCTCCTCAGCCAGGGTGCTCTGCACCTCACACCTGAGACTCGTCAGCTCATCACCCACCTGTTGCCTATCTGCTCGTTTGGACTGGTACATATTGACTCACAGACCATTCCTCAGTGCAAGTTCGTGCCGTCACCACGCCAGTGGACTTTGTTGCCATTTCCTACAGCTGCTTGTTCCTTGTGTGGACAATTCCTTGTGGACTCCTCGTGCTTCCCCCTGAGTGACTTTGCGAAGACTCTTCGAATGAACTACGCCAAGTGTTGGCTTCAACAATACCTGCCTGTTGTCGTGCTCTTGGGGTCACACCCAAACCCTAACAAGCTGATTTTACTAAGGTGTAAACTGGAAGGGTCTGCTTCTTTCTACTTTGTATAACACTGCCACATCATATCTATATATTTAGCACAATGTCATTTGACATAAGTATTGCTGCAATTTGGTGAATTGAGATGAAATGGTGGGGTCAGGACAATTTCAGTCTATTATGGTGGCTTGGAAAGAACCACTTGACTGCGCACACCTTGAATCAATACTGACTGAAGATTAGCCTTCCTTGCCTCAATGTGAGGTGTTTGGGCCTCTGGGATAAGGCCTCTGAGAATTTGAGGGTAAACTTAACGGTTTAGCTTAATAGCATGCTGCCAGATGTGGGTGTATATTGCCATCCTTACAAAAAAATTAATAAATGGGCATGGAGAAGGGAAAGTCTTTTTTTTTTTTTTTAATATAGTGCCAGATACAACATGTGAATAGACTTGACTCCTTCTTCTTCTTCTCCTTTCGGCACGTCCCTTTTCAGGGGTCGCCACAGCGAGTCATTAATTCCCAACCGTTCCTGCAAACCGCCCTATCAACTCGCATGTCCGTCTTGGCAAAAGTTTTACGCCGGATGCCCTTCCTGACGCAACCCTCCCCATTTCTCCGGGCTTGGGACCGGCACCGGGGAACAGTGTACCCACAGGGGAGGGCACTGCTCCCCAGCGGCTGGGTTATGTGAATAGACTTGACAAGGAAGAAAAATTAGTGTGATTTTCATCTCTCCCCCTGAGAGGCCACATTCTGTGAGGATCCACGTGCCAGAGTTAATGGCAAGACACAACGCAACAAACAGAGAGGGAGGTGATTGCTTTGCTCAAGTAGGAAAGGCCCTACTGAGTCTCATAACTTCACCACTCATACTTTCGATGAGTGCAAGATGCTGAGTGCTATATAGTCTTCCAAGGTCAAGACAGAAGCTGTGGAGACATGAAAAGGTTCACTGTTTGCACAATGCATCACCCATTGGATTTTGGTCCAGGGATTTGGGGAGACGCACGTGTCTCTCGGCGCGCACATTGGGTCTTGACCCAAGGCCAAAGTTGGATGCCGAGAAAGGACAGCATGAATAAGAATGACACATTAAATCAGATTTTCTCATGCAAGTGAGGGAGACTATAAAAATCTTAAAGTCAATTAGTAGTAAATGTCGTCTCTGGGAAGAGGAATGACTAATCCAACACATGGTTTGCCTTGGCAAGTCTAATATTTGATGCTTTAATTAAAATATATTTTTAAAAAGGTATTTGGGGTTGATGTAATGACATTTTGCAGATAAAACCATGACAATACAGCCTCATAAAGGTTTATCAAACTCCTCTGTCGTGAAGGAACTGTGTGACATTTTGAGAAATATTATTCTTGAGGGAAATGTCAATACCACTGTCACACCTTTTTTCTTTGCTCCATCACTCCCTCGTATGTTGAAAGTAATTAACTTTTAAGTCATAAATACAAGGACACTGGAGCAGCAGCTAACCTTGGCGATGTGGTATTTTTTAAGGCACAGATGGCACAACAACACAGACATTCCAACACTATGAGATCACTGAAGGCGATTAAATGAGAGAAAACTGACGATCTTTCAGGTATACTGTAAATTAAGTCAGGCAAAGGTTTAAGATAAGAAAACCTTTATTTGTCTCACAATGAAGAAATTCCCATTTCACAGCAGCAAAATCATGAAAGGGAGAACGTAGAAGACAAAAAGTACATAAATAAATATAAAATATAAATATAAGCATATTAAAAATCGGTGAATGGGGGTGAGTCCAGGTTTTCAGGACCGTCTATTCAATAGCATGACAGCAGTCGGTAGGAACGAGCGGCGGTAACTCTCCTTCTTGCAGCGCGGGTGTATCACTCTCTGGCTGAAGGAGCTGCCCAATGCTGTCAGGGGGGCCTGGAGGGGTGGGAGGGTCTGTCTTACATCTGCAAAGAAACTCGCTATATTACTATGACCACTTCTCTTCTGTGGCAGACGATTATCTCAGTAGGCTGTCATGTCCTGCTCGTATGAAGGACAAACAGGCTGCTTTCCAGCAAAGGGACAAAACACACAGCATGCTTACTGTTGGAAAACTGTCAAGTCTCCCAGCACGCACCTCAACAGAAACGTCTTACTCACAGCTTGGAGTCCAGATGCCACCTTCAGGGAGGAAATAATGGAACAACAATACTATTGGCCCTTTATTCATTCGTTTCCCTCTCGGCAGTTCAATAAGAAAAAAAAGAAAAGAAATCCAGGATTAAAAAAAAAAAACAAAAACCAGCTTCAACAACCTAACCAACAGCTACTCAACTATCCATCCATCCATCCGATCCGCTTTATCCTCACAAGGGTCGCGGGGGGTGCTGGAGCCTATCTCAGCTGTCATCAGGCAGTAGGCGGGGGACACCCTGAACTGGTTGCCAGCCAATCGCAGGGCACACAGAGACGAACCACCATCCACGCTCACACTCACACCTAGGGACAATTTAAAGTGTTCAAACAGCCTGCCATGCATGTTTTTGGAATGTGGGAGGAAACCAGAGTACCCAGATAAAACCCACACAGGCACGGGGAGAACATGCAAACTCCACACAGGAAGGCCGGAGCCGGAATCGAATCCCAGTACCTCTGCACTGAGGTCGACACGCTAACCACTCGACCACCGGCCGCCCTGCTACTCAACTCTCTCAACAAATTCTTTTATCCCTTTGTTACATGCTATTGATAAAATAAAATTGAGCAAATTCAACAAAATGTTTTTTTCACTGTCGTTAATCAGAATCAGAGCCAGCATGACAGGTCAAGTAATTTCAAACACAAGGAATTTGTGTCCAATCTTTGGAACCTCTCCAGAAAAAAAAAACAAACAAAAATCCCCAAACAATAACAAAACATAAAGTAAATTTTATTTTGTGAAGTGGTTGAGGAAATAAAATTGAGTAGATTCAACACACATTTTTTTTCAGTATAGTATAGTGTCACCAGAAGTGCGGTAATACTGGTCAACAACAACTGCGCAACCGAGTCACAGTCATGGAGCTACAACTTTGAAAAACAAGATGCGCAAATGATCCCTTTGCAATGTGAGGCAACTTTCTACACAATTAATGGCAAGGCGAAAGAAGCAGCTGGAATGGCTGCTGTTGTTTGTGGGCTTGTTCCATAGAGAGGGAGTTGAAAAAGTGAAAAAAGGGGGAGTTCAAGAGACCATTTTCTGTCCATATTTTACTTCTTGCAGCATGCAAGTCCTCAAAAATGGGTAGGTCGGTAGGGATGACCCGCTTGGCAATATTAATGGTCCGTTGCAGTCAAAGTTTGACCTTCTTGATTGCCTCACCAAAGCAGAATGTGATGGATGAGCACAGAACTAATTCAATGACTGCTGTATACAACAGCCTCAAGAGCTTCTGCAGCAGGCCTTGCTTCCTCAGCACTCACAGGAAGTATATCTCCATTTTCAGGATGGAGGTTATGTTGACTTCCCACTTCAGGTTCTGAGAGACTCCTAATTCCGAAGGACTTGAAGGTCTCGACAATTTCCACAGGGCACTTGAGACAGCATGAAGGGCAGCTTTTGTGCATCGAGTTGGTTGCACAAGATCACCAGCTGCTCCACTGGCTTTTACTTGTCACTTTGAGCAGTTGTGTATCAAGTGGTAGTTGGATTATTGTATTGATTGAATGAATAGAGAGTCCTCTCAAATGCAATGGCTGAATTGCATTTAGAAATTGGTTATACTTTGTACTTTGATATTGAGTTGTGTCATTTGGAACGGGTGATTATAGTTCAATCAACAACCGGTCTTTGGTTTATGGGATTTGGAAAAAAATACGAGTTTCTGGAAATTAGAAAGTGCGTTTTGATCAATGGTTGTGAGTTTTGTATTTAGAGTTAGGAAAAATTACATCAAGATTCTGAAAATAGTGTGAGAGTGATTGACCAAAACTGTCCAGCATCACACTGAGAGCTGCCATTGGATAAGCGTGAGTGCGTTGACAGTCAAATGTTGAAGCTTTGACAGTCAGAAGAGATGCTTGGATTAGTTGGCCCCTGGCTTTGTGCCAGTTTCCAAGTGGGGCCCTGAGGCTGAATTATCTCTGAATCTCAATTGTAGCAAAGCAGAAGCAGTCTTGTGTGAAGTTGTGCAATTTCCACAGCAACATGTGGAACAGAGCTGTCAAAACATTGTGGCTCGGAGGTGAATTTTGAAGTGCTCAAAAGAACACGTGTGAAAAGTTCAGTGTTATAATGAGTGATTTGTCAATTATGGAAGCTGAGATGTTCTTCGGTTTGCCCTTATATCTCATGGAATGCAGCATGTCGCTCTTTCACCCCTTCACAAGTAATTGGGAGACTAATTAAGAAGTGGACCAAGAGTTATGTTGACTTTGAGGAGAAAGCTACAGGTTCCACAGACTCGTATTCTCCTCTTTCACTTAATTATGACCCGGTGAACACAGCACTGAGACACAAACTTAATGACTGACATTACCATCTTTGTTCTGCATTACTGCCAGGTTTAAATCATTGTGCGAACACTTCTTCTTCTTGGATGTGCCTTGAATTTTATTTGCACTTATATCTTGTGACCAGCTACACTGCATATGATGTTAGGCATTCCATAAAAGCTTTTTTGACGACAAAATGTTGATACGCACCAGTCTACTAAAGCAACTAAATGACATTTTATTCCCGGTATGTCCACCAGTATAATTTTAACAAGATCAACAACAAAAGCTGACTAAAAAACTTTCTGGTCATTTACCTCTAGAAATAACTACGTTAACGGTGCAGTTTTGTATCACGACAACCATAAACATATTGGTGAATTCCTGAATCAGTCAAAATGAAACTTTTTTCTTTTTTTTGGGGGGGGAGTCAGAATTATTTAATGCAGATATATGCATTGTCTCTCATTATATTGTGCAAATTGTGCATTATTGCAGTTTACAAGTCATAGATTTAAAAACCCTAATCATTTTTAGATTTTACATTGGCATATACTTTTCAGAGCAGTGCTTTTAAATTACACGGCATGGTGGTCTAGTGGTGAGCACATCGGCCTCACAGTGCAGAGGTGCAGGGTTCGATTCCGGCTACAGCCTTTCTGTGTGGTGTTTGCATGTTCACCCTGTGCCTATGTGGGTTTTCTCCGGGTACTCTGGTTTCCTCCCATATTACAAAAACATGCCTGGCAGGTTAATGGAACTCTCTAAATTGTCCCTCGGTGTGGGTGTGAGCACGGATGGTTGTTCGTGAATCCTTTTTCATCATCATCATCATAATTTGTCATGTCATTCTTCACAAACATTTTGATGTGGATGCAGCAACTCGTATGCATAGTATGTCTTCCTCACAGTTAACAGTTCTCAATTCAAATCTCAACTCAAACGTTCCTGTGTGGAGTTTGCATGTTTTTCCCGTACTTCCTCCCACATTCCAAAAACTTGCACGCGTGAAATGATTATTAAATTCTTACTGTGGCAAAGGTGTGGTTTTACTCTATAAAGTTACCAACAATTCTGTTGCAAAGAATATATGCCTTTCGGGTAAAATTTCAGGATGAACCTAAAATGCATTCTAACTTTTTCGGATGAACTTAATGTGTTTCAGTGCATTTGGCACAATTTGATGTTCTCAGACAAGAAGGCCCAAGGCAAAATTAACAAAAAGGTTTTTATATTTTTCCATGACATATAATAACATATAACACTTATGCCTTTCTGACACAACAGTTGAACATCTCTATTCAAAATTTTTGAGAACATCAGTGAGTGTGATGGTTGTTCATCTCTGTGTGCCCTGCGATTGGCTGGCAACCGGTTCAGGGTGTCCCCCGCCTACTGCCCGAAGACAGGTCGGATGCCACACGACCCTTGTGAGGATAAAGCGGATCAGAAAATGGATGGATAGATGGATGGATGGATGAATGGATTGATGGTCTTTCATGAGATTTTTAAAAAAAATGTAAAATAATATGCCTTCGCTCAAAAACGTTAGGAAACACTCATTTAAATTACATTTGAACAATAATTATTGAGCTTACATGTTATAACTCTCAAACCACTTAAGAAGAAGTGGCATCATTTGATTATAATATGATGACCTGTAAGAACTTTCGATTGTCCCCTTTGGCAGTTAAGCAAAGAAATCCGCTCATAGTGTACAACTGCACACAAGTCGAGCAAATTAGAGCACCCAGAGCAGCTACAATCCTTCACTGCAGATTAACAGGTAATAGATTCCCCATACACATCTTTATTTATTTAACGTGCTGGCTACAGGGGCTTTTTTACAGTCGTTGAACAGGTGGCTTATAAATTGACGGAGCAAAGCATCTGTCTGACCTGTGCGTCATGTGAATCTGACACCGTGTTACACAAGACGAAATTGCTTTCAATTTAAGCCTCAAACATTCATCTGGATTCCCAAGAGCAAGCAAATCAATGTCGGTAAGTAAAAACAGAACGCCCTGTGATGGAGCCACAAAACGTTAACGCGCACACCGATGTACGGTCACATTTCTACCAAACAGCATGACAGCGTGCGATCATGCATATCTTGTTTATTGTGTGTTAGCATGTATGTACAGCAGCTTTCGTATGAGTGTGAGACTTCTGGTTCCAATCATCACTATTTCTCTTCATCCCACTGTCGGCAGAAGGGGCTGCATAAATCTGTTTAGGAACGGATCAGAAGTGTTTGTAATCTTAGTTTCGAGCGCAGATCTCGGGGTAGAACTCTACACAGACGAATGAAAGATCCTCTCATTTCTTAACTAGATTATTCACTGTAGCCAAACAAAATGCCTCAAGCAGGTCAACAACTTTGAAATTAAAACTTACTGCTGTAGGAAAATTAGGCAATTTTGGGGGGACTATTGCCCATGATTAATGAATGCTATAATTGTATGTAATTATCATAACTATTACCCCATCATTTCTTTCGACGGCATCCCGGGTTTCAATTATTCGAGTCAAAACCATACAGTTGAGCTCATAAAGTGACATAGCCTCGGGCAGGAGTCACCTATTCCGGTCATCGAGGGCCCCTATCCATCATGTTTTAGATGTTTCCCTCTACCAAAACTCCTCATTCAAATGATCAGGTTCATGATCAGATTTCTGCAGAGCTTGCCGATAAGCCCCTACGAGAATACCTGCACAGCATGACAAAATGAAACAATCATTTCAATCACACAAAACACAATCAAGAGGATGAAGGCACAAAAAAAAAGCGATCATGCCAGGGTGGCTCAGTTCCACCAAGGATCACATAAGATGACTGGACATGATTAGCTATGATTAGCTAAACAGTCGGCCCGCTAAGCTGAGGCGCATCATAGGAATGCCTGTTTGAATTTGTTATTGTAATGTGTGGCACTTCAGTTAATCGTCAAACAAAAGCAAAACAAAGCAGGGAATTTTAGACAAAAGCAATGTTGAATTTCTGAATGGCTTTCAGCTATTCGCGCTTTCCTCTATTGTGTTTTACTGTTCTGAGAACACAAGATTCGGCAAACAACTGCTGCCAGCCAAGAAAGCAAACAAATTACACAGTCAGACTTCATTGTGAAATCGCAATGATGGATGATGATGCGCCCTGGAACCACTGTAACAAATACACTTGGTTATTGAAAGTGCTGCTATTGCAAAGAAGAAAGAACACTTGTTAAATTTCCCACAAACATATAAAAACAATCTGAAAACAAACAAAAAATGTATCACATTACGCTCTTATTGTTTGCTCTCAGTCATCAGAAAAAAAAATAACGTGCACACAACAATTTAATGAATCTCCGTTTTTAGAGATCGACAGAGAATTGTGGGAGATGATGGTGACAGATTTGGATACTTAGCTATTTCTTTGTTCACATAAAGCTCACTTAGGTGGGTGTCTCTACTCTGACAGAAAGTCATCAAAAAGTCCTCTTTCTGTTCGACAGAACTACCGCAGATAATATTTTCTGCCAATAGGCCTTGGTAACATTTTTTTTTTAATGTCAGTGTGTTAAAGCATCAACAGCCATGCAAAGATGAATCATTCATGATCTAATTCTGAATCTGAATTTGTGTTGTAAATGCTGTATGTTGCCTTTTTGTCCGAGCAATCAGTGATGCTCTTGAGGTCTGGGTGATGCGGTTTGTGAAGTGGGCCATTGTCATCAGGTTTCAGGGTTAATGTGAAGTGTGAGCTAATCCACTGGCCACTCAATAGTTCTAACAGTGCATGAAATCTCTTTTATTCATAAACCCGGTATGTTGGTCCATATCTGAAATTGATCACTGTTCCCTCTGCCTTTCTTGTGTCATTGGCTTTGGTGGGAGGAGAATTGACAGATACCTAGTTGAAAAGCAAATACGAGACGGGCTGATAGAAACGGTCAAGTGGATTAAAAAAAAAAAATCACTGCAGAAAGTCAGTTGCGTAGTGCCTGATTGATATATCACTGCTTCTATTCAATACCAATGGACAAGTTATAGCAACAATATTTTTACCATTGAAAATGAATAAACATAATACGCAATCAAATAACTTGGACATCTTAAAATTAGTATTGTAGTCCGACATAATGCTTCTGTCGTAATGGTACATTAGCATAGGCATACATTACTGCTCAGTTGTGTGGAGTGATTGTACACATTTTGCTGCATAATTAAAGCTAAAACAAGTTTAAAGTCCTGCTCCACAGGGTGTTGCATACCAGAACTTGTTTACAATGCCTGCGTTTAGAAAAAAAAGAAAAGAAAAGAAAATCTGACGAGCAACGCTGTCGTTGACGTGGACACGACTTGAGTAATCATGTGAGCGAAAATGCCGTCCCAAAAATGTGCCTCAACACCAAAGCTCAACTTTTATGGTTTGCCATGACATGGATGTCTTCGAATCAATACAAACATACGGGCTATAACAACAGATTCTTGGGTGTTAACACATCCTTCATCAGAGGATGCAATCTGTAGTTTCTTCTCATTTTCTTCTGGAGACTTCAATCAAGAGTTTGTGTTGGCAACAAACGTTTTTATGTTTTTATAGCTGGGGGACACGAAAGAAAAGAGACAGACATATCCTGACTTTTAGGCCACGGCACACACTCTCTCCCCATCATGAGAGCTTGTAAGCTTTGCCCACATCTTTGAAACCCCAGGCGCCCAATTTATGTCATAGGTTTTGTGTAGGAAAAACATCTCCAAGCCTGTAGCTATCATCTTTATTGTCTTCAGACAATGTACAGTAAATCTTCGCCAGGACCATAGAAAGCCTCTTCTCTCAGAAGTCAGTTTTCCAATTGCGAAAAGTCAAGGATTTTTTTCCTCTGTAAGTGCAAATTAATGGGAAATTTATTGCCACATTATTATGTGATAATTATCAGCACTTTAGAGGATACAATTCAAGCATTCGTATGGCACTCAGGAAAAACGTACGTAATTGACATTCAACGACATCCTGCACTTGAACCAAAGCAGTGTAATTCTGCAAATAGTCCCTCTGCTTGGTTTGCTTTTATTAGATAGGCTTGATCAAATCTTAACGTAACAGACATATTATTCGGGATGGGTATCGAGCACCGGTACGAAAATGGTCCCAGGGTTGAATTATCAAAAGCTGGCGTATTGATAATCTCCACCCTGAATGTTTCTGTTAAGGGTCTTTTAGAAATAACTCTTAATTAATTCGAAAAGGATGAGGCTATATGAACATCACTTTTCACCTCCTGCCTCTCTGATCTCCTTTCTAACTGGCAATAAAATTAATACAGAATATTCATCTAAAATGCATTGTCACAATCAGAGGTGACCCCACTCGCCCCACTGCAGTATCATGAAGGAGAGGCACCTGTAACTTGTGATCTTTACTGTGTGATCTCATGACGACATCATGACACATAGTATTATATAGATACGTCCATCACACCATGTAACCCTACACTTTTTTATCATGAGGCTTTGATATGTGGTTTCGGGATTGGTGTAACAGTGGCGACTCCTGCACTGTCTGAGCTCCACCTCCTTGGAAGCTATGGTTGCGCCCTCTCAGCAGCACACGCGTACGAGCACTGATTTTGATTGTGAGGAATGTCGGCGCCATTTGACTGTCGTTGCTGGACAGCCCCGGGGCGATTGCGTTTTGCGCCTGTAATGGGCAGCATTTCCACCGCCCCGCTTTGTTCAGCGGAAAGGTCGGTGCTGTTGGACAGTCTGCGGCTGGATGGATGCATGGCTTGAGGAGCCGACGATGAGAAGAAAGGAGCGTCATCGCAGAGCGCCAATGTGTATGTGGAACTGGGAGTCGCGGCTTGGAATTGAAGCGGATTTACATGGGACAGGAGATGAGAGCCAATCTCTTTTTCGTTAATGGACGCTACAGCTTCTTGTTGCTTTCAAACTTAGCTTGTAGCAGATGTGTGCACATTTTCAGCATGGCGTCTTTGATCCACTGGTGAAAAGGACACTTTTATTCGCTCCTCTACCATCTATAACTGCTTCAAACAACAAAGTGCATGCAGGAAAAGTGGTTAAGATTGCACGACTGTCTGCGTCTCATGCGTTGTGTTGTATTATTTTGTCATTTTATGTTAAATGTTCTTTTGATGGCGGCGCGGGCAGCCGCAGCGGCTCCTCTTGTTGTCTTGTTGTCTGTTTGAGAGGGAAGAAATTTCATCTGTGCTGTACAGCACATTTGACAATAAAGTTGTACTTGACTTGACTTGACTTGAACACGCTCATCAGAACACACTGATCTGTCATGGAGGACACTTTGCCGCACCATGAAATAAAATTGTAAATAAATGCATCTTTCATTCACTCATTTATTGTGCCCTCCTTTAAAAAATGGTTTCCAGTCAGACAGATTTACACTGTATTTATTGTGCTGATTGCTTGTGTTGCTTCATCACCTGAATTCATTTTTTCAAGGTTAGTTTGCCAAAAGTCAGAAATGTATTTAATTGAAAAAAGTTCTTTTGAAGGAAGCCAGAGCCATTAGTGTTTTGGGTTTTAATTGGCTCGATGTATTCAAACATCTGTATTTGTTTATTATAAACATTCCCGTGTCACACCTCCTTTATTAATAGATAGCTTTTGAAAATAACTCAAAGTTGGTTGTTTTTGCTCCAATATTAATGAGAAAAAAGGGCAGTTTGAGCTTTTTGTTGTGTGTTTCTGTTTCATATATAACTTCTGGCAGGGAATCTTTGCAAGTTTTTGAGTGATTGACAGTTGGCAGCGCGACAGCAAACCTGTGCAGCAAATCTCCGTGCATGTGTCTCCTCTTTCACCGTAATCTGACACATTTCTGACGAGGATCAAGCGGCTTCAGCGCCTCTCTACATGCCCCACCGCCTCCCCTCCCCCCCGACACCGCGAGCAAATCTCTAAATCACTCCTACGCTCTCCTCCATCCGTTTAGTGATCTGCGGCTGCCTCTAAGCTAAATACGGGGCGAGACTCAGTGACACATGACAAGTTCTTCAAGCTCTGATCCGTATTCTGTAAAGAATCATCATTAGCGGGAGAAAGCAGAGCTGTGTCGCTCGGGTTCACATTGCTTCATCGTCTCGCCAGCTTCTTCTTATGACGAGGAGGCGGCAAAGCTACAGAGGCGCCTTTCCTCCAATTACTTTCTCACTCATGCTTTCTATTAGCAATTTTTACTCCGTTCTTTCATGAGCTGACCTTAACGAGCACTGACAGCATGTCTGGTGTCTGGTCCTTCCCGTCACTGTCACCGAGGTGACCTCCTCCCATGTGACAAGCCGGCGTCTAAATGAGGATGTGAGAGGCTTCTGAGCTATGTTTAACTAGCACCTGCGGAGACAGCTCAGCTTCACTTTTTTTCACGATGGTTGATTGTGGCGAGATTTGGGGGTACGAGATAAAAAACCATGTTGACAAGCTGTCGGTTTGTCTGCTTGGAAGTTGAATAGGTGCTATCAAGAGGAAGTGCGGTGGGTGGGGAGGTTTGTGTAGCTCTTGTGATGTTGCAGACAATTGCACAGTTGCAGTGCTTTGTGTCATCTATCATGCTGTTTGGAAAGACTGTGCCACTCGATTCCACTGAGAAAAAGGGAACGTGAACAGCGTGAGCTCCATCTCGACAGTGTTTAAATGAATTTAAAAAGGGTACACATCTTGTACTGCCATTCAAAGTGCACGAGGTCAAGGCAACCATGACCTGATGATAAACCCTCAATCAGTTATCTTCAAATGGAGGAATAACAGGCCTGGTGAAGGCATTCTGTGAACATAGATTATTCAACTTCTCAAATTCACAACGATGCGATAAGGCAAACAGTCGTTCGTCATTAATCTTCATTATTTAATTAGCTTGTCGACAGTCAGCAGTATTTCCGTGCGTCTGTGAGTCCCTCCATTGAGTGTCCACAGAGGACAAGAAGTTTCCCCTTGTCACAGTTCAATAACTATGTTTCCTGATTCAGTCTTTGAATGGCTATTTAAAAAAAAGTCTGCTTCTCTTCAAAATTAATATTTCACAAGACATTCAACAGCTACTTCTCAAATGTAGTCTGCAGTGCACTGAAAAAATAGGTATATTTTTGAACTGGTTGTATAGTCTCCTTACAAATTTATCTGGATCCAAATGATTTTATTTCATGCAATCACTTGAAAAAAATAAAACTGACCATTTTTTTCAGTGTGCACATACAGAAGTTAATAGTTTTCAATGTTCAAACACTGAATACAAAATAAACGTGAGATGTGGAAATAAAACATAACAAAATAATCTGGATCCAGATACATTGTTTTAAGTAGACTATACATCTACTTTAAAATGCACCTAAATCCAGATGATTCCATTGTGCGCAACCATGTGACAAAACAAAATTGAGTAAATTCAACACACCATTTTTTTTTCAGTGTACCTTCACTTGGGAGGCAGAGGACTCCCTGAACTGGTACAGTGCTTCGAGTGGGCCGGTACGCGGGTTCCAATGTTAGCCTCGAGCATATCAGAACGTTTTATGACGTACCAGGACTTCACATGAGCCCACAGTAAGATCTCTTGTTCTATTTCTCTCTTGCACCTGTGATACTCATTCAACTCCTTCAGTAATTCTGGTACATCAAATCAAAAAAATAAAGACAAATATTCTTCCTGCCTCCAGGACGAGTGTATTTGGTGGTGTGCCATCATTTAGACATGTCAAGGAAGCTGTAAACAGGTTCCTATCGTAACATGCCCCCAATGCAAATTCAATCGCTGTTTTAGAATGCTAAAAAAAAAAAAACTTTTGCTACTGTTCCTTTTGTTTGTGCGTGTGCGTGTGTGTGTGTGTGTGTGTGTGTGTGTGTGTGTGTCTGTTTATGTGTGTGCGTCTGTTTATGTGTGTGCATATATGTGTATGAGATCATACCTCATCTTATGTGCTTTCTCAGGGTCCCTTCCTCTTCCATGAACCCTCTTATGTATTAGATGAGCGCCCTCCATCTTGCTCATATTCTGTCATAATTTTCTGAACCCCACTTACCTTGCTCCTTTTAGTGCGTGCGTGCGTGCGTGCGCGCGTGCGTGCGTGCGTGCGCGCGTGCGTGCGTGCGTGCGCGCGTGCGTGCGTGCGTGCGCGCGTGCGTGCGTGCGTGCGCGCGTGCGTGCGTGCGTGCGTGCGTGCGTGCGTGTGCGCGCGCGCGTGCGTGTGTGTGAATGTGAGAGCGAGATAGTGTTTGTACAGCACTGCTCAATGTGCTGTGACAGAATAAATGCTGACATCAACACTTGTTCCCTGAAGGTCACCTGAACCTTTCTTTGAGCATACTTGCTTCTGCACACATCGCACAAAAGACCTTCCTCCATACTCTATCTATCTATCTATCGAAAGCTAGCTTGCTAAAATACATAGCTAGCTAGCTAGCTAGATAGAAAACATCAGGACTTGTTGGGTCCTCCATCCCACATATGTCACACCACTGCAATTAGCAGAGTGAGAAGAAGCCTCTGGCAGAGTCGCCTGTTAATGTCACTGCAGAAGGCAGAGCGATATTTGTTTTTATTGTTCTGCTGTTGTTGTAGCGTTGTAGCTCATTATTTCATGTCCGCAAACAAGCTTGACCTTTGTGACAATTTGTAATCATCAGCGTAGCAGCACACCCACAAGGATCGTTAAAACCGCACTCTAGGGTGTCAGATAGACAGATGCGGAGGATGAAATCCATGGAAATATCTCTGAAAAGACAATATGCCGTGACTGTACACTGGAGCATTATCGATACAGGTGTATACAGAGAAAGTTGGCAGTGAAGTGGGCAACTTTTCCATTTACTGACGAGACCAAGAACATGTAGTGGTTGTTAAGGCTTGGTTGGGATTATTTGTACAGAGCAAATGGGGGATGGGCAGTGAACAGGGATAATAAATTTGCTGATTCTCATGAATTTAAAGAGGCTACTTTACAGGGTTAATATACATAAATGCCTTCTTAGCAAGCACAGTTTCACAGAACCCGTCATGCAGATTTTGCCACGTTTTTGAACTCTTCATGGACGGACATCCTGCACACCTTTATTATCATCTCAACCACCTTCCATTAGAGAATCACAGCAGCCCGAAGAGATAACAGAGGTGACTTTCAAAAACATACACATTGTTCTGGGGCACAAGTAATTTCAAGTAATACACATTCAAGCTATGCAAATATTTTCTATATCCAACATCTACACAATAAATGTATCAATAGTTCAATAATAATTTTCCTCATAGGATCAAAGCATTACATCTCAATGTGTCTTTATTATACTGTAGAATGAAATATGTGCTTCTCTACGCTTGTGTGAATTATTCATTTGTACCCGCTTCACCAGCTTGCAGCATTTGTTTCACAATATGAAGCACAACCACCACACCAGCGAAACAATACAAAATATTTTCAACATCCGAATCTGTTTCCTGGAGGTCCCAGTTGTTCTTGGCAAAACTATTATTTGAGATGCTTTGCTAGCAGTGTTCATGTGCTACCAATTCCAAATAGTTCAAATTGGTTATAATTACAACCATGTCACCATGTCATTCCTCAAGAGCTTTTGATGAGGTATAATGAAAGTTGATTTCTTGACTATCTCTAATAAGGTGTTACTTTTTTATATGATAACATTTGCCATTAAATATGGAAGTGTATTGCTGCGATACCAGAAAAAAAAGATAACGATAAATTTTAAGTTTTAACATGATGAGTTTTCAAGTCAAGTCAAATTTATTTATGTAGCCGCTAATCACAGAAAAGACACACGCCCACAGTTGACAAATATTAACAACATTCTCTGATCTTAACTCCCAGGAGGGCAAGAAATAACTCAAAAAACCCCATCTGGGCAAAAATGTTAAACATTGAGGAGAGGCCACCAACAATGCAATCCCCACTTCTAGGATGACCAGGCTGCAATGGATGCCGAGTGGGCAACATTTTGACATATAATATGACGCTCTGCGATGTTAGTTGAAATAGTGCGAAAGTCCATGTAGTCAGATGAAGTGCTGCAGGAAGACAGCTTTGGTGAAATGGGTCCCAGTCCAATTGCTCAAGGCAGAAATCTCCATAGCAGCGCCTCCAAAGAGGTGGTCAACCTCAGATCTTGTCCCGGACAGTCGGTGCAGAATCCAGACAGTCAATATTCAATTTGGTCATCGTCACCTAGCCCCCTCCCCAAATTGGCCGTGGCGGGGCAGGAGAGAGAATAGAAGAGGAAGTCAAACAGGCCAACATGTAGTTCAACTAAATGCAAGAGTATATAAATAAGTCTTTAGTCATGTTTGAAACATTTCTCCTATCCCACCAGCATGACTGCATGAACAAATGCATCAGCCACGTGACGCCTGGAGCTATGTAAAGGGAATTTCCTCTATGTTGAGATTGCCTGAAAATTGTCATAATATATTGTATGGGTGTGTGATTTGTCTGTGGGGACATACTGATATGACTGACTGACAAATAAACAAATGACAGAATAATGTGGAATTGAATGCCTTCCAACAGGGCCCCGAGAGCGTGCTTCATACTTCGTACTGCAGCGGCAAGTGTGACAGTAATTTCAACAAGCGACAGATTAATACAAAACTATTATGTCTTCTGATAGGACCTCGCGATGCACAGAATTGCCTGCGGGTTGGTCATCTCATGACAAGAATGCAAATTGATTGATCTAAAAATTTACATGTTTATTTAATTATATATATATATATATATATATATATATATATACACACACACACACACACACACACACACACACACACACACACACAGGTATATATTCAATTCTGATAGGCCCTTGACTTCCGTAGGCCCCTGGGCTCCAGCCCAGGTAAGCCCGTTGGTAAACGTGGGCTTTCCAATAAGGTCATTAACTAGCAATATAACCAACACATAATTGCAGGGTTTAAGATGCTGGCAGGGAAAGCTTACATGGAATGCCATAACCAGGTGGCTGGCATAGTCGACCGACACATCTGTGCGGAGTATGGACTGTAAACCCCAAAGTCAAAATGGGAAACACCTCCAAAGGTGGTGGAGAATGACCGAGCGAAGATCCTGTGGAACTTCCAGATACAGACTGACAAAATGTTAATGGCGAACCAACCGGATATCGTGATCATAGATAAAGGGCAGAAGAAAGCCGTTGTGGTGGATGTCGCGATCCCAAGTGATGGAAACATCAGAAAGAAGGAACACGAGAAACTAGAGAAATACCAAGGGCTCAAAGAGGAGCTGGAGAGAGCCTGGAACGTAAAGGTGACAGTCGTGCCTGTGGTGGTCGGAGCACTCGGGGCAGTGACCCCCAAACTAGATGAGTGGTTGCAACAGATCCCGGGAACAACATCGGACATCTCAGTCCAGAAAAGCGCAGTGCTGGGAACAGCAAGGATACTGCGCAGAACCCTCAAGCTTTCTGGCCTCTGGTAGAGGACCCGAGCTGAATGGGGGAAGGACACCACCCAAGGGGTGAGACGGGGATTTTTAAAAAATATATATATTTGCCTGTAAAACACTGTCATAAAAAGGGAGAAAGTGATCATTTTTTTTCTTTCAATTTTCCATCACCACTTTTGCCTGCCAATGAATAGGAAGTAAGCAAGCAAAATGAGCTGTATTGTACCTCCACGTTCACCTGCTGAACAATAGGAGGAAAAACAACAACGGTTGAATGAATACAATGCTTTGCATTATTTTTCTCAGTTTGGTAGCTCCATGCTTGACTGCCAAACAATAAAAGAAGAACAGGGAACAAATACAACATTGTTTTCCCCAGTTTTGAGGCCTCTACAATTGCCTATGAAAAACTGGAAAAAACAGAATGACTTGAGAATCTTCATGTTCACTCACGCATATCCCACGTGTGGAGCTTTGGCTACATTTACAAATGGAAGGCAGCTAATTGTCAGTGATCAAGTTTCCAACGAAGCAGCCACTTGGCTTGACTCTGGTGACCAAACCAAGAGGTGAACCAAGTTGTCTGCTTGTCAAGCCCATGAGCACTTTGACATCAATTACAGTTGACAGCAGGTGGCAGTGCTACATCAAATGTCATCCCAGAAACTGCTATTTGAATTGATTTGGCTGCCATGATGAAACTCACCATGGGGTTGCTAAAATGTAAATAAAAAAAAAAAAAACAACAAACAAACATGAACGGCTTGCTCACAGGCACAGTTTTGCAAATAGTCAGCAAATAAAACATTTAATTGTGTGTTTTCACTTCACACACAGACCCAACTCCTGGTATAGAAGCAATTATAAAGTTCATTTGCCATCACACCGTATGTCTCAGAGCACGATTTTCCAATAACCGCATCGAGTGTCACAAGTCACGCTAACGATTACTCGGTTCTAAATTCAAAAGAAATAATATAAATCTTAAGAGTCTCTAATAAAATGTTCCTTCAACTAACGCATGTCTGATTATGGCTGTAAAACAGTCTTTCATCCTTGACACTTAACATCAGTTACGATTTCTTTGAGGCTGATAGAAAGTCAGAGCCTGGTTGCCCCTATGAGCATATCTTCTTCTGTTGGGGGAGTATCCTTTGTCAGTCCGAGGCCTATGAGGCTTTCTGGTGAGTGAAGGTCTGCCCGCCTTGCAGGATAGTCGCCGCAGGGCGCTGAGCGCGGCGTCTACGAGGTCGGTCCACTCTTGACTGATCGTCCCTCAGCTAAGTCCTCTGTTCACTATCATTTTGAGAACAGGCTTTTAATATGCCGCTAACGGGCCCGGTAGAGATCACAAATGAAATAACGATTCATCCAGACATTTTCAGAGACTTTTCTTTTAAAACGGAACGACAACATTCTCACGTTTCTTACAATACTGCCACTGAAGTTTTTACAAGACGGTTTGCAGGTGAAAGTGCTGATGTTAGGTAACTGCGCAGCTTATTTTAAATGACAAGGAGAGTACAAAGTAAGTCAGACTTGTTTAACACAAAGGCAAAAAATTATGCGGTGTGTATTGTTTTAGGAGTCCAATTTATGTGATAAGCGTTTCAACTTATTTTTAAACTATTGAATTCAAAGGGGAATAACTCACTGACAAGATCTTTTTGTTCTGCACTCCTTTAACATGAAGTCATATTCAAAGGGCGTGAAAATTCTGGGATGTGCTTTTATATAAAGCAGCTTCTTGTCTGTCTTTCCAAGCAAGCACATGAAATGTTAAAAACGGATAAACAGATTTTGCAGGTGTGACCGGATGCAAAAATCCCTACTTTCGAGTTCAGAGCGCATCTGTGTCGTGTCCCCCCCTGCCATCTGTCCCCCGTTGTTCTTAAGGAACCACATTCGTGCATTCATGTTTAGATAGGCAGACTGGACTGGGTCTAGGGAGTCGTGCGGTGGGGCAGATGAGCAGTGTGCTGTAGGTGTTGTTGCCGTTGTCGCTTGAATTTGTTCTCTTCTCTCTTTTCTCTCTCCCCCCCCCCCCCCAAACGCTGGACTGTCGAGTGGCATTCGTTAATCTCACTGAAAACAGCAACAGAAAAGAACTCAGACTCTCAAGCTTTTCAGCAAAACTGATTTGGCACTACGACGCATGCCTGTACATGGGGACCATCGCGAGTGGCCAACCTATCGAACAGAAGGGGGTTAATAAAAACTATTTTCTTATGTTAAATGGTGCCTTCATTTTCTTTTTTTTCCTGCACATCAAACAGAGACTGGTGAGGAAATGTCCACCACATGCATAAGGTACACATTGATCATTGAAATTGGCCAACTGACATTTTGGAAATATTGTAATGCCCTTCAATAGCGGAGAGAAGGATGCACGCAGTCGCAGATACAATTTGTCGGTATTTAATAAACAAATAAGGCAGTAAACACACGCATTCAAAGGAGTTGCTGTTAGCCACAACTCACGCCCATGCGCTCTACACTCAGACTCACTACCGGAGCCAATATTCCCCCAACCTGGCTCCTCCCCTTCCTATGACGTCACACCAATACAAGAAACAGATATTACAATATATATTGCACTCACACACCTTCAGGTATGAACAAAATGCATCTTGTTAGATCTTGAATAGAATAACTGTAAGATTTAAAAATGTGTATTCATACAGGGAGATAATTTTGTCTCTTTTTATAAAAACATTTTGTTTTGGTTGCACCACGCACACAACGCTAGCTACATCATATAAAATATGATTGATGACAATCTCAGCTCATAACAGTTTACAAAATACCGAGTGACAGTTTAAATGAATCTTGTCATGTTTGCACTTGCACAGTGTGGCACCAAAAAAGCTCCCTCCTCGGTTAATATCAAGAGCTGATCAAATGCTTGAAATGGATTACTTTGAATCGAGAGAAGTGGGCATTTGGAAAGAGAAATATTTGTTTCTGTTTCTATTCTGAATCTCCTCAGGCATGACAACTTCAGTTTTTCACTTGTTCAATGTGATCAAATGCAGGGGTGTGCACCGTGGGAAACTTGCTTTTAATTTCTTGCTGCAAATGACAGGAATTTAACGAAATTACAGTCAGGTGCCTTAATAAGCACAACAGTTTCAAATCAGGATTTATAGTTGTACCCCATCCATCTGGTTTGTCATACATGACCTACATAGCCAAGGTATGTCATATTGCTCTGCGTTTTATCATCTGACAGTACCCCCCCCCCCCCCCCCCCCCTCCACTCTGTGACCCAACCTGTCGGATGGATGTGAGCCATTCCAGTGCATTTGGCAATGTTTGGCACCGCTGACCCCCGATTCACCTTGCAGATCCTCCTGGGGGTGGTTTGGAGGGGGTGTTGGGCGGATTGCCTTTCCAGCTGACACCCACAAGGAAGGGAGGAGGTGGTGTCAGGAGAAGCAGAGGCAGTGTGAAAAGCTCTCGAGATGACCTGAGGACAAAACACTTTTAGAAACATTGACACAAAGTGACAGAGGCAATTTATTAAAAACACACAGATGGCTTTTAAAGTGGAAAAAGGGTCTCATATGAAAAGAACATGGTGGTGACATATTGTAAGCAATCAGAAAACGCTGACATCTACCAAGTTGCCGCATTTTTGTTTAAAATGGGAGCTTTAGTTCACTTAAGGTTGCGAAATTCTGATCTTGCACACAAAAGAACACAGTGGTGAAAGGAATGCTGTCAGAGTAACAACAAAACTAGAAATTAGGAGAAAGTTCAGAAAGCCATGAGGCAGTGTTTTATTTTGCGACAAGCAAACGATTAATATCTGGCTCGATGGCATTTGCATAGTCTGAAAGAATATTTTGACTCTCACAGCCTGACGTTTGAACAGAGATTCTGAATGTTTGAATGATGGATGTCATTCCAAAAGCTTCCAACAAAAGAAACCAGGACACCTTGGGGACAAAATGCCTCTGTTGGCCTGCCTGTAAATATTCAAGCATCAAGACACTTTGTATTTGAATCCATGTTTATTGATCACCATGTCATCGTGCTTTCCGCCTCAGGGATCATTGCCTTTTCTTTTTATAATGGGGTTAATCTCGCTAATCATGGTAATTTTTGTCTATCAACTCAAGCAAAGCTATTCAGTGTTGCTTCCTACGGCTGGGATTGTATCTTTTCTTTTCTTTTGAATTTTTTTTTCATGATAAGAGAGAACACCGTGGAAACTCAGACTAGAACCAAGGACAGAGTACCAGATGAAAACACGTTCGATGTCACCGCCATTTATATGCTCAATGCCTTCTTTCTGGTGGAGAATAATCAATTAATAATAAACACAAGATTACTTATACAGGGGCTGTTGGAGGTGAAAGTAAAATATTTGTCAACCAGACAAATAACTACCGGTACTTAAAGAGCATCACTGCATTTCGCCCACAGGCGAAGGGCAAAAGAACCCCAAACAAACAAAAACCTTGGTATTTGTATTATCAAGGAATGAATTAGATTAGCAAAGTTATATTCTTTAGCCTTTCTATCTCTCCAAGTACATTTTTAAGAATGCTTTATTTCATTGCTTTATTTCTGTACCCCCCCTAGAGTTATTATTTTTTTTAACATGTGATTTTCTCTTTGTTTAAATTTGTCAGTTTGGTGATGAATGCAGCATTTATTGTAACACCACAACTTTTTTTTGGGGGGGCGGGTTACAAAAGCAATTCAAGTTGGAAAAACTTTAAAATGTAAATGACTGAGATTTATGACAACAGTGTTACTCAGCACAGCAAATCAAAGAAGTTGTGTGATCCAAAACAATTTGCTGAGTGTTTTTGACTTACCGTATCTTTAAGTTGGGGCGGAGGGGGCAATTTTCGGAAAGCCAATTTTCACATTTCCCAAACTTGAAATAATTTGTTGAATTGCCCAATTAAACATTTTATTGAAGTTTGTCGTCTTGAAGTTGTGTTCACTCAACTTTATGATTAAAACAGTTTTTTATTTATTTATTTATTTATTTTTTTATATAGTTTCCAACAGCCAGCCGATATTTGTCACACCACTGACCAAACCAACCAAGACTATAACATTCATATAAGATTCAATAGCAAAAAGTGAAGTCTTCATTGGTACAGTTGTTGAGACTGGTTGTTCCTTGATGTATCAGTTGCTATGCAGTTGCGATGCGGTTGCTGTGGTCCTTGATTATGTCACCTTCATTCTGTCGTATAGGCCTGATTTTTCTGATTTTTTACAGTACTGTATTTAAGGTCAGGTTATTCAGTGACATGTGGTCACTGGTCAGTACGTCAAGCTTTCTTTGAGTCTGAATGTCAGCTTTCTTCCATGTCTTTTGCGTCCAGCCCTGCTCTCTGTAATTACTTTGTATTGTCGTACATCAAGACTTTTACTTTTCAACTTCCGTGTCATGTCTGCTTCTGGGTCCAATATCTGCCACCCACATGATAACAGCGCTGCTTTAAATGTGATGCTTTAAATGTGTTCCTTAATTATTGCTATTAACCTGTCCATTAACATCAGAAAGTGCACCTCCTCCTGAATGGCCAATTATTTTTGAGGTTGAGTTAGTGCTGTTTGGACTGCCCTTTTCGTAATAACTCGCCGGGGTTTTGTACTACGTATGAGGGTCCTCTGTGCTGCAGAGAATCAGCATGACACATCAGGTACATGCAACTGCTAAAAGCTGCCCCCACTGACCCTTAGCTCTGGGTAACCAATAAATACACAGCTTTAATCACAAAGGACAATAAAGTGTGGCTATGTACTCATGCGACATTATAACAACCATGCTGTGAGACTTTGAAAGTTGAACGAACAATTTTATTAGGGCACACCGGGACACAGGCACAATAAGGTAGGTCAGGAGAATCACGGTACACACATTATCATCGGTTCAGATTGTTGCTGTTCATCTGTGAAATTCCATTGTGCCATTCTTTCCCAATTATCATTCAGAAATTAATTCACAAGCAAACATAATCAAAACCAGGCAGGTATTTGATGCAAAGCTGTCAATCCTGTTTCCATTTAGAGATTAAAGCTCAGGAGGCACTCTCAACACAGTTGACAGTAACAAGCAGCCCTGACCTTTTGACCATAGCATCATGGCTTTAAAGTAATCTAAATAACAGATGTAGAGGCTGTCCTGGAATACAAATTGCACCAAACCTCTGTATTACAACATTGAGTAAAAACCCAGCAATGGTTTACTTTCACACTGTCGTATCATTCAGAGGTGAAGTAATTCATTTCCAACTATACAGTGGTGCCTTGACAAACACGTTTGATTTGTTCCTCGACCACATTCGTTACTCAAAACGTTTGTATCACAAATCATCTTTGAACATTGAAATGAATGGAAATGCCAGTAATCTGTTTAAATTATTTAGCTCAGGGTTCGGCAACCCAAAATGTTGAAAGAGCCATATTGGACCACAAAAACGAAAACCAAATGTGTCTGGAGCCGCAACAAATTATAAGCCTCAGAAAGAAGGCAACACACGCTGTATGTATCTATATTAGCCTACTATCAAAATGACTAACTTGGCTACAAATACACAATGAGTCTTCTCGATTAAACATTTTTTTTCCCTGCAGTTCATCCTGTAGAGCAGGGGGGCCCAACCTTTTTTGACCAAAGCTTGATTTTTCGATCAACCAGCCTCCTGCGATCGACCTGTGACCGCACACGCACGCATACATACGCACTTACACACGCATGCTTTTATGAGCAACAGCCATAACGGCGACTAAGATGAACGAGGCACGGGACGCACTTTTGCAGCCTGTTAACTTTCGTAGCTGACGTGTACCATTTTAAAATGCTTCTCTCGGTCCTTCAGATTGCCATTCTTTGCCAGTTCCCTCGGTGAATTGGACATGAAACGCCGTTTCTTCTTACAACAGCCACCTGCCCTGTTAATAGACACATGTGTCGCAGGCTATGACACAAATCTTCGTTGACAGAAATGTTGAAATGTAATATTTCTTTGACATATTTTTACAGCATTGGAAAATGTTAATAATGTTTGTCCTCCTCCAGAAACCATATTCAAACAAAAAATAAATTTTCTCTCCCCCATCTTTTTCCATTATCAAACATTTTAAAAAGCTCCAGGGAGCCACTAGGCTGCGGAGGCGCGTGGTGCCGACCCTCTATTTGGCGCGATAGATTCTTTATTCATCCGTGAAGGAAATTGTCACTAGGAATGTCACAGCAGCAATATTACAAATTGCACCAATCTAAGAGCAATTATCAAAGACAAAAAGAATGAAAAAAGAAAAACAACAGTATATAGTCTACATTTTTGGTGTAACTATTATCCCATTTACCATTGTGTTAGCAGCTAGAAAGCACCGATTGCACCAGGACCAAGTTAGCCGCCCAACGCATTTAGCCAATGCAGAGCATTGCCACCTGGATTTGCTTATATCTCAGCAAAGATGCAACTCTTGCAGGGAATTTCTCCAACATTAAATCAGACTTGTAAACAGTTTTGTTGAGACATCTTGAGGTATGAATAAGATTACAGTTGAATTATTATGCACTGTTTTATTTTTCACGGCTCAGTCATTGACTCTGCATTATCTCTTCAGCTGCGAGTGAAATATTTCTTTTAGCCTCTGTAGAAGGTCAGAAAAACAATTAACCCAGTTCTGTGTGACTCAACCGAAGAAGTGAGACAAACAGTCTTACTAAGACTGTCTTAGTATTTAGAGCACACAGAAATGCACGCTCACACGTGGACAGATCAAAGAATAAGATCACATTTGAATGGATAAATTAATGAAACTGTTGTTTTACCACCAATTTCAGTTTAATGGACATAAAGATGGCATTTAATTGTTTACTATTGATATATCTTCACTCCATTTTTAAAAACAGTAAGATTAGAGGAGCTAGGACTTCCTTACCTATACACACACGTGTTGTCTTTCCCTCTATTGCCTTTCATCCCATCAAGTTTTTCATGAAGCAGCTGTCGTTTCAGCTTTATGCTTGCCCGCCACCCATCTGCTCCACAGTGTCCGACCGTTTCAATTAAAGAGAAAGCCACTAAAGTGTTGAGAGGGCTTGAATTGCTTTGGTATTTCAAGTCCAAGTGTGAACCACCTGGAGACATTTTCATGAGTGATTTCTTCCTGTGTTCTTTAGTCTTTCAACCATGTTTATTTTTTTCCTCATAAAAAGCTTGTTTCAACACATAATGGTAGCCTGGTCATACACCGCACATCTTTCTTCTAACATCATGTTCACTTCATCAATTGTGCAGCACTTTTAACTTCATTTTGGGGTTTGCATGCGTGTTTTAAGCGGTACAGAGAGAGAGAGAGAGAGAGAGAGAGAGAGAGAGAGAGAGAGAGAGAGAGAGAGAGAGAGAGAGAGAATGTGTGGAGACAAGCTGTATATAAACAGAGTGGTGGCGGCGGCCCGGTGATCAAGTGGTTAGCGCGTCGACATCACAGTGCAGTGGTACCGGGTTCGATTCCAGCTTCAGCCTCCCTGGGTGGAGTTTGCATGTTTTCCCCGTGCCTGCGTGGGTTTTCTCCCACATTCCAAAAACATGCATGGCAGGTTAATGGGACACTCAAAATTGTCCCGAGGTGTGAGTGTGAGTGTGAGCGAGAATGGTTGTTTGTCTCTGTGTGCCCTGCGATTGGCTGGCAACCGGTTACTGCCCGAAAACAGCTGGGAGTGGCTCCAGCACGCCCCGCGACCCTTGTGAGGATAAAGCGGATCAGAAAAAGGATGGATATATAGTGGTCAACCAAAAAGTGAGACCTTAAAATGTCTCCACCTCTCTCTTTTAACTGCTCTCTTTGTGCATGCAGTTAAGGAGATTCATCATTCATTCATTATAACGCCTCCGTCACACTGCCATTATATGGTTTGGATCGCAGACGGTGGATATTCACTTTCATGAATCATTTCACCAGAAGATGACAACTGCAGCCATCTAGCTCAATTGTTACGAATCCAGCGCAAACTTGCTTGCCCAGCAAAATCTATGTGCATTGTTCCAAGTGAAACTTGTGATATATTCCAAATGACATCAGCAGTTGGAGAAGAGAAAATAAAACCTGCACTGGGCTACACATACATCTCTTATGGACAAACTATTACTTTAGTATTTCTTAGGTACAGGCCCCTGTTGTAACACAATAAACTGGAACCTCAGAGTGCAAATGAACAGGTTTCGAACAATTGGAGTGACGCACAAATTCTTCATAGAAAAATGACCTCGATTTACATACCTTTTTTTGTTGTACAAATTGACTTGGCATGGGTGAGCAAACAGATCGATGTTTTTTTTTGTTTTTGTTTTTTTGTGTTTTTTTCCTGCATAACCATCATTAGCTTCATACATAACGCATAATGCTGTAAGCTGAAAACGACTTGTATCACTTTGCGGCGTACAGCATAAAGCCGTTGCACGCGTAGGTAGATGTTCCACATCCTCAATCACAATTGATAGTCATTGACATGGCAGCCCATAAGAAGTCCGAAAATCATTCTATTTATCAGAAATTACTATCTACAGTATGTATGTTATTCATTGAGTTGTATTGGATCTTTAGTCTAGACAACAGATGGTTAATGTTGGCAGAAGCACGTTATCTCACTTTGCAAGGATCATGAACAGTTCCAAACAGTGCATTATGTGGGAAAAAAAACAACAAAAAAAAAACATAAGTGCCCGTTCTCCCCTTATTCAATTGTTGCCAGGTAAATTAGGCGGTGGGTAACAACAGATCATTAAGTAAATAAATGAATAAATAAATAGAAACTTTCAACTCCATCCATCCATCCATTTTCCGATCCGCTTATCCTCACAAGGATCGCGGGAGGTGCTGGAGCCTATCCCAGCTGTCTTCGGGCAGTAGGCGTCGGACACCCTCAACCGATTGCCAGCCAGTCACAGGGCACACAGAGACGAACAACCATCCGCATTCACACTCACATCTAGGGACAACACCATTGAAGAAAAAGGATAGAAAGCAACACAACAGCCATCAGATGCTGTTGCCAGCCGGACACTCGCTGCTAGCAGTTAGCTGGCTATCATGCCACCACACGCAATGAGGGCCTAATACAAAATAAAAGCTTGCGAAGGCTATTGCACTGCCATCGATAACTTATTTGGTTCGCTTTTATTTTTTAGTAAGCCTTTGCATTGGCGGTGTGTTACTTTAGGAGTATGCTTGCATCTTCTATGATATGTCAAAATGAGGGGCTTTCCTCTCCTTGTATTTTTTTTTAGCTATGTTTGCCGAGGCAATCTGCTTCTTTCTTGACAAACACGATGTTATTTGTGGTTCAATAAAAAAAATATTACAATATAGTATCTATGGAGGCTCAAAACATTGTTTGCGTATAACAAAATCAGAGGTTTCAGTTTGTCTTTTGCAGCCCGTTGGGCACACGGGGAGACATTAAATGTAATCGGTTCCGACTTGTTCCGTTCATTTGTGTTTGGTTGCATCCCGCTGTATGCGGCAGCCCGAATTGGCCTCGCATGCAGTTTGTGTTTTGCTCAAAGTTAAACTTTGAGCAATAACTAGCCACATCATTTAGCCAAAATGCTACGGCCAATCACCATCCAAACACTCCAGCTGTTTGAAACAAATTGGTCTTGTCCTTGGCGCACACAAATCATCATTTAATGCATCAGCGAGCCTGCACTGATACAAACACAGCATGGTGAGTTAATGTATTGTTTCAGCCTCTGTTTGATGAATAAGTGGCTCATTTGGAATTACTCAACAGATTGCAATTCAGAAACATCATAAAGAAACGTTTGCGCTTCCACCTCTTTGGCGACACTTAGTTGTGGGCATGCACCCTGAAGATGAAAGCAAACGTCATCAAAGGTGACGGAACAGTGCGCAAATACATCCCCAATCAAATTGTACAGTATCACTCTCATGAAAACATAATTCCCTTGGTACTTTCGAACCCTGATTAGTTATTTGTCAGAAATACGAAAAATAACACATGCAATAAAGACAAACATTTTTTGTTTAAAAAAAAAAAAGTCTGCTGCAAAGAGTTCTTAAAGGCAAGAGCAAACGTTAAATCAACTTGTGGATCACAATGACAACCATTTGAGCACATAATGTACGAATGAACATATGTATCTGATTGACAGCTGAAAATCAAGTGGTGTGTGCCTCAGTGCATTCATTTTTAAGATTTCGGAGCCTCAGTTTCTACACTTGGTGATTTTTTTTTTTTCTGGCTTGTTAATATTCTTCTCTGTGGTATTTCAAATTTCTTAGCCATTTTAATGAAACCTCTTCATGATTCATAATGCAATTCCTTCTGTCTATGGTTAACACAGAGCTTGGCCAATGCATCGACACCTTGAATGTGACAAAATAAAAATCAATTTGAAAGCGGCTGGAAGGTCATGCTGTTACCAGACACAAGTAGATGAGCAAGTTTGTTGTGTAACTTGTGTTAAGTGTTTATATAGCATGAAATATACAGCCACAACCTATGTGGCATGTGATTTCTCCATATTCAAGTCTTGCTCAGTTTTACCTTGGTCTATCGCAGTGTCCTTGACAGGATATGTGTGGAAGGGACTGCTGAGTCTACGAGGCTCAAAGGTGCATTTGTTTTCTCCTTCCCGGCCCGTCCCGTTCTTGAGAAGGTCCCTCAACAGGTTTGTCACGTTCTCTCAAGGCCGGAACGTGGACACCGGGCAGCTTTGGAGATGTTTGTGGGGAGCCATCCACAGTTGGTGTCAGTGCCACGGGTGAGGCGTGAGTGTGTCGGGCACATCTTGCAACTCAATTACTGTTTACAATATTAGTTTTCTGTCAGCAACTAATTACTAATACTAATACGAAAACATGCAAGAGAGGACTTTATTCCCTGGTAGCCATAATCTCCCCTCCACATAAAAGATGTGCATTTGCGCACTTTCATGACTGCCCAGATTCTCCCATCCCGATATATGTCATTTACACGCCCCTGTGCCAATTACACAGTCCGGGTGGAGCAACCAGAAAATGTCAGCATTCCTTGTCACATCTGGCCTTCTGGTTATTCTCCTGTCAATTTATAGACTCTGTAAAGAGAAAAATAAATGGCTCCTAAATTTGACACACAAAAATCAGACAGTATTTAAAATTAGACTTTAACGCAGACATGGGCAAACTACGGCCCGCGGGCCGGATCCGGCCCGTTGGTCTTTTTAATCCGGCCCGCCGAAGGTTGGTACAGTACACAATTAAGGTTCGATGTAAATTATTGCATTCATTTCATTTGGACTTGTAATACAGGCATTTAAACGCCAGGTGGCGCAGTTACTTGAAGTCGCAGAGCACAAGGAGGGAGGGGGAGACGATACAGAAGCCCGGAGTAGCACTAACTCAAGTAAGTCGCGCTCGATACGACGAAATAGATGTATCCTCACCGCTATTTTCTGTCATTGGATCCAAAACGGCGACAGGCAAGCGACTCTTTGTTGCAGTGAGTTTTACTGGAATTGCGAACATTTTTACATCCTTTATTAGAGCATGGCATCCAAACAAAGAGGAGCGGTAATGGCCGCGGAAGAGAAAATGAAGTGTATCTCATTAAACGAAGTCGGTTACGAAGTACGAAACATTCAGGAGACGCTTGGAGTCTGGAAGACTCAAATCTACGAGACTTTGTAAAACGAGGAAGCGATTCTTGCTCAGTCCGATTCGGGCTATTTCCATGCTCAGAGTGAATTGCTTGCGGCTCGACGGACGGTCCAGTAAATGAACGTTTCCTGAAATGGCTTGACTGTTATCGTGCTAAAAACTTTTCGCAAACTGGACCGCTAATAAGAGAGAAAGCGAGTTCCATAACGCTAACTATGGGCATTGAATACTTCGAAGCGTCCTGTGGCTGGCTTCAAAAGTTCGAAGCACGACATCAGCTGAGCTGTCTTGTGTGGTGATCGAGGGGAGGTCGAGTTCGAGACAGTGAGTGAGTGGAAAGAAAGCCACCAGGTCTTTTACTCGTCTCATTTTGGAGCAAATAGTCCTACCTTTGTTATATTTTCTCATATACTGTACCTGTACTGTATGCCGCAGTTTTTGGACAATATATTGTTGCACTTTGTTGCTTGTGTTGTCACCAATGTATGTTGTTAACATACCGTACTTGGACGTTCATACCGGACATATACCATAGTTATCTCACTGTTCTCATGAAAAAAAGTATGGTAATACTTGAATGCTTTTGTTCTGTTGATGTTTGGTATGGATTGTTAACCTATAAGTTTTTTTATATGTACCATATCTTGTGCTGACCCGGCCCACCTGTCAAATTTAGAAATCAATATGGCCCCCGAGCTAAAAAGTTTGCCCACCCCTGCTTTAACGTGTGAAAAATCAAGCCGGAGCGGCCCAGTGATCCGGTGGTTAGCGCGTCAACCTCACAGGGCAGAGGTAGTGGGTTTCCGGCCTCCCTGTGTGGAGTTTGCATGTTCTCCCAGTGCCTACGTGGGTTTTCTCCGGGTACTCCGGTTTCCTCCCACATTCCAAAAACATGCATGGCAGGCTGGTTGAACACTCTAAATTGTCCCTCGGTGTGAGTGTGAGCGCAGATGGTTTTTCGTCTCTGTGTGCCCTGCGATAGGCTGGCAACCAGTTCAGGGTGTCCCCCGCCTTCTGCCCAAAGACAGCTAGGATAGTCTCCAGCACCCCCCGCGAGCCTTGTGAGGATAAAGCGGATCGGAAAATGGATGGATGGATGAAAATCAAGCCTTTTCTCTGCTTTCCCAACGTGTGGGCGTGTCCACTTAATGCACTACAGCCCACGAGGCTGTCAACTCTCAACCCCCCAAAAGTTCTGTGACCTGTAAAAATGTATGCTACTTCGCCATGCATCTTATGTATGTGCCAGTAGCTATATATGTTAAACAGGAAAACATCGAAAATTAATGCACTTAAAGAATTTGTTGGCTGGACTATATTTCATTCGCGTGTTGCAGCAACGGCGTACTCTAAAGCGACCACACCATCCTGTAGCTCCTGTACACAAGCTGGCTGACACTGCTGACTTTTTCCCCTCACTCTTCCGCCTCCCATGGCTGACAATGAGGCACTTTAAAGCAGCCAAGCCAGAAAACTATCCAAAGGGAAGATGCATTTTCACGATGCTGGTATCATTAGCTAGCTAAATGCCTGTCGCATTTGCACCGGCTAAACGCTGAAGCGAACAAAGGTGTACAAATCCCTATATAGCAGGTGACTCATGTAGATGTGAGTAAGTGGAATAATCTGTCCATATGCATTATCATGTGTGCAAGTAAATGCAAGTTGCTGTGAATTTGCTTTAAACTCATCCAACCTGGAATTTGCAGGTCTAGGCACAATTACAACAATAACCTTTTATGAAAGTGAGAATGAACACTGCACACATTAAACGACTTATTTTTTTGCTCAGTGGTGCAGCTATTTATTTGAACGCCCCACTTCCGATTTACGCATTCGATTCTTTCATAGAGAAGTGAGTTTCAGTGGAAAGCCATTACCAAGAAGCACATGCTGCCTGCAGGGCCAACATCTCTGTTATTATTTCTCAAACACGTTAAACACCACAGGGGAAATGTATTTTTTCTTTTCTTCACAAGTATCATAGTCACCAAATACAGGCCACACATAGTGCATGATAAGAAGTAAAGATAATATGGTGCAGCATGTGCCATGTTAGATTCAAACCAGCTATTCAGTTCACTTCAAAGCTTTGACGGTTACTGATCTGGAATTCCAATCACCCACCACAACTTCACACCAATTACAAATTGATTTATTTTAAGATTTGTGTATGAACCTCTGTGTATAGAATAGCAGCAACAACAACTTTACCTAAATACAAATAAATATGTAAAATGTACATGAAATTCACATTTGAAACTGCAGAGGTGGTTTAAGTATTTTCCTCCAGTGCATTCACCATGAAATGTTTTTATTATTATTATTATTACTATTTATTTATTTTTTAGATTTCGCCTGCTTCAGGTAAAAGCAAATGCCATTTATAATTTCTCTCCGACTTTCTCTCTCTTACTCATCAGGACAAAAACGGCCACATCTCGTCAACAGGCAACAGGCATAGGACATGCTAACCGACTTCCATGCTGTGATTGTTTCATTTCTTCATATTTTTCTTCTTATTTCTTAACAGGCTCGGTACAGCTACCTGTTCCCTCGGCCTCATCCCCACACTGATGAAAACAAAGATGGAGCGATTTCCACTGATATTTTTACACGACATGCATTCTAATTCATCTAGTGTTGCATACATGCAGACGTATCTAGCCAAGAAGAAAATGTTTGAAACCTCTCGGAAAAAATTGTTCCTTCTGTCTTTCACATTGAGTAAACAACTCATGTTTTACAGTGTGGATGGAGAGTGAAACTCGTGCCAACTGTGTTCAAATTCCACAGCAGTTGGAATTTAGAGGACTGTAATGCCAAAGTTATGTGCACCCAGCGCTTCCAAATTTTACAAAAGTACAACATACATGCATAGAGATATACTCTGTAATCCATCCATCCATCCCTTTTCTAATCCGCTTATCCTCACGAGGGTCGCTCACGCTGGAGCCTATCCCAGCTGTCTTTGGGCAGTAGGCGGCGGACACCCTGAATATGGTTGCCAGGCAATCGCAGGGCTCACATAGACGAACAACCATTCGCACTCACAATCATACCAAGGGGATAATTTAGAGTGTTCCATCAACCTTCATTACATGTTTTTTGGAATGTGGAAGAAAACCCATGAAGGGATGGAGAGAATATGCAAACTCCACCCAGGAAGGCCTGAGCCAGAATCGAACCCTGCACTTATGCACTGTGAAGCGGACGTGCTAACCAGTTGATCACTGTGACGCCGTTCTCTGTAATAATTATAATAATATTCAAGATTTGCCTGCCCTGCTAAGGTGGCCATCCAACTTAAGCAAGACGAGATCATTAAAATTCACACCACAAAGAATAAATTCAAACATTCTTCTGTAAATTAAACGCATCAGAAGTTGCAGCACAACATATGCTATGCGGGTTCAGTCGCGGCCCACCGGAAACAGAGTCCTCTGTTTTATATTTTTGTCACTTAACATGGTGAGAAAAGGGGGAGAAATCGTCATTCTGATGCTCGCCGTCCCCAATACCATCTGCACCCATGGGTGACAGTGTTGCAACTAATGACATTTTTTCTCCTGACGCATTCTCTAATCTGAAATGATGAAGTAGTGGCACTTTATAACCCGTTGCTGATGCACAACTGTTCCAGAAAATGTGCCTGAGCATTTCAGAGCAACTATAAATTATGGCCCATGCGGCCTGTGGAGAAGAGTGATGATCGAACTGGAAGAATGAATAGGAGAGCAGGAAGAGCATCTTACTTAATGGTGCCGTGGGCGGCGAGTTATTTCAATCAGGCTCTGTGCCTTCTTCCAGGGTCACGTAGGCATGCTAGATTAACTGAGCAGCGATGGGGGGAAGAGGCAGAAGAAATAATTAGCCAAGGCCAGTGGCATACCTTCTTCCTTTGAGAAGAGATGCAACTCTCATTCTGACCCTCTCTGCGGCTCAGCATGAAGAAACACAGCAGAGCTATGAGAGAGACCCCTCCTCCCTCGTCCTCCACAGCTGGAGCCAGTAATCTGACAGCCGTGTCTGTTAATCACATCTCCAAGCCCATTCTTGATGCTGAAAGGAGAAGAACGCACCTCTCTCTGGCTGCTTTTTCCCTTTTCTTATCAACTAAATTTCATCAGGATGAAACAGGACAAAGTGCCTGGCAAACAGACATTAAGACACTATATTTAGTAGAGTAGCCTTAATGTGAACGGCTTTACGACGTAGATGTGAAATTGATGTAATCCTCTTATGGTTCTCATTATGACTTGTGAAGGATTGATACGAATAGGAAAATGTTCTCAATCAAAATCTACGCGATGCAGGACGATGCAGAGATTGTGCGTTAAAATTAGCAGTTGGAGGTGAAATGGTTTGGAAGCTTGATTGTTGTTTTTCCAACCAGGTAATCATGATTGCCGTTGCTGACAAAAGCAGCATAAAATACAGTAGAAGTGAAACACAGAACAAGAGCTCATCATAAGCTTGACTGCCTTCCACTGGAAATGGATCACGCCAGTTTTCAACCGAGGCTGGTGTGTGTTTTGTTAAAGAGGGACAAAATTAGCTTCAGAGAATATCAATGAAGAAGTAGAAAGTCAAATGGAGGTCTAAATATGTACCTTTCCATGAATTACTTATTTTTGCTGGACAAAGCGATGTTTAGTCGTGGATAAAGCCAGTTCCACAGAATTGTTGTACACAATCACAACGGCAGAGAAACACATAAGCAGTGGCAAAGCCTAAGTGGTGAAACTAGGTGAAACTGAAGCTGCCCTGGGCATGAAATGGCGGTTTGGGGAGGTGTGGAATTTAAATTGAGGAAATAAATACACAGTTGTTGTCATCAGATTAGTAGTTGTAGTGCTCATTAAAAAAAAAA
>NW_017805983.1:6434892-6471029 GCF_001891065.2 Hippocampus comes
CTGTGACCCTGCGCACTACAAATGCAGTAAAAAGTGACACATGCAAGGCCACACTGTGACAATGCTCAAAAGGAAATGACCCGAGGAGCACGGCGGAGTTCTGGTGCTGAAGTGGTGATACATTGCAACGGGCGACTGTAACACTCAGAAGGGAGGCATCTTGCAGGGGTTCCCACGGAGAGCGTCTCTCCTACTATTGATCATTTAAGAAGAAACTTTTTTTTGTTTATTTATTTTTTTGTGTGAAAGTCACACGGACTATTTCGCAAAAAAGGACTAGGATTCAATAAGAGGTACTAGTTTGGTTGGTGTTTTGTCAACTTATGCTTTCATAACTCCTTTCGCAAAAATACGATATATCATGAAGACTGGAGAAGCTTTTACATAAAGATTTAATTCATGAGCAATTGGCTTAATCGGCAAAGTCCGTTGACGATTACTGTAACCTTCTATCAAACGGGAACTAATCCCTAGAACTGACAAAGACCAAGTCAGAAGTCAATCCAATTCATTCATGGGTGGAAAATATCTAAATTAATATAAAGATGGACCTGCTGTATGTTACAAGATCATGTCTTGAAATAAACATTGATCTTTTAATTGTGCAGAAAGGATCGTGTCCATGAACAGAAGCAGCAGCACTGTTGAGACTGAAAGAGCTTGTGGCTTTCCGGCACATTTTAATTGAAGGAATCCTCTAGATTTTGATCATTCAAGCCCAAATAGCTGTGACTAAAACACGTTGTGCGCAGATGGTCAAGTGTCAACAGCAGAATTTCTTTATCTGAATTCGAATCAGATAAATCATAATTTCATGTTGCATGTAACGGCAGTCACCATGCCTCTTTTTCACGTCCCCCTCCCCTCTTCACCACATGTGTACACAAAGTCTGAAATGAGAGTGTTTATTTGGCAAAATGATGCCAAATACTGTGCTGTAAGAGAGTGGTACATGCTGTTCCCTTTCATGCAGGTGGCGTGTGTCCTATTCCCACTCAGTGCCTCAATACCCAGCTGCTGCCCCTCCCAGGCCCTGATCTAAACTGGTTGGGCTGCGTTTGTTGTAACAACGCATCTTGGCAATAAATCTCATACCCGTGGAAAGACTGCTTATTACCCTTTTAAATGGTGCCACATTTGTAAGGAACGTGCGTTTGTGGGACAGGCAGCGGAGCTGAGTATGATTGAAGTTTGAAGAAACGAGACGTGTTGGCGATTTTAACTATTGATTTATTGAGAAATCCGGAGCCTGAGTCGCGTGTCAGAATCATACGCAACCCCAACAGCCGGGCACCTCCTCCTCATGCTGGCTGCACTGCCGTTGGATGGCATCCTATTCTTCAACCAGCATTTCTTGCAAATCAGCCAATGTGGTCGTGTTGGTTATTTTGGCACACCAGACGATCCCATATTTGTTCAAAGGGGTTGAAATCTGTCCATTGTAGCCTGCCCACTCCCAACTTCTGGAGTAGTCGCTTATAAAAATTTAGCAGACACAACAACAGTACAGAACTTTTTTTGGGGCTCTCTCTCTTTAAAAAAAAAACAAAAACAAAAACATTTGCTCTTAATAAATATGTTCAATTTGTTCGGAAAGATTTTCCAATTACCCACTTATATCTGGTATCATAAAAGCCTGAGTGATGTTTTTAGAATGCTGGCCCGTGTCAAAATCGTTAAAGAATTGTGATAAGAGTTTTGATGACTTTATTGGAGCTGAACTTGTGTTACCTCAATACAAGTGCATGGGAGCGATTGCTGGGTGTCCCCGTTCAAGATGGCTGCTATGTAGACATGTCCTCAACCAAACGAGGCTTCTGGTGGTTATGTATGTTGACTAGAAGAGCACCACGCCTGAGTATGTGCAGGGGTGCGTGTGTCCACACCCCACTATCATCCAAGAGTCAATCTACACTAAGAACGTACTGATTAACGTGTGTGTGTGTGTGTGTGTGTGTGTGTGTGTGTGTGTGTGTGTGTGTGTGTGTGTGTGTGTGTGTGGGGAGGAAGGGGTCGGTGGGAGTACAAATAGCATTTTACAACCAGAAACTTAAAGACTAAGATACATACAGTAAACAGTGTGTAAACAGTTGGCTAGGTATATAAAATATCAAATGCTACTTGCTGGTGTTTGGTGCATAGCTTCTGTTAAGAATGACAATGTAGATTATGAATTATTGAAAACAAAGACTTCAAAATCAGGCAATGGCATCGATGCGCAATGATGACACAACAAGAGTGGAGTCAGCTTTATCGGCTTTGTGTTTCTTCGAGGTCTTACACAACACCTCTGGCATTTTCTGACCATTTCGCCATCAAACAAGCCTGCGACCCCTGACTACTACCTAAAAAGCCTTTCCAGCCTATCAGTCAGCTGGCACCAACTCAAATCAGTGAAAACATGTACATAGGCTACAGTACCTCTACATAAAGAGCGGGAATGGATCAAAGAAATTTGATCGGATACAATTTGACCGAAAAGGCTTTCTGTTCTTACACAGCATAGAGGATTTTTCAGTGGAGGACATCTGTGATCTATCGATCGGCCGAGAGGGATGAAGGCTGTGAAGCAGAGGATGGCAAGCAAGAGTTCGGTGGAAGGATTCATGCAGGGCGCTGGATGACACTGGCAAGCTCGATGAGAACGATTGTAAAGGTGAGCGCAGTGATTTGTTGATGCTATTGTAAATAGAGTGCTTTTCATCTACTGGCCCTGAAACATATTTTGTCATGATGATGAACACATTCTATTTATCGTGTACATTTTGAATTTCAAGAATGTGCAGCATGAGAAAGTAATGATTTAACTAATATATAAAGTACACTTGTTACCATCCATTTAGGCGACCAAGCAAGAAATGATATCGTTCTGTACATGCAATTCAAAATTTATTTTTTTTTTTAAATTATGTGGAGTTGGTATCACATTCAGGCCTAAACTTTTGAGCTTGACAATTATTTTTCTTTTTGCTCTCAATAATACTCGCTTGAATATTGAATGAAATAGCATAAGCGGCACTGATACAATATACCTCCTCTATGAAAAGATATCTTTTGTAACTTTCCGCAGCTTGCCTGCCTCTCCAACTATAATAGTTCATCATTAACCGCTACGAATAGTTACACATTTGTAATATATGTGATTGCGAAATGAAGTCAAATCTTGTCTCCTCCACGATTGTTCCATTGCACCCATGTATTTATTTTTCGCGTGTTCTGTGAATGAACATTTAGCTGCCATCCTGCTCTGTGAAAAACAGTTCGTTTATGCTCTGGGGAATTAGGATCAAGCAGTAAAGTGATTCAGGTGGATTTTGCCACGGCAGCAGCTTTATTAGCTAGCACCAGACAACTCTTTAAAGAAAGAGCAAGGAACAGCACGAAAGATTTTTTTTTTTTTTTTAATGATGGATAGGATGTTTGGAATCTTCTCTTAACTGAGTTTAGCAAGAGATGCTGGCTACTTGGTCAGTCCAGTTTCTGTCCATGAACTGCTTATGGATTTTTTTTTCATCCTATCAGCTTGGACACAGTTTCAGGGTTCAATTCAACTCAAATAACAAATAACAGGATCTTCAAAAGAACTTAAAATGTATAGGGAGCCAGTGAAGTTTCAGAGTAAAAGGAGAGATTTATTTGAGGGCCGGTGAGTCAACAAACAAGCTATGAAATTAATCTATGAGACACTATAAACTTCAACAACAACCCCCCTTCACTTAGCAGCTGAAAATTCAAAATAGGCAATGCTGCGGAAACAAGACAAGGGCTGGTCAGAGCTGTGGCTGGAGTGCACACACAAGAACGAAACACACTGGCAGAGGGCAAAGGGAGACGAGCAACATTTTAACACAAGATAAGGGGCAACAGGTGGGAACAATCAGGGCGGGGCTGACAATCAGACTGGCACAGGGGGAAGAGCAAGTGACCTGAAACGAGAGATGATTCAGTCTTTCAAAATAAAATAAAATAAAATAAATCAGGAAGTGACCAGACAAATACAAACAACATATTTGCAGCCCAAATTCCATGAGACGAGATATTCTCTTGGAGCACATGAATGACTGGAGCAATCGTAACAATGTTGAGCAGAGGGCCCTCTGATGCCATTTGATTGCTCTTCTCATTGATGCACCAGGGATTCGCACAAGGAAAAAAAAAATCCTGCTTAATCTTAGATGGGGCGCTTTTTATTTATTTATATATTTTTAACTACATAAACCGAGGTGCCAAGTGCCAGTTTCTGGAAGAAAGCGAGTTTTGCAATGGATAAAGACAAATCCTTGCTCACGCTAAAAGACAGAATTATGAATTTCCCAGTGTCTCTCCATTGTTGAGTCGAACCACTCCTCTGGCTCTCTCAGGGGTATATTTTCTTACGCCTTTCATGCACAGTTTCAAGGTGCCATGATTCTTCTGTCACCCCCACGATGGGTAACTTGCAAATATGTGCACAACCATACAATGAAAGAATGAAGAATATCATACAATGTCAAAATTCATCCTGTGGATCCATCTTGTGCGGGTGGGTGCAGCCCCATACCTGGTCCACCTCCTTGGTCAGATCTCATCGTGATGGATGACTCTTCAGGGATGTGAGACAGCCCTCCTGCTACCTGTCCTCACTTTTTTCCCCACACATACATCAGCATATAGAAACAACCAAGGAAGAGCATAGTCTCAACGGAGAGTTGGAATGTGACCTACACATTTATATGGTTTGACAAGCAATATCCCATAAGGGATGGATGTTGGACAAAAAGCATAGATGTGATGATGGAATAGAGTGATCGTCACCTGATAGATTGGGGACAAGGCCCCCCAATCGCTCTTGATGCTGTGACCTCCCAGCATACAGAGCACTAATTCATCACCCACAGCATCCATTCACCATCAAATGATTCAATGGTCAGGATACGATAAACAGGTGTGCCAGAAACTGAATTTTTCACCCAATGAAACCTTCCCATCACCCGCTATGCTTTGGCTCCTCGAAACTGCACTCCACTCATGGGGTGAACCCATTATTAATATGGAAGTGTTTAGCTTCTATTTCCGGTGTTTGCTAATTAAAAAAAAAAAAAAAAATCACAGTATTACACCATGTTTTAAAGACACAGATACACATTTTGGGGATTCACTCCCATCTGGATTATTACGGATCATAACACTAAAGAGCAAATGAAAAATGTCGTTTGCAGTGATGTCACAGAGTATATGCACCCAGGAGACCATTGTGATGGCTACTTGCAGTTCTAAAAGGTCGACAGTGTCCACATGCGCCCATTCTTTTTATTTGGACATTTTTTGGGGGAATTTCAGTCGTTTTTCCCACATCATGAACATTTAATGAAATGATTCTTCACTCTGGCAGAACCATAGCGCACAGGTTTGTACTCATTTATTATCAAAGTGAATGGCATGAATTTTGTTCTGTACATACATTATTTATCGCATAAAAAATTACACAGCTTACACTGTTGTGCCAAGTTTTTTTGTGATGTAAAAAAAATTTATGCTGACAAAGAAAAAGAATTTCCAAACTTTTTACCAACAGTAATGTGATGTATAACCTGTACAACCCATTCGAAAATAAAATGAAATCCTTCTGAACAAGGGTGGGGACAACTGGGGGTTGCACAAATATTCACATACACACACCCTTCCATGCACTTACCGTATAAGAATTAGCCATCGCATTCAAACTCGTGTTAAACGAGAGTCTCTGTGTGCCACTGATTGACAACTTATAAGGTTCAGCTATTCTAGTCGGCTTTTCCTGCTTTTTTTTTTTTTTTTTTTTGTGCTAATATTGATTGCTGTTTGGAACTGTGTATTAATCCGTCGATACCTTGTTTAATTTAGGCCACAGTTCCAGCCTGCTTTATAGGAAGTGTTTTCTTTTGGTGATGAGCAGTTTGTGTTTGTGTTTGTGCCAAACGTACATACCATACATAGAGTACACTGTGATATTTTAGCCAAAAGGTTCGACCTTGATTTGATGGGACCACGACTAATTTTCCCACATGTTTGGGAGATTTCAAGATGTGTTTTTGTAAATGCAGCCAAGCTTGGATGTTTGGGTGGAAAATAATGCTTCTGTCTTGCCACTCTACCCCATAGCCCCGCATGAAAAAAGATTAGATTTTTGTACCAAAGAACTAAACGGGTAGTTCTTGGCAGAAATTCCTGCAAGTTGTTCAGTGTCAGCCTTTTGGCAGCCTCCCTGACCAGTTTTCTTCTTGTCTTTTTATTAGCTTTGGAGGGACATCCAGTTCTCAGTGACTGCGATGCCATATTCTCCACATGATGATGACTGTCTTCACTGTGTTCCTTCATTGAATGCCTTGCAAATTCTTTTTGACGCTTCACCTGACTGATGCCATAAGGCAATGGGAAACCTTGAATGTCATGGACGCTCCTCGCTAACCATGGCCTCGGTTCTAAAATGTGATTACAAAAATGTCAAGAAAATTCTACTAGAAATGCTGAACATTGTCTGCGGTTCAGCAGAGGCACTTAAAATGGTGGCAGGTGTCACTGACTCTCATTTAGAATTTGTTTGAATATGATTAGTTAATTCTGAACAGACACACAACTTAGATAACCCGATGCTAAAACTTTTTACTGACACCCAGGATCCAAGATTCCACCTTTATGAGATGTACTTCTGTAAATGCAGAGGCTGCAAACCGTATAGTAAGTACGTTAGACTTCTGAACAGAGTTTCCTTTTATCGAGCTGGAATCTATTTTATAGCCATGAATAGGCCTCGCTGTGATTTGACGATTCCCCGTCGTCATTCAGCAAGGAAAATACTGATAAAAACATTTTTGAGAAGCATTGACAGGCTTTCCCTGTGCTTGCGTGGGCTCACTCTGAGTACTGCTGCTTCTCCACAGTATGGAACATGGTATGGTAATCGAAGTGTTTATCTATCTTGATCTGCAACATATCAGCCATGTGGTGTGTATGAGGGTGTATACCCAGTCGCTTACAGTTTTTTGAAAAAAATTACATCTTTGAATTTCCAAGTATTTCAATAGGTCCCAGCATCCCAGAGCACCTCACATGCAGAAATAGTAATACTGTACGTCTATATTTGTATGCAGTGGGTATTTTGAGTCAGAAAATATTTAATTAATCACATTTTTGCACAAAAGCTCCCTGCGAGGTAAAGGAAATGACTTTACTGGTAAAATGTCCTTTTCAATCACCAGCCATTACCTGGAAGAATTGTATGGCTCTAAAAGTGCAATTCAATTGAGCCCTCAACAGACAGAGATGTATGTCACGTTCTGTCAAACACAGATAAAATCCATCCATCCATTTTCCGCTCCGCTTATCCTCACAAGGGGTGCGGGGGGAGCTGGAGCCTATCCCAGCTGTCTTCGGGCAGGAGGCGGGGGACACCCTGAACTGGTTGCCAGCCAATCGCAGGGCACACATCGACAAACAACCCTTCGCACTCACAATCACACCCAGGGTCAGTTTAGAACGTTCCATTAACATACGAAGCATGTTTTTCGAATGTGTGTGTGTGTGTGTGTGTGTGTGTGTGTGTGTGTGTGTCCTGTATGTCCATGTGATCCCATCCCTTCACATCTCATCTGTCTGCAGCCTGCTTGTGTCATGCAAGGCCGACTCTGCAGTCAGTTTATCTGTTGCAATACTGTGTGTAGCGTGACTGTTGTGTCATCGATCATAAGGTAGTACAACCTTGCTTTTAAATCGTATTCCAGTGAATCAGAATTCAATTTCAGATTCCTCCAAGAAAATATCATAACAATACATCTTTCCGAGATTCTACTTGGGCCACTGTCACCGAGCTTCCTGACTCATTGGCACCACTGTAATTTCTCAATAGCATCTCCGGCAGACGTGATGAAACATTCACTGAATGAATTGAATTGCCTATGGGGAAACAAAGAAAAAAAAACTGCTTAGAGGATGTAATTTTAGATGCATGAAATCTAAAGGTGCTTACACGCATTGTTTGCATTGTTATGAATATGAAAACGCTTGTGTTTTGCTTTTCATTTAAATATTTATGCCGTCCTATTCATGCACCGCAGCTATTCCATTGTGTGACAGGGAAAAGCAAGCTCAGGAATGAAAGCAGTGTGCTGCTATTTTTTTTTCCTCTGATGTGTCGTGTTTTTGATTGCCTCCATCTCCGTTTTTGCAGTATTGAAATGTTGAATAGCAGTAATGAGATTGGAGCTGAATAACAACGATAGTATTCCGTAATGTATTACGGTGCGGTACACAATGCTGTGCTTTCACGCTTTGCTGTGATTAGAGTTACAAATTTAACACTTGTTAGGTGTAAACAGCACTGTGGGGATTATTTGTCAGACACGTCGAATAATATTCAGAGTGTAAGCTTGCATGATGCGTGCCACTTCTACAATGCTCTTCGTCGTCCCATCTGCTGTTTATCCCATGATTGTAATCTTTGTATAAAAGAAGCATATTCAATTATTCCACAAACACATTTCAAGGAGAAGAAAAACGTGTGATTCTAGCGTGAATATCTCGTTTAAAAAGGGAAAAGTATACAATTTTGTTCCATGTTCTCTCTCCATTGCATATCTGTATAACTCGATATTTTTGAAATATTTTGAAATAGCCGGTGTTGTTCAGACACCATTTTTTTGGCTCCCACCCCCCGATACTGATTCCATTACCAGGCTGTGCAGCATTGGCCGATGGCAATACCTTACTGACATTACGGCATTTGAGAAAACGTAACTATAAGAGCATTTTTTTTTCTTTGTAATTCTAAAGAACTGGATACTCGCTTATGTGAAAATTCATTCAGAGTTCACGGTCAAATCATCACTTGTGAAGTATCTGCACAACCATAGTAACCATAATACATGTGTTGAATAAGCAGCCTATTGCCTGAGCTCTCCATGCTCGTGACACTGAGACGTTTGCTACATATTCACAAGAATGTGTATTTGTAATAAAGCAAGACGCGACATTTGGACGTGTAAATTATATTCTATGATTTTAATCTACCCCACCGTGTGATGTCACATTCGTATGCCGGGTGTAGCCTGAGGGCAGGCTTGTTTTCTTTTTCATCTGTAGTGGGTTTTAAGATTAACCTTTGATTGTGAATTTAAAGCAGACATGATGCTTACCTATTTGCATACCCGTTAAAGTTTTAGTTCGCTCTGAAGTTCGACAGGAATCTGTTAATTATTTCGGAATACAAATTTCATACGTTGATGGATTATTATAAAACATGTTTTTGTCGGTCTTGCGCACATTTTGCAACAATCACAACACCATATATTCATCAAGGCGATGTGTTGCAAACAAGCATGTCTCTTTGTTAGCAGCTGGAAAAGCTAAGCGCTAGCTCGAAAGTCTTCGACGACATACAACAAGATGATTTCATTTTTCAACATTAAAGTAGTAACTGTGTCAACCAAAAGCAACAGAGCTTTGCTGTCAGGAGACAAAGATCCAGCCAGCATGCTTCCCCCATCCGAACACAAAGTAAGTGAAGACTCCAGGTTCTTGAAAGCAAACGACCCCCCCCCCCCAAGTGTAGACTCTTCTATACCATCATGTGTTTCACAATGTTGTGATCGCTGACTACGGGGAACAAACTGGCTCCATTTGTGCAATTTTGTACATTTATCTGAGGAGTGCATGTTCCTGTCATCTTCAGTTTTTCTACATATAGACTTCGAGTGACTATAAAGTGTCCTTATAGGGACCTTTTTCACCTAATTAGACATGGGTGACCGTAGATAAGGCTTCTCTTTCTTAAGCATTGTGCATAAAATGATGACAGCTGAGGGTCTATAGCACAGGTGTCAAACTCAAGGCCCGTGGTCAGATCTGTCCCACCACATCATTTAATGTGGCGGGACAGATCTGGCCCGCCACATCATTTGATGTTGATCTGCGAAAGCAAATCAAACATGTACACTTCCATGATGCTTGCTAAAATCTCGACCAAAATTTAAAATTCTCATATTTAATAAATTGAACGCATATTGTAAGCATTTTCTTGTGACCAAACCCCTCATTACAGTAATTTAAGCAATAGTTGAATAAACCGTTATTACTGACTTTTTTATATGCTGCCAGTCATCATGGCCCTGCAAGGGAAACGCTAATTAAAATGTGGCCCACGACAAAAATGAGTTTGACACCCCTGGTCTATTGCGACGGCTTGGCTTGGCACGCACTGAACACATGTGGTCACACATCAGTGAGTGTCATGCGAGAGCAAGACACCAGGCTATGCGTTCAAAGTTCTATCCTAGTATCGGTAAATGGCATCGGCACGTTATTTGTTTGTACTCGTAGATGCCGATGACAGCATTTTTCATGCCGTATCGGGGCCCTACTTTTGGTATCGGTGCAACACTAGAAATAAGCATTTCCATTCATCGGATGAGTCATTTGTGAATTTGAACAGCAACTGATTTTTATTTTGCACTTCATTAAAATGGCATGAAATCGGCCAACAAATTATGTTAAAAGAGAGGAATACAAACCCGTGGGGATACAAGACAAAAATCCAGAGTGGGAAGTGAAAACAAGCCAAAGAAACCAAATACAGGCACATACCGGCATCTCAGGAGGCAAGATATGTCAGCATGAAAATACAGACTTGCGTCTGTAGATAAACGTTCAGACACTGAGACAACACAGGACAGGTGAAACATGCAAAGAGATGAAATGGGAAAAAAACAAGGATAAAGCGCTTTGACATGGCAAATTGCCCTTTTGCCCCTGCCGTCTCCCTTCTTCTTTAAGCTACTGTGGGAAATGAAGAAAAAAAGCGTGAATTGTCTCCTCACATGAAAACATTGCACCATGGGGAAAAAAATAAATCATCAGTGTAACGATAAAAATGTCATCAATGCAGCACCTGCTTGTTCGGCACATCCTCAGAACATTTTACATGTAAACTGTTGCAAAAGACATTTATGACTCATTTATTCATTTGCTTTTGAACCGGTTCATCAAATGAGGATTTGACGCCTACTTTTAGAAGTGTACTGTACTTGCGTTCCCCTGGATGAAGTTAAAAGCCCCCCAAATGAGCACGTAATCAATCCACGGGACAGTCACAACTGTTTCCCATTGTCACATAGCATGCAATCTCTCAGAGAAGTCTGCACAATTTTATTATTTCTCAAAGACACTTTAGTGTAGAGCAATGTATATTCATTTATTTCATGTACCTGTACTTTGATCAAAGTATGATATAATTTAATGAAGAAATCATTTCGTAATTATAACCACTGCCCACCACAAATTTAAACAAGTCTACTATCAGAGTATATATGAACATATGTCAGAGACCCACCCTCAAGATACAGTATGTACGCTTTAAATTTAAAGTGAATTTAGCTCACGATCCGAATAAATATTCATGACTTCATCCCCACGGCTGTAAGATACAGTAGTCTCATTGCTTCTTCACTCATACACTGCATGGATTTTTTTCCGGGTACTCCAGTTTCCTCCCACATTCGAAAAACATCATCTTTTTTTTTTTCTTGCCTTCATTTTCGTTTTGGTTTGATTTGGATTTTTATTTCCACTTGTTTTGTGGTTTGTAATATTTGCTCAGACTTTGTTGCTGTGATTGCAGCAATTTTTTATTGCGTTTGTGTTTGTTTTTCCTGCATTTGCGTGTTTTTTTTTTATTTGCATCATTCATGTGTTTGCAGCATTTCTTACTTGAAGTGTTTTTGTTTTGCAGTTGTTTTTGTGAGATTTTTAATTTACATGTGTACGTTTGTCTTTTTTTTGCATCCTTTTGTTTGATTGCAGCTTGTGTTTGTTGTTGTTGTTGTTTTTTTTTTTTGCAGCATTCCTATGTTTGCAGCGTTTGACCCTTTGCAATGCTTTTGCCCCTGTTGGCTACTGTACTTAAATACTGCAGCAGTGTTTTAGCATCAAGTTCACTGGTTGGACAAGTGCAAATGGGCTATTTTTAGTTGTTTATTGGAGCCCATTACTGATCAGCCAAAGTTGCATTAAGCCCCTTGGAGCGCACAAGGGAGCTTCAGAAGTCCTGCTTAAGATGACAAAAGAAACGGCTTTTAAAGCACTCCACCGCTTCTTTGTCTGAGGTGAGATAGCCATCATTTCCCTGTCTATTCAAAGGGTTTCAAACGGTCAAAAGGAAGTGAATTGAATTTACCCTTTATATTTCTTAAGCTTATTCTCTGTCTTTTTTTGAGGGGGGTGGAGGGTGGGAACTTTAATTTTCTCCCTGTCCCTTCTGATTTGAAGAAGTCCTCTGAACTCCTCAATGTCACCTTCAGATAACTATCCTCCCAATAACACAACACCGATTGCAAACAGGAATGCACATTCCTATTGTATTAAAACAACATCAGTAATGATGCTGAACATTAGGCAGCGTGTTTAGGAATGAACGCGTGCTTTCTTTGACACAAATTGGAAGGTGATTGGATAAGTGTTGTGTCTGTCACGCATAGAGCTACTGTAATTTGTCAAGCTGTCGGTGGCTCTTCTTGAAGAGCAAAGAAATCGTTTCTGTCAAGAAACACCTTCATTGCTATTCTTTGCTGTCGTCTTTCTGAAACAATGTTTTACCGTTCTGGTAAAACTGCTGCATTTGTAGGCCTAACAGTTTCAGTATCTTGAATCTGAGCAATAGGTGAGATTACATAATGGATGAAATCTTACCTTTGGTGATTTGTATACTGTAAAAAGGTCGTCATTTGTATGCAATATGATCACAAGTGGTGAGACAATATTTCATAAAGTTTGTGTCTTCGGAGTTAGAACATATGTGCAAGTTAGTACTTGAGTCTCATCTTTTTTTTTTTTTTCAAACACCTGCTTTCCCAAGTGACTTGAAGCATATTAGAGGATGTTTGAAATGCTTGCTGCATCCTAACTGACGCTGGGTTTCGTCACATGCTCATCACGGAAGCAAATGTGGATGAGGGTGAGCTTATGCATTCACTGAATGAAAATTGTAAATGTGTTCTGCATCATTGCCTCCAGATGCTCAAGAGCAAAACAAACATGTGGCGTGGCTGCCCACCCGCTTCAACCTCTGTGCTGTTTCCTGTTACACGGCACCACTATTGTGAGACAGGCACAATGGGTGCTTCTCTCTGGGCAGTAGACTCTGCTGTCATTCCTTCATCGAATGTCAAAGACGAGCAAAAGCACAATCGAAAGGGGACTTGAACAAAATATGGCCCGGGGGTCATGCACTGTCTCTGACCATCCCTCACAGTGACCACTAAGTAAAAATAAAACATAAAATATGATGTGCTTTTATTATAATTTATTTTATATTTTTTTTATATTTTATTTTATACCCACGAGCGTGGACGCTAGTGCTAGCGAGGTAGCAGGCAAGCGCTTTACCTGTTAGCAAAGTTTTTGCTATGTTTACAGACTTTCCTGATATAGGTTAGCAAAACTGGCAACCATGGTCTTCATGCTAACAACATTCTTACAAGTGAAACAGCTGGACGTAAATGTACAGTTTTATATACTGTCCGTAGTGGATGTAAGTGTTGTGTCCTGATACATCACTGTCAACAATATACTTTGCACTAAGCTATGTTCGAGTTGCGACTAGAAGATCGTCTGAACTAGAATTCGACTGAATGGCTGTTATCAGTTGGCAGTTGGTGCTAAATAAATAAATTGCGTTACAATTTTTGTCAGTGTCAAGATGGGATTTTAATGACCGCTTTTAATTTCGTTTCATATTTGGATGTCAGGGTTATAACAACATACCATATTTCCACACACATCAATTTAAATGAAACTTTTTCTAAATTCATTCATAAAATAATATGTTGAGTTGAGTGTGTTGGCTTGGGCCTCGGCAAGCATTCCAAATTCTCATGTGGCTCCTTTGCAAAATTAATTGCCCAATCCTGATTTATAGGATACTGATTATAAAATCTACAACATCAAAGTGTTGATGACAAATAGTGTAATCTGTTTTCAATTTTTTTATTATTATTGTTATTATTAATGGTGGTTTTGATGTGGTGAAGTAATGTAATTCATATTCAGAGCTGATGCATATATGTATCGAGGAATAATAATCACCGGAAAGCAAAATTATTCATTCTCAATATTTGTTCAACTAAACTCACTAGTTTTGTATGCCCTGACCTCAGTCATCCAATTATCCAAATTGGAGGAATAATTCACAGTCTGTCAAACACGGCACTTTTTCACCTGTGGGGGTCAAACCAATGTTAACCCTCCTGCTGGCATCATGACAAAAAAAGGTACCCGGCAGAATATGAATGCACTTCAAGTTTAATCCAGTGCATACTTGCCTGGTCAAGTCTAATATCAAGTTTGTGGTCCTCCAGGAGTTGAAACATACCCTCTTTGTTGCCTTCGCATGTATTCAGACGACACTGCATTCAATTCTTTCCTGTGTTGTATTTTCTAATAAATGGGGAGCCAATAACATGGATGTGCCTGGCGATGAATTATAGATCTGTTGCTGGCAGTGGGTGTGGATATGAAGTGTGCATGCAGGGGCCAGATAAGGCCAGATTTACACCTTTCGCTGCCAGGCATGGAAATTGAGTTTGAGGGAGCTAATAAAACAGCTTCTATTGCGAGACCAGCTCCGTTTTGCATACAATACATGTGTCATGGTGTGGTGCCTCTTGATCGGTGATGTGACTCCGCTGCACTTGGAGTCCTGTTTTCATCCATGGGCTAGTACAGCATGGAATAGGGTAGCTAAACACAAAACTCGGGCGAATATTCTCATCTACAAGTGACGTCATTGTGTCTAATACTCAGGGGGAGGCACATATGAGCAACTTTTGTTCAAATTACGAAAATAGACACATTGCTTTCACTGTCTGTCGTAACAGAATGTGTCTGCACGAAAGGCCGCAAAGGCTTTTGATGGAAAATATGTATTCACAGCGCGTGTCAAACCAGCAGGATAGTTCACATGATGGGCTCCGGCGGAAGCGATGAGACAAAACATTTAGCATCTCACTTTGTAGTTTTTTAAAAAAAAATTCTCTCGCAGTTTTTTTTTCCTTGCTCCATTTAGTTACGGTGGGCTTTTTCGTCAGATGCATTTGTGAAACACAAATCTTGTCGAGTTCTGGATGCACAATTAATGATTGTGAGCTTCTCACATGACGGTGGCCACAATGAGCAGTGTTAGATCTACTTGAATTTCAAGCCTGTGTTTGAGTGTGCAGATTGCATTTATAATTATCTACACGGTAAGAAACACAACTTATATTTTTAGGGCCTAAAACTGAATTTTAAGTTGCAACAACTTTGAAATATAAGTTATGGATATTTACGGCAACAATGTTAATTAGCACAACAAAGCAAGCATTTTGATTTTTCACCCAAACAATTTGCTGAGGCACAATTAGTTCTGAAAATCTTATTTCTTGCGGGAACGCCAATTTTCACATTCGTAGAACTTAAAGCTTAAAATGTCAAAGTTTGATGTCTTGAAATGTTGACTTCCCCCAACTGATTGATTCATTCAGTGGGAAAATTGCTATTTTGCGGCAACACATACTTTCTTCGAATGAACAGTAAGGTGAGCGAATTTTTGTCACATACCTCCAAACCATAATGCCATGTTAAATAAATAAGTCGCTTTTCCGCACCACCGGAGACAACAGATGTCTTTTGAGTCATCTATATTTCAAGATCGGTTTAATCAATGCAAAGCTTCTCCATTACGACACTGCAATAACTCCGTATAAATGAGTTACTCCTTGCATGCTAATGATGAAATATCACTTCAGACCCAAATGATGCGTACAGTCATGCATTTACTAAAATGACGACATGTATTAATGTCTCCACTTCCCATTTGTGACAGGCTGTGAAAAATGAAAACTCTCGCCCTGGGAACATTTTATGCAAAGGATGATTGCGTTCATGTCGGCGCTCATAAACTGGATTTTGTGGTTTTGCCTGACAGATAGTACACTCTTATTTGCAAGCCTTGTTCTCCCCACTTAACATACATCAAGGCCAGTCATCCGTTTCCTGGACAGAGATGTAAGGCACCATAGGCGAGCCCTGGAAGTCTCAGCCCGGACATATTTGTTGTTGTTAATTAATTACCTCCCTGAAGTCTGAACAAGCGTCCCAGGCTGAAATAGTGCCGGATGCCGTGCTCTCATTTTGCGCTTCCCTCTGCTCTCTCTTTGCCCTCTTTTCCACAAAAGAGGATCCAAGGAACATCTCTTGCCTGAAGATGAGCTGCAGGAGAGTGGCCAACACACACTTTGGAATGTCATGAATAATGCATGGTTGTATCCAATACAGTATATGTAGATAGACCAGCACCGGGGTGGAGAGAGTGTCAGGGCGAGATGGGAAGGTGGCAAATCTTTTAATAACGTAAAGGCCAAAATGTCGCACTGCTTGAAGAAAAATGTGAGAGTTGATAGCCGACTGTATCACATTGATGGATTTTATCATTTATCAAGGTTCGCCGGGCAGGACAATGCATCATAGTGCACAGTGGGCTGGTATTTACTTGGGGGGGATTTTGTTGATGACAGCAGCTCATTCCCCAGCATTAGGATGCTTGAATGCATTTTGGCCACATGAGCTCCGGTGGGAAAAGTTTCAAATTGCAAAAACTCGATGGCCAATAATCCACAGTCCTTCAAGCTGCAAATACTATTACGGCAAACATGTCATGTTGCAAAACAGCCAGGGACTTGCAAAGTGCCGGAACACTCACACAGCGTGAGACCAGACGAAGGCAGATGATTCGAGAAGTAAACAACATGATCAAAACAAATGCTCTTGTCATGCTAATGATATTGTTGTTTCTAGGCTTACTCCACCATGCAGTCATGAATAAACTATACTAAAATTTAGTGTTTATTGGTGTGACCACTTATGTTAGTCCAGCCTAAGTGCTGAGTTGAATGTTTCAAACCCCAACACCTAATATATATTGCAGAATAGCTTGAGCTCTATTTCAGACCAGCTGGGACACCCCCATGTTGTGTTAACCATTTTTCTTTTTTTTTTCCAAACTGTACCTCTATGTGCATGCTGCTGAAATAATATCTCTTGCGTTCTTAAAATTGGCATAAATAAATAAATACAATGCCCATGACTCAACTGTTCAACATAATTCTCATCCATAAACATTTGATTTGACTGCTTGGATGCTGCTGCTTATTAAAGCAAATAGAACTGAAGTCAGTGTCATCTTTATTCATGGGAATGACCACCAGTCAGGGCTGGTGTTGCTGTGACTTTTGAAAACAACTTTTTGTTTGTGTCTCGGATATGGGATGCTCTTACTCACGATCCAGTTCATTGGCGCTGTGCCCTCCCTGCTTCGCCCTGGCATACATTATCTGAGAAGTGAAGCATATGCATTTTAGTTCCGAGTTAAACATTCATTAAAACCCAGCAACTCAAAGCTTGCAAATTCTCTGCAGTAGCAAATAAATAATCGACCTTTTCAGTACCTATGTTTTGTTTGATGCCATGTCGAAGACGCAATAACATAGGCCAGCTTCTTGTCTTTGCGATTGGCAACATCTGTAAAACTTATTTTGGAAGTTAATACACAAAAGACCTCAATGCAATGGTATGTAACAGTAAACCATATTCACCCAAAGTCATGACAATAGAGGTGCAGTTTACTACACTTCCAAAGACTTGTTGTAAATTTGGCCATTCAGCTCCAGAACTGCAAGTTGTTGCAAAAAGTACTGTAATATTAAGCATTTGGACATGCAGCATGTACAAGGTTAGAGAAACTCAAATTAGGATTACCGGTACTTGTCAAGGTTATTGAACATTTTTTATTGATCCTGACATTTCGCCCAAAAGCCCAAACTTTTTATGAGTGCATTCTCACCTTAAACTTAAAATTGTATTTTCCGTCCAAGCAGCATTTTAGTTCAGCAGGACACCTAGTTTGGGAATGAAAGATGCTGAGAGGAAAGTGATTTTCTGCAAGACCAGACAGAATTAGACTGGTGAGTATTTCTGAACTTCGTGTTCAGAATTTTCAATCACTCAAAAACATGACCATTCGGGAGTTCATTTAAGACTGTCTTAACGGTTTTTATTCAGACTCAAAAGTTTAAGATTGTGTGATGGTGATGGACAAAACACAGCGAATGAGAGCTTTAAAGCAGGTTTTCAGAAAAAAATTGCTTCCCAAAGGAATTTATCGAGCAGAAAGAGACCTTGATGAGGTGGAAAACGTAAGCGAGAAAGGAATAAGTGGATGATGATTAGTTTGGTGCAGATTTTTGCAGTAACTTAAAAACCCGCCATGTAACTGCCACCTGCAGACTATGGAATGTTCGGAAATCGGAAAAGGAAGACAAACATGATGGCAGCATACCCATGAACGGCAGTGCCTGTGTTATTTTTTTTTTCCGTCCCAACACAGGTATTAGTGCAGAAGAGCTACCTGAAGCCGAGAGTCTTTATACATAACAATATGAGAGGCATGAAAAGCTTCTTCATCATATGACCAGATACTCAGGCCAAGCATCAGTAATGTACTGTGAGGTTCGTGACTGGTGGGGTTCAGATATTACAATCTGTCCATCTATCCAACCATCCATCCATCCATCCATTTTCTGATCCGCTTTTCCTCACAAGGGTTGCGGGGCGTGCTGGAGGCGTCCCAGCTGTCTTCGGGCAGTAGGCAGGGGACACCCTGAACTGGTTTGCCTATCCCAGCATTAGGCTCCAGCACGTCCCGTAATTACCCCTTGTGAGGATAAGCGGGTCAGAAAATGGATAGATGGATGGACATTAAAAAAAAACCAAAAAAACATACAAGCATTCTTTTCACAAACAAGCTGGCATCTGTTGCTCTTGGTACGGATTTTGTACATGCCACATACATACATTATTGCTTTTGTAAACATCAAATCCCACCAAAAATAGGAGATAATGGTAACACAGCGTGTGTATAGCTTACCTCGTCCACAAGCTATTTATTTATTTATTTATTTATTTATTTCACTTTAAACATACTGAACACGTATTTTGGGGCGTTAGTTGTTTTGAACTTGTGTGTGCTTAATCACAAAAACATGATTTGATGGTGATGATGATTTTCCTGTTGGTGTGAAGGTAAATTTGAATGGCTGATTGCCAACATGTGCCTTGTGATTGATTGGCAGCCTGTCTCTCGGGTGTATGCAGCTTTTCTCAGCCGGGATAGGCTTCAGGTCACCCTAATGAGGACATGTAACAAAGAAAAATACTGTAGATGGAAACATTTTGTTCTGTTTTATTTGCAATGTGAGGACGTTTGAAATTGTTCTGTCAATAAAGTCGTTATTAGTAGAAACTGTATTTCAATTGACTACTGATGTAAGTATTTGAAGAGGTCGATACTAGCTGTCACTTGATTCTCAAGTCTCAGCTCAGTCAGGCTTCTATAATGACAGTGAGGGGTACTTTGACAAATATGGACGTTTGGTTAAATTCATAATTCAGAAACATCAAATATTCTATGACTTCGTTGCTTGGGTCAAAGGCGGCGTAGTGTGAGCGTGATTAAGCTGCAAGATTGTGATTGGCTACAGGGGCTAATGATGCCGTTACTGACTTGAGGTCAACTTTTGCGACAAGGTGAGTAGGTGGGTCAGTGCGCTTACAAATGAACAGCGATTTCACCAGGAGGTGCAAATGCGCTCTATTTCTCTGTCCGCTCCCACAGCTTGGTTGAGTGACGTGTCGCAGCACTAAGTGGAGGGCAAGGACGGCAAGTGTGGGTGGAAAACTGATGTGGGTTATTTCGGCGACAATGGGGAAAAAAAAAAGTTGTTTCTGACTGCTAAAGCCTACACAAGATTATTGCATTCATTTGATAAATTTCATGAAAGGCTTTCAGTGGGAAAATGATAACGGCGCAACGGCAATTAATTTGACCCCAACATTTAATTTTGTCTTTGCTCAAAGGGTATTTTGGTACTTTGAGTCATATCATTTCTTTGACTAAAAAAAAAAAAAGAAACTTTTTTTTTTTCACTTCCGTCCTACTTTCTTAAAGCTTACAAAAGAGTTGACTGAAAGTTTCACTTTCTTTGCCCATAAATGCCTTTTTGCACAGGATCTGACAAAAAATGAATTACAGTCATTTACTGACAACAAAGCATTAAACTGATCCAAACTGACTGGGCGATAGGCAGGGCATAACTTGGATGGACTGCATACAGATCAACAACAAAAACAATGACCTCTTTTTGTTGTGCTTCTGCAAGTGTCAAAGTTTGACGTGGTGCCCTATGTCTCCAGAATTGTCTTCTTTCAGAATCTGCAGTTTGTTCCTTTTTTTTTCTTTTGAAGACGTGGCTTGCGCCATCTCTCATTGGTCGGTAAAACCAAATTTATAACTCCGCTGTTGGCTGACATGACTGAAAGCAAAAGACTGCGTGCATTGGCGTTCACGCTCAGGTAAACCAATCAGATGACTATTTTGACAATCTGAAAAACTTTATTTCACGTTTATTTTATTCATTTTTTGAAATAAAAACATAGTTCGACTCGGTTGACCCGATAAAAGTATTTTGCCAGTACAATGGCGGAGTCTGAGACAAGTCAGAGTAAAATGCCAAGGAGTCGAGTCAGGGTCTGGACTCGAGTACAACAGGCCTGTCTGGTGAGAAAACCCACACAAGCATAGGGAGAATATGCAAATGCTACACATAGCCCAGAACCCAGCGTCGAACCCTGAACCTGAGGATCTGTGAGGCAGATGTGCTAACTTGGGACAGGGAAACTGCGGTCCTCGAGGGTCGGTCTTCCTGGATGTTTTGAATTAGGTGTGTGAGCACGGAGACACCTAAATCATGCAGGATAGCGGCCCTCGGGGACCAGAATTACCCATCCCTCTGCTAACCACTATGCTTATCAATTACATTATATTACTATCAAGCAATTTGACTATGATGTCACAGTCATATTGTCTTTGCTTCTTAATAGGCAACACACAAAGCAGAACAACTTTCGCCTTGCTTGGCACAGGATGCTTGCCTGTGTGGTGTGGTGACCTTTCATGTGGCGTTCGCTAAAACCGCAGTGAAGTCTTAAACTGCCCCCCACGCCGATGAATGAAATGCTGTGCTGACAGCAGATTTTTGAGCGTTTTCTTTTCAATTACCAGCCTGAAACTAAAAGTGTTTCGAATGCAATCCGCTCTGTTTTTAACCACATTATGTAACACATCTTAACATCGGAGGCTTTCTGGTTGTATTTGATGAAATTTTGCGTGGGAAGTAAAGCAAATGTGATCGACTAAAAGGATTAGAATTCCAAACTGAAACTCTGGCAGCCCACAAGCTGCTGAGTCAGCCTATGTGGGAAGAACCGGCATCCACTAGTGGGCAAATCTGTGAAATAAATGTACACTATTTTGAACAATTTAACCTTTAGTGATGATATGTAATAAATGCCCGATATGATAAAACTGTTTCAAAACAAAGCTAGGGGAACCCTTGTACATTTTGTAACATAGCAACAGACAGTGAGAGGCCTACATCCTAGCAGCAGATGTCACATCGCTCTTCATGATGAAAACAAATACTTAGCCCAGCATTTAGATGGTCAGCCTCATTAGTATAAAAGACTACAAAGAATGGCAGCAAAACAGCCCAAAACGTAACCCTCACAGCAGCAAAAAAAAAAAAAAGCAATAAAACTGACAGAAAAAAAGTAAAGTGTCTCAGGGCTCATCAGCTCTTTTAGGTGAAGCGCCAGGACTGATGGTGAAGATTCATATCATCCAAATACAGTGTAGTGGTTCAAATTATTGTGACGCGCTTTATCTTTAAAGATGCCCTGCTGACCTGTTTCAACCTATTTGTGTTGGAGATTGTCTGTTGACAAATTTCAATTATTATTTTAGAATTGAAAATTATTTCAAAATGTGGAGCAAGCAAAAGAGGATCAAGGTATCACCGGGATTCTTTTGTTTTGTTGTGATTTGGAACAAATCTTAGATTAATAATAAACGGTGTGCTTTACATATGGAGAATTTATACAAGCATAGAAGCCGACATCTCCACCAAGAAATCTGATAACACAATTATTCCCCCGCACTTCGCGCCATCAACATGAAAATGATGTTTTAACGTTTCACTGTGTAGAACGTAGCAGCGCTGGGATTTTTAAACTGACCTAACAGACCAGTTCACGGGTGTTCTAAACTGTTAATTGGGCCAAACATTAACGGTCACTGGTTATCCAACCCCCCTGTGAGTCATTCAATTCTTACTTTCCAGAAGTAACATTTGATTTCAGGCATGATTGGTGAGATGGAAACAAATTCAACAAGAGAAAGCAGGAGATGTAATTGTTAGATTTTGGTTTTGCTAAATAGGAGGAGCAAAATATTCGTAGAGATATATGATGCCGTGCAATTGTAAAAAGATGTCAACTGCAACCACAAAAATAATGAACTCATGTCGTGAATCTTTGTAGAGGCTTAACTTTTGATGGAGCTCTTGTTTGAATGGTGCACCAATAGTCATGGCTGGGGAGGGCATTCCTGCCGTTTTCCTCTGTTGACAATCTTTGTGTCCCGTCCTTTGTTATTGAAATATAAACCATCAAGTGAATCACTGCCAGAGCAGTTTTGTTTGAACTACAAACATGAGTTTGAAAAGCTTCGCTGCGCCGGACGTACACCCGTCGCTCACGTCACCGATGTGCGACCAGTCGGAAGTCGAGAATTATGTTACAGTAAAGCTGGGAGGAGAGGCCGATAAGGGTCACAAAAAAGTCCTGAGTTTTGACTTTTGAAGTAACATTATGTTACATTACAATCGATATTATCTTTATTTCTACATATATTTTTTTTAATTACCAATTGAGCTTTGCCGAAAGACCATACAGTCTATTCAGACATACAAAGTTTAAACTGAAATGTTTTTTTGTGCTTGAAATTGCCCCACTGAAAATGCCTATGGACCAGAAAACGTTTTTCTGCTATACACAATGTGAAATTAAGAAATAAAAACTGCTGTTAAAATACAAAAGAGAACCAACTGCTCATTTGTCATAACTCTCACATTTTTATTGTTGAATAAAACCCTTGCTTCAAGGCTCTGGGATTAACCTGTTAAAAGAAAAATAGCTCCTTATAATGAGAAAGTTGCTCCTCAATGCAAGTCATTGATGAGCAAAACTCCTCGGCAAAGAAAAAGATTAGACAGTGATACACAGCCGATCAGACAGCTACCCTGCTGCGTGCGTGTTGCCTCTGCGAAGGAACCAGCAAGGGAAGTTGGTCATGTAGGGCCATATCCTCGTATGACCGTCACAGATGTTTTCTTTCGATCACATGCTCTTCACAGAGGAGTGACTATAAGAGGAGAGAATACGATATCTAACAAATCAACCTTTGACATTCTGTGGCTACAGTGGGCCATCTTGTGTCAGATGGCTTTGAAAACTGATAGCTCATCGTCTGATGCCGAACAATAACCCCTGAAAGTTTGCTGAAAATTGGATGAAAATGTACTGTGCGGATTGCGCCGTATTGATTTTAGCATTGACCTTGGCTACCTTGGACATTTTGCGTCAGATTGCGTGTCTTTCAGAATGTTTCAAAACAGAGCGCAGTCCAGTAATCGCTATATTGGATCTGTCAGAAAAAGGTAGCTGGGTTGAGAATTATGACCTCGATTGATACAAGCTGATATAATGCATCTTCACTTCAGAGATTCAGCCTGCGATACTTGTCACTCAGTTTGATTTTTTTTTTTTAAGTGTAAATATTGACTTCAGTTCACCACCCGCATCTTTGACTCAATGTGGTTTTTCAAGACACTGTAGGCACGATCCTGCAGGCAGGAGGATGTGGATTATATGAATATGGCTTGCTGGATACATATAGACATTTACATGCATACTATATGTAAAAATGCATCAACACAAATGTAAAAGTTGTCAAGTAGTTTTTTTTTTTTTTTTTTATGCGTGATAAACATTTGGCACATTCACACCAGGCATGATTCTGTGATCAGAGGTTGGGGGATGCTGAGCTCCTGGCTAGGTGGGAAAAATGTCACTGTTTGATTACATTTTAATGCAATTTATGTGAAACAGAAGCAGTGCACATTTTGTGAAAGTTTATGACTAGACCATCAACTCTTTTAAAGGTTATTTCATCAATGTTGTTGAGCCACTAGAAAGGAGGAGTGAATTGCATTAATAAAATAGACATGTAGTAACATGGCTAACTTTCAGCGGTAGGCAAATCACTTTGACACAGCAGCACCTCTATTTACTCCTTAACGGCATCCAATGCATTTTTTTTCCTGGCATTGGGTACAAAGTAGGGTCTAATTAAAAATATTTTCCTGTCTTTCAAAACCAAGCATTATAAGAGAAGTACTGCATGTGTATGTCAAGTCTCTCATGTAAATAAAAGGAAAAAAAATCTCATGCTTTCATATTTTGAAGTCAATTTTGTGCAGTGAAACAATGCTTGGAGTCAAATGCCTCTTAAGACTCATTCAATGCCACGGACGTTTTTCATGTTTTTTCCAGAATCCAGGCACTAAATCCCAGGTATGTTTTTATGTATTTTTTTCACGTGATAGGGTAAAGAAGGGTTTGAAAATGGCTGGCACTGAATGAATTAAAAAGGTGCTGAAGGCACCTCAATTGGCTTCTACCATCCAACATGGGCACATGGTTTGTAAACGTCAGAGGAAGTGTATGTCTTTTTCAAGGGACATGTCGAGAGACAGTCAGTACCATTTGAGCTATTAAAAAATATGTAGACGTGACAAGGTTCCTCCAGAGATGGCTGGTGTGAATTCTCTACTGGATGCTGAGCCACAGCAAATGAACAGATCAGTGAATGAGTGAAGAGAATATCAGAGGAGACACATTCAATGAGCTTGAGATGAAAAGCAACACTGAATGACATTTTTTTTTCTCCATGCATTTCTGCCAAAAGTTCTCCTCAGAATTCTTTTGAATCTGGTGTCCCACTCTGCCTGACGTCAACTTGGACAGAATCAACTTGGCAGCGGGCTTATCTGCTGGAATGTCTTCATGTCATTGTGATAAGTAGCCAATTAGACAGCTAGTTAGTTCCTCCGTGTATGTGGAGCATCCCGCTGCAGTCACTGAGTGACCGTCGGCAGCCCGGCAGCAGAGAACGGTACGCGTCCTGTGCGCGGTCCTGCAGGCCCACGCATCCTTTCAGAGGGTGCTTTTTACTTTTTATCAACGCTTAAGCATCCTTGTGTGTCTTGAAAGGTGCTATATAATTAAAGCAGAGCCTGCTGCACAAGAGAGAAGGAAAGTAAACTGCTCATGTACACATTCTCTTATTGTGAGTGCTGATTGTGAGATTTATCATTCCGAGGTTTTCAGAGGTTGAAGTGGGCATAAGAAGATAAAGCACATACATTTCGGTGACGATTGATTGTAGTTTTGCGACATTATAAGCGATGCACGTTAGGTGTCGACTCAACTAATCATCTCTCGCTCTTTGTTTGACGTCACACCATATCGATTTTGGCGATTAAAAAGGAGCCTTCCGGATCCAATGTATTATTTACAAATTTTTCCTGAACGGATTGATATCATTAAAAATGAAATCCGAGTTTAATTTTCCTAATCAAAAAAACAAAACTGAGTTTGTTCGTGCAAAAATTGAGCATTTTGACCTATTTTTTGATCTTATATACCGTGACAGTTTGTGACCCATCAGGCAAATGCCGGAAATGCGCCATTTTACTGAATGAGAACCACTTTTTAAGTTAGTCTTGGCTTACTTCAATGAAAATGCTGAATGAGGCGTGGAGAGGCATGTCAGTGTATTTTGATGTACAGTGGGAAAAATGACCAAAACCTGGTGCGGGTGGGGGAATATTTCAGATGTTCTTCTTTTCTTCTTTTTCTTAAAAGCCTCATGCTGTCATTTGGAGGTCCTTTCCTTTTAACGGCTGCGGTATTTTTCTACTGCTTGCAATGTAAGCACTCTCCTTTGAAGCGGGGATATTGATAAGCCTCTCAGTGTGCTATAATAAGGTCATCTCTTTACCCTTAATTAGAGTGATTGATTTTCATCATTAGAACAAATACATCGACAACACCCATCCAAAAAGTTTAGGGTAAAGTATTTCCTTTCGATCCTCTCATAATTTAATGCACAGATAAATAATTCAGCATACATCTATGCAGCATGTGATTTTTTTGTGTACATTTGGACTTTCAAAGTCAGACGCGATACTGCGAAGGATGTTTGTCAACTTCAGATTTGCTCTGATTTGGAAAACAATTTCACGTAACTCAAACAATCCATTACCAAAATTTTAATACATTCATAAAGCCTTTTACACTTTACAAGCAATACTTTCCAATTTTAACATCTCTTCCGATGTTTCTCCTGCTAAATCTGCCATGTAATCGTTTGTGGCGAGGGTGAGGCTGAATCCATCCTTCCATTTTCGAGATCTCTTATCCAATTCAACTGACTTTGGGCGAAAGGAGGACAACACCTGGGGCTGGTCAGCTGTCAAAAACTGGGAACTGATCCGATCGACATGATCGGAGATCAGGGCCGATCACGTGATTTTCAGTTGATCGGCATCAGCTGAAAAAGAAAAGTACTGCTTTCAAAGATCTTGAAAAGTTCAGCTTTCGCTTCTGTCATTATCCTCAAACATTCACTTTTGCATGACTGATTCTCTTCTGTATCGGCATCACGTTAAAAAAATAAATAAAATAAAAATTACATGCTTATTTACTTTGTTTCTATTTATTTTCATGTACAAAACAAAGTGACCGTACATGCTTCCTTGCTTGTTCTATCTATCTAATTATCTATCTATCTATCTATCTATTGAAATGAAATGAAATTAAAACTGAATTAACTTGTGGGACAACAGAGTGACACGTTCATGACATGCACAAGATACCTTTGACAAGGTGGTAGTTTGAACTCAATGTATATGATATGATTGACTTCATTTGTACAATTCCCCAGAAAATTTGGGCCAAATAAATTGTACTAGCTTGTTTCGGCTCTAACGGTTCAGTTTTTTTTTTTTTTTTTTTGATGCAAGAAAATACGCCCACACCAATAGCATTTGAAGTCGTCGTTTGCAGAAAACAACATTTCGCTACTGTGATGTAGCAACCCCTAAAACTGTCAGGTCATCTTAGCCATTCATCATAAGAAGAGTATACCAGAATAAAGGAAAATAAGTCACGTGAGGAAAACTGTAATCATCTTTGTGGGCATCTCGCATTTAGTCCTTTGATTTGTTCGAGAGGTTGATGGGTGTACAATACGTGTGTATGAATTTTGTCTCACCAAGCAGAACCACAGTGGTGACAGCAGCCTCCCTTTCTTCTGTGAAATTATTTTGACGCCCAGATCAGGATAAAACAGATATGAGGGGAATTTAGATGGAGGCATCATTACGGGATCCATCCTCTCACTCTCATCTCTTCCAAAATACTCTTCATCACTGTTAATCTAGATTGGAGGCTAATGATGCCTTTTCCATCCGCATGTTCGGATCAGAGATAAAACATCATCACCACGTCTTCATCCGATACCAACATCAGAAGGTCTGATCCCAGCAGTCCGGATGAAATAAAGAGCCCGAGTGCAATATTAATTTGTTGCTTCTTTGGGTTCACAATCAATGTTTACCACGGTGGGTACGATCACAGCTGGAAGGAACGGAAAAGGAAGAGAAGACAATTCAACTGTTGTGTTGATACCATTTTCAGAGAGGGAAAGGCATCATCGGTGAAAACGAGCAGTATGCACATTTGCAAAAGCACAGTTGTTGAGAAGGTTATCAACCTGTGCCAATCAGTGCATGAAGAGATCTTTGGGAAAGTGTATGCGTCATATTTTTATGATCAAAAGTTTGTTGCAGAAGACATCCAAACCTACCAACAAAAAGGTTAAATACTCCTCCAGGGATGCTATCAAAGCAACCTTGGCTTCCATAACAGCTCAGTGATGTCACAGGCTGATCGTCTCGATGCTATAACGATGCAGTGGTCTATGCAATGGACGCTTCAACTAATAATGGATTCCGTGTCACTGACCGTACTTTTCAAATGGCCACCATATCTGTATTACTTTTTTTCTTTTTCACTAGTTCGAATATATATATTTTTTGTCAATGGTGAATTTGTTTTCTGTCAGCTGTAAGCTGTTTTAACCTCACTGTTGACAGCTCCACCCTGTCCCCGTGCTCTCACTGTCGCAACCTCGGTGTCCTTTTGGAGAATGCTCTCTCTTTCGACTAACACATCACCCAAATCACCAAAACTGCTTTCTTCCACCTCCAAAACATTTCTCGCCTCCGCTCCTCACTTTCTTTCAATGCTGCTCAAACCCTCATCCCCGCCTTCATCCCCCCCCGCCTCGACTACTGCAATAGCATTCTCTACGGTTTCAACCTCCAAACTCCTCAATAAACCACAGTACATCCAGAACGCCGCCGCGCGCCTTCTCATCCACACCCGCTCCCGTGATCACATCACCCCCATCCTTAAAAACCTCCACTGATTCCCCATTCCACAGCGTATTCAATTTTAACTCCTCCTACTCACTTATAAAGCCATTCACATTACCTCTCCGACCTTCTCCACCCATACACTCCTTCCCGCACCCTGCGCTCCTGAAATGCAAACCTCCTCGTCATCCCCGTGACCAAGCACAAAACCTGGGTGGGGGGGAGCCTTCTCTGTCGCCGCCCCCACCCTTTGGAACCCTCTACCTCAACACACCCACACCTATAATGACGTCCCATCCTTCAAATTATTTCAAATCATTTTTAACATCTTTTTATTCTTTGCTACTCATTTCTTGCTTTGTTTTTCTTTTCTTGACATGTGCTTGTTTTAAAACTTGTGGATATTTAGTTTTGAACTGTACATTTTTATCCTGTGTCTCTTAATTGTTGTTGTAAAGTGTTTTTGAGTACGATGAAAAACGATTTCAAATAAAAAATGGAGTATTATTATGTTAATCAAATCTGTCAGGTGTGAATTTTTAAAATATTTTGTTTCGTGTGTGGTTCAGTTTTTTTTTGACTTGAACTTCTGAAATAATTTGTATTCAAAGATATTCAAATTTGTTGAGAGGGCGGTGTGTTTGTGATTCATTTCTCAAATAGCACAACATCACTTTTTGGTCCACACGCTAACTTGAACAACGCCTCAGATCATGTTTACAAACTGCATATGACTTCATTTATGATGCCCTGGATATTAAAGAAGATGGCAGGTTTCAATCGATGTAATTCTCACTTGTGAAAGGTGTCTGCAGAAATGTCTACAAATAATATCCAGAGCTGTCAATCAGGTACACACTAAAATTGGCTAAGATGTGTGTTGGTTTGATATCCAGCAATTTTCCGTCCACTTTGTCAAGAGTTGCTGAATCTTGCTTTGGTTCTTGCATATCTGCTGAACCATAGACGACCCAAATGTCTTGTTGTTCCACCATTTGGGTCGGGCTCTGTTTTGGCTAATGCATAATGATACCTTTTCCCCTCTGAGCCAAACAACAACCCTCCAACATTTTCTTTCCAATTACCAACGAGTGATAAGGTAGAGGGAAAAAAACAACAATGGAATGAGTTTGTGGAAAGGTGCGCCTCAGTGTTGAATTGCTGCGGGTTGTGGAGAAGCAGAAGGCTTTATCCCAGAGGGACCTGCGCTTCTTCGGTTACCCATTTCCACAAAAAGGACCAGTCTGGGGACAGAACGCTGTTATTACTTCAAATAAATCATGCACCATTCGCAAAATATCACCAAGAGCCCACCTGTGTTATTTTACCCTCTCCATTTTTTTCTTTTTAATTCATTCAATTTCCAAAGTAGAGTGCCTAGTACATGTTTAAGCCGCTTGGACACAGCAGGAAATCAGCAGCGGAGAATTTGTGGGATACATTGTTTTATTTATTTATTTATTTATTTTGAATGGGAATGCTACCAATCTCTCCCCCGTATCCCCCTTCTTTTTACAAATTAGTTCTCGGACAATACATATTCATTTAAAAAAATGCCAAGACTGCACCTCACAGAACATAATATACCGTCCCTTCTGATGAAGGGAGAATACAGTATCTGCTGCACTGCAGCAGACGTAGCAGCAATGCTTGCTGTCATTTGCTGAACATTATGACTGTACTTAAGCAGACTCCCATCCCTAAATGAACCCAAAACTGCAGGGTTGTTTGGTTGTGCGCTAGCTTTCAACAGGCTGCTAGGTTGCCGTTATGCAGATGTGGTGTGCTTTATCATCAACAAGACATCTGCTGTAAGAAAGTCAGCTGCAGTTGCAGTAATCACTGAGCTTCCCCTCCACTTCTCTCTGGGAATCCTTGATAAGGAGAAGGGGGGGCACAATTCCATATTTATTCATCAGCAACTTCTCAATTCAATCCTCCTCACATAGGCACTGTAGAGGACACTCCACAACCACCACGGAAATCTGAATTAAAAAGAAAAATACCCAAGTGATGATTATTTTCGCTTTGGTCTGCGGGAGTCATGATGGTGAAACTTTTCCTTTTCCACGTGTGTAATAAAGCAGATGGGAAACCCCTCTGTGTTGAGGTAATCATTTTCTCATCATAGCAGGGGAACTGGAGAGGAGAAGAGAGAAATGGAAAATTGAGTCATCCTTGAAACTGGAGAGAATATGAACAACACAACCCGTGGAAGAATTAAATTAAAAAGATGAAAGTAGCAAGTACGAGAAACGGAGAATACAGCAAATAAAAGACAAACGAGTACAACGAAGTGTTGAATTATTCAATGTTTGGGTATTCGTTTATTGGGCAATTCATACCAGAGCGCAATAGTTGATCATAAGCCCAAATATACAGTTTGTGCTGCCTGAGTCAGAGCTAAAATGGCGGCTTGAAGTGGGTTGCCTCCCTTTTGCCTTTGTAATGTGTGGAAAACCTTTCACTTACCACAACTCTACTCTCAATGGTTTGAGTTTATTCCATTGATATCCCCAATGCTATTTTCATAATACAGGTAAGCTATTGATCACATTTCCATCAATAAAAAAACAGCCAATTATCAATAAATTCTCACTAAGGACGACTGATAACAAAATGTTCACCGGTCAGCAGTGCTAAACAAGTCAATGCGCTCAGCATTATCCAAGCTTTTTTGCTCAGTCTGTGCCATTTACCTCGTGTTGGTCCCTCATTGGAACACTGGAAAAATGAAGGCTTTTCAATGAGAGTTTCAAACTCAGGTTTGACGGAACGCCCACCTTGTCTCAGTCATACAATGGTTCAAGGTTGAAAGACAAGAGAGGAGAGGAGAAGCAAAATGTGCTTTGTGCTGCGCTGAGACAGAAGCGGTGAATGCAATGACTTGGTTGTCGTCTGCGAGACACTGCTATTTGGTTTGCTCCACCTACCACTAGCTGTTAGATGAGTACACACTTGAGACGTGGAGGCGTTTTGATCACGGCAAAGATTTAGAAAGCAGTGTTTGATATTATTGGGAGCGTTCCTGGAGACATCTTTGTGACCTCTGGAATTATTGAGTGACTTCACTGGTTCTTCTGAAGTCGCCTCCTTTCTTGCTGAGTTTAAATTGAATGTGCAGCCTTTCCTGGCTCACTGTTTAATTTCCTGTAAAGTAATAAACAGGCAATTTATTACAGCCGGCAGAGCAGAGCTTCCACAGAGTGCTGTTGCACTCTCTTGTTTTTTTTTCTAATTTACCAACAGCCTAAACGGAAGACACAACGGTCTCCACATTCCTCGAATACTGTGCTCACCGGATTATTCTATAGTGTGTTGCATTCATTGAACAGCATATTTTATTGCTCATTTCAGAAAATCATACTTTCTTTTAAATTTTAAGAAGAGCAATCAGATAACATTGGCATTATGAGAGAGCAAGTAATTTCAGTTCGACTGGTGTATATATATATATATATATATATATATATATATATATACATACATATATATTTTCCCCATCAGTCGCGGGGGGTGCTGGAGCGCTCATCCCAGCTGTCTTGGGGCAGTAGGTAGGGGACACCCTGAACCGGTTGCCAGCCAATCGCAGGGCACACAGAGACAAATGACCATTCGCGCCCACAGTCACACCTAGAGACAATTTAGTGCGTTCAGTCAGTCTGTCATGCATATTTTTGGAATGTGGGAGGAAACCGGAGTACCGGAGAAAACCCATGCAGGCACGGGGAGAACATGCAAACTCCACGCAGGGAAGCCGGAGCTGGAATCGAACGCGGTACCTCTGCACTGTGAGGCCGACACGCTAACCACTGTATCACTGTGCCACCCATATATACAGTATATAGAGTATAGAGAGAGAGAAATAGATAGATAGATACCGGTACTTTTTTTTACAATCCCATCAATCAGTATTGGAACAGTAAGTTGTTTTTGTTGTATGCTAAAGACATTTGGATTCTGTATCAAAAGTTGAATACGAAACAAATGTTCAGAATTCCAACATTTATTTCATGATATTTGCAGCTACATCTGATTTTGTTTGAAGCCATCCCCCTTTTCAACTGAGCAAAGTATTGGAATGGACATTAATAAAGTGACTTGAAAGAGAATAACATTTCATAGTTGGTGGCATAAGCGTTACTTGCGACAACTGCATCAAGCCTGCGACCCGTTGACTTCACCAGGCTGTTGCCATTTTCAGATGAAGTGCTTTTCCAGGCCTTTACTGCACGCACGCACGCACGTACACACACCCGCACACGCACAAACATACGGTACTTTTTGGACTTGTCGAAATACACGACAAAATGCATTTTTGCTGTAAGACGTGATTAATTTCTAATCTTTGAATCCATTAGCCGGTCTCATTTATTGATCTATATTTTCATTGTTCATTTACCAGTGATTGATATTTAGCAAAGTAAAGATGGGCACCTATTGCTTTTGACTGCATTTCCAGTTGCCCTAAGGCTTAAACCATGTGATATATGACCTCCTTAATAAACACACATGCACCATAAAGCTATGTCTATTGAACCAACCCATTTCTCATATTAAACGCACTCCCTCACAGTGCTTTGGAAGCAGTACTTAAGAAATTACCAGACTTAATCATGTAGAAGTGCTTTTTTTCTTTGCATATTTTGGTGTGTGATTCACGAGGGCTGCCGTGTTGTTTGTGTGAGTTCACACCTTGCCGCCTTTCTCTTTATTATCACAATAAGAGGAAATTAATAGTCATCAATATAATTTTGGCCGACAGAACTTAAAGCAGCAAAAGCATCGCAAAGTTGTTTTGTGTCAGATTATCAAACGATGTTTTGAAACTAAATCGTACGCTCAGTGTTCCGCATTCGAGGGAAAACTGTGTGTGTGGGTGCAGTGGCAGTGCTAGCATGAATGGCGCCCTGTTTGATGTATAAACTTCATAAAGTCCCACTTTGATGTGAAAAAGGGTTGCTGCGGTTGTTGACCAAAAACCTTCGGAACACCTTGAGGAAATGGCAAGCCGCACTGTATTTGATTCGCTTGCTTTATTATGTTAATGAAAATGGACAACTCCATTTGCCAATTAAAGATCTGTGCAAAAAAAACTCCAATGCTTCATGTAAAATTTAGCCTCCACCAAAAAAATTCAAGGAGGTATACGTCGTTCTGTTCCAAATATTAGTACAGGCCCAGTTTGAACAGACCAAACCAACAGCCGAATTGAGGTTGGTATCGACTAAAACGTTCTATTAAAATGAAACCAAACAGACACTGCTATTTTGTTTTTCTTCATCCACTTGTTTTTTTTTCTTCTTTTTGCCTGATCGATGAGTTTGCTTCATGTTGTTGTGCTGTAGACGTAAATGCGTCACCATGCTAACACAACATTCTGAAAAAAAAAATGGAAACGAGTGGGCTGACATGTATCTATCGATAACTTCACAAACAGTGGATCTTAGCCTGAAGAAAACAGCTCCATTGATCTAATAATGAAAGTACCGCACAGCATAAATTGGCAGCTAAGGGAAACGGTATTATCATGATTACATAAATAATGACTAGAATTAGGCGAAAAAAAAACAGACATCAGTGATATTATTACTTACCACTTGTACTCCCATCACTGTGAATAAGCAAACGCACATTAGCAAGTGAAAGTTGTGTAAGACAGTTCAAGTGAGCAGTTTTGAATATCACAAGGTGGGAATATATAGCTAAAAGGCTGCATTAGCTATCAGAACGTGAATAGCGGTGCCACCCGAGGCGCGCGGCGGAATCGGCTCCCATATAAATATTTAATGATCCAAACCAAAATGCACTAATTACAAGAAGACAAACTGTCATACCCGAGCCAGCTTGCACACTACACATCCGTTGCTTCGTGGCTCAGGTGTGATATGCGTACTTTGTCAAGGTCGTACGAGGCAGGTGCACGGAACAGAGCAGTTACGCTGCAAATAAGTCACACATGACGCATTTAGATTCCGCTTGTTGGCTCTGCAAAAGCTTCAAGGTGATAAGAGAGTGAAAAGGCCAAAGTGAGAAGTTCCTCTCGATGTTATTGGCAATATGGACTTCTGCAAATACGGTGTCTGTCACGATCTAAAGTTTGGAGTCAAGAGCAAATGTGTTCACCGGGGTACGAGGGGAAACTATTCAAGTTCTATATTCTGCTCAGCCACAAAAAATGTTTAAAGCACATTACGGCGCTTCCGGGCTTCAAAGACATATTGCTGACATCAAAGCTGCCTCTGCTGACTCCTCCACCTGTCTCACAAAGGCAGCCCTGCACTGTCCCCCACCCCCGATCTGACGTAGTTGGGTTGATGTCAACAGATTTAGTGAGAAAAAAAGTTAGAATACAGACATGTGCACATTAGCAGTGTAGAAGTGACTGCTACTCAAAAGAGGGTGCTGGGAGGCCCTGTGGTCACATTACTTTCCTTGAAGGTAAAAAAAAAAAAAAAAAAAAAAAAAGATTACTAGTACAATAAAAGTACTTAGAAATGTTGCGTCTCTTTTTTGGATGGGCAGTATGAATGGTATGTGATGAGTAAAGCGGTTTTGTTCATCTCTGTACTCACTTGCACTGAGGTTCGACAGATGTTAAAATATCCGCGACCTTTGTGAGGATAAAGCGGATTGGAAAATGGATGGATGGATGGATGTTAAAATATAACATTTCGTTCACTTAAATTTAAAGTGTAATCGGTGATCAATAATTTCATGTTTCTGAGATGAACATTATTAAATCAAGGTAGAATTTGCATGAAACGTGTTTTTTTTCCCCACACTTAATGGATTATTTCATGTTGAAATAAGACAAGGGCGGCCCGGTAGTCCAGTGGTTAGCACGTCGACTTCACAGTGCAGAGGTACCGGATTCAATTCCAGCTCCGACCTCCCTGTGTGGAGTTTGCATGTTCTCCCCGGGCCTGCGTGGGTTTTCTCCGGGTACTCCGGTTTCCTCCCACATTCCAAAAACATGCATGGTAGGCTGATTGAACACTCTGTATTGTCCCTAGGTGTGAATGTGAGCGTGGATGGTTGTTCGTCTCTGTGTGCCCTGCGATTGGCTGGCAACCGATTCAGGGTGTCCCCCGCCTACTCTGCCCTAAGACAGCTGGGATGGGCTCCAGCACCCCCCGCGACCCCAGTGAGGATCAAGCGGTTCGGAAGATGAATGAATGAATAAGACAAGCCTGTCTATGCTGAGACGTCAACACGTGACCAACACCTGGTGCAAAATGTAGCAAATGTGTCGCTCGCAGTGGCAACAAGCCTTGTGGCACAGTGGATGCCAGTTAGCCCATTTGGCTACCGGGTTCAATTCCAGCTCCAGCCTCCCTGTGTGGAGTTTGCATGTTCTACCCGGGCCTGCGTGGGTTTTCTCTGGGTACTCCGGTTTCGTCCCACATTCCAAAAACATGCATGACAGGCTGATTGAACACTAAATTGTCCTTAGGTGTGAGTGTGAGCACGTATGGTTGTTCGTCTCTGTGTGCCCTGTGATTGGCTGGCAACCGGTTCAGGTGTCCCCCACCTACTGAAGACAGCTGGAATAGGCTCCAGCATGCGCCCCGACCCTTGTGAGGATAAAGCGGTTCAGAAAATGGATGGATGGATTCTATATATAATATAATATAT
>NW_017805983.1:6471045-6478648 GCF_001891065.2 Hippocampus comes
TATATATATAGTTGGTAGAAGAAAATTGTATCTCACTAAAATTCTTTCCATAATTTTATTTCGTGAACCCAACAAATAATCCTGACCCTCACTCATCGGCTATGACCCTGCTGTTGAAAATAACATATTTTTCTAATGGAGCTCAAATAATGTTTTGTTTTGTTTGCTTTGTTTTCGTATTTAATTGTGTTTTTCTCTGCCCTCTCTTTTGCCTTTGTCTCACCACAACAAAACCTCGTTCTGTCCGACTGCAATTTTCAGTGAATAGCCATCATCACACAAATAGCCACAGAGGCAGTATATAAAACTCTGCCTGTTGCACAAAAAACAAAAAAAAAAACCAAATGTTCCAGTGAAAATAGTTATACCTCCATTCCGCTTGATGAAGCAGCTGAGCAGGACAGGTTACAAAAAATAAAATAAAAAGACATTTCCCACTATCATGTTAAGTACCCATCCTGCATTTCACAACTGAATAAAAACAACATATTCCAGAGGAAAGCAAAGAAAGAAATGCTATATATATTTTAGAATGCTCGTAATACTGTAAACGTCTGTCATGGAAATTTATGTTTAAGTGTTATTTTTCTGGGTGGGCGGGGAAGTACTGCCAATTGTATCTGTAAGTCAGTCAGTCATGGCTGTGCCAACCTGATCAACAATATTTTCGTCACATTTCATCCTGGCTGTGATCCACTGCTGTGCTTGCTACTACAATATGCAACCAGACAAAGCAACTGAAATCTAAATGAGGAAATATTCACACAATAGCTCATGTTTTATGCATAGATCACATTAAGGCTAACACAAGGAGCTATTAGTGCCACATTGTATGCACGTGTTAACATACAGTATGCCTTGTAATGAAATCATATCCAGGTGCTCCAGAACGTACGTTAAGTTCTAGGTGGACCAATAATGCTTATGTACTGTCATACATTTTTCATATTGCGAATTCATCTGTGTTATTACCATAACACCCACCCCCACCAAAAAAAAAAAAAAACAAACAAAAAAACTTGCTTCTATGATTCATCTTTAAGGTCCCTGGAGGGAAAAGCCCCTTTTCATCTGATTGGCTGGTTTTTGGAAGCTTGCCGAGGGCCGGCATCCGTGCGTTGTGAAGGCAAGATGCGCTACAACCCGAAGAGCGCAAAAGCTGTCATCACTTTGACAGCTTGGAAACGGCACGTTCAGGCCAAGGTGAAGGATTTCTTTCACAAATGTTCAGCACAGAACAGATCTAACTTAAGACCTTGATTATTATTCTCAGAAGCATACACACGCAAACAGGTGAGTGAATGTTTATATGCTTTATGAATTACATCGAATACAGTCTACAGGTCAAAAATGATTTGTGTGTCAACTATAAAAGAAATAACCAGGCTACCTACAGAGAGAGCTTGAGTTACAGGATGTGATGGCATGCTCATAGCAGCCCAGAGAGGAGGATTGCCTTCATCTGCTCTTAACTGTCGAACTGACCTATAGTAAGTTCCTCAGCTGGGCGACGTTGCGCTGGTACACCTTCCACATCACATCAGTGTTGTGTAACGAAAGTCACTGACACCCAATGGGTTCACAACCCCTTGCAACAGTGTCACTGACCTGCGTTCAGCTATAGTTAGAACTTCCAGAACGATTTAATGAGACCACGAGTGTGACAAAGAGAAACCCGTCCAATGAATTTCCTTTTGCAAATCAATTTATATGACTTATAGGAGCATTTGAATTACCTGCTGTTGTAATCATGGAACTCGTTGTTTTTAAAGAAACAAAAAACATTTTGCACAATATTTTTCAATCTTTTAATGCAAACATGCCTTTAACGTCATGCATCCCAAATAAAGTTCCATGATTTACAACACATTTTCTGAAGATATTTATTCCATTTTTGAATAAACAAAATTTTACTCGGATTGCTTAAAATGTCTTTTCCATGAAAACCAACCTGAATGCATCTCAGGGTCTTAAGAGGTCTTTTTTGGGGGGGGTCGGTGGGGGGGGGGGCTTTTAAAAACAGTCCAACTTTGACAGACAAGCTACATGTTTCATTTATACAGTCAAATGCAAAATTTTTCATACCACAGGAATCTTTTTTTAGCTGGTTATGTCCAAGACTCCGTTCAGTTGTTTCATTTATATGCAATATGATCAAGGTTGCATCACATCTGATTAGGAAGAGTTGTTGATCAAAAACTTTTGAAGTACAATCTGCAAAGGGGTGCAAATGAAGCACCTGTTGATATTCAAAGTCTTTGCAAAATAAATAATTCTTGTCAAAAACACGACACTTGTATCTGTTTTCCAAACTTGAGATGGCCCTCTTTTTGTAAGGTAAGTGTCCAGAATATTTTCTGTTGACAACAAGAAAATGAAAGAAATGGCTTCAAGCAAATATGTAGGCTCAGCACACCCAGAACACAGTAAGTATGCTGTTATACATCCAACAAAGGGCGGGCTCTTGAACTGTGTAGAATTACGATTCAAGCACACTTCATCAATTCAGTTTGACCTATAGAAATGGTGAATGATTTAAACTTATATTGAGTATACTGTATTGGTGTTGGAAACAGTTAGCATGTTCTCGCTGTGCCTGCCTGGTTTTTCATCAGGTACTTCAGTTTCCTCCCACATTCCAAAAATCATGCATGATAGGTTGATTGAACAATCTAGATTGTCCCGAGATGTCATTGTGAGCGCAAATGCTTGTTCGTCTGTGTGTGCACTGCGATTGACTGGCAACCAGTTCAGGGTGTCCCCCGCCTACTGCCCAAAGACGGCTGGGATAGGCTCCAGCACGCCCGCGACCTTTGTGAGGATAAGCGGATCAGCTAATGAATGGATGGTATAGGAAACACATTGCTCTGAAACAAACTAGTGTTGCAAAATGTGAGAAACAGTGAGAGGCACGCTCTTATGTAAATATGTTCAAACCTCTGCATCACTGACGGAACTTATACTGTTGTTCGCAGCACAGTGCAGTGCAGTCAAATTATCCCTTATTTGAAGACTCCACGCCAAGAAAAAAAAAACATTTCTGTAGGGCTGTTATTTGAAGAGCTGAACGCATGGCAGAAAACCAAACAAAAAATAAGCACAGGGATTGAGATCACATGCTGTCGAATACATTACGGCCCGCTGCTACTGTTTCATCTACAAGCTGAGTTAGATGCAGCTCAAGCAGGCGCTCTGTCTTCATGCCCACTTGGCCACATCTAGTCTGGAAAATGGGTTAACTGCTTGGTCCACAGAAAGAAGCGTGGGTCAAGTGGAAGATCTCCATTTTCACATGTGGAATTTGATGGCAGCATTCCAGGCCGAGGCAATTTAACTACAGAACGTGTCCAATGACCAGAGGCTTACTATGAACCCCCACGAGTCTGCTTTATTAAAAGGGGAACGGGAACTCGCTCACTGGGAATAGTTGAATAATTTAGGATGGCCTTAAACTAATCTATTTCAAGCACCCAAGTGGTATTTATATTGAGCAAATGCTCAGACAAGTGAATGGAATAATTTACTCACTGCTGTTGCTCGGTGTTAGAGAATCCCCAAAACTAAATAGATCCTGGAAAAGACGTGAAAAGAGCCCCCAATAGACAAATTACGAAATAAAAGCAATAATTGCAAACAGCTCAAAAAAACCATGACCGATTGTTTGTGTTTGTTTTGCATTTTTTTTGTCTGCATAATTTTGGTGTGATTTATCAATATAAGGATACTTCAGGACTTGCGTGTTTGCTCATTAACAAGGTCTTAGGAGTGTTGTGGGCATCAAGGCATGCTGTGGGCCATCTATGTAAAGCTGCTGGCTTTTGTTGGCATGACTGAACAACTACCATTGGAGCGGGTAGCTTCACTATGCTGGACATGGAATATCTCCTCAGACATTTTGTTATGCTTCCACACAGGCCAGAGTTTGGGGGAGAAAGAATGGTGGAGGTGAAAAGATGTAAAAGCAATGGAAAGGGAAACTTGCAGCTGTGGATCTCTAGCCGCCGTATCCCTCCATCTCTGATCAAAGCATCCTATCAGCCTTCAGGGCTTCTCAGCTGAGTGCCTCCCGTAGCTGCTAAAAATTCATCCTGCCGTGGAATAATTTTAACACCTCTCCTGTCGTACTCCTCAGATATTTGTCCATCCATCGCCAGCAGCTCACACCTTTTTACATTACACATGAAAACACCTCCATGTTTACTACAGCTGGTCCACCACTACCACAGCGCACCCAGATGTGATACAAGGTCCCCATTGGAAATGCATACTTGCAAACCTGTTCACCAGGAACATTGTTGTGTGAATATCACAAATGAAAGTGAAGTGGTTCACTTGCTTCAAAAATTATATAGAAGACCCTAAGTTTGGCAGTAGTAAAAAAAAAAAAAAAAATTAAAAATTAAAGAATTAATAAGTAGGCAGTAAGGTTAAAATTTGTATGTGGAATTGATTATTTTAAATAATCAATTGATACATTTTACTATTTATATTGTCTATACACACACACACACACACACACACACACACACACGCACACACACACACACACACACGCTGTGTTAGTTAGCTTTTGTGGGATTTTCTTTCAGAATAAAATCAAGAAAAAGTGTACAAAGGGGTGTGCTGAAAGGTAAAGTTTTTACTTCAGTCTTTATTTATTTATTTAACCAACCCAGTGTCATTGTCTGCTTTCATGAACTTTATTTTATTGTCTGTTATTTAATGTCCCCCCCCCAAAAAAAACATGTTTTCAAACAAAACAAAACATATTTAAATAGCTTTAAAAAAACAAAACAAAACAAAAAAGATACTTAGTGATGTTCCTTCATCTACGTCCATTGTGCTTGTACTGCTTTCCTAAATGTCTCCCTTTTCGGTTCGGGTTATGGGCAAAGCCTAATGCCATTGGCTGGTCTACAGCTCCCATTAAAAGCACCAGTTTGTCTGTACAGTATTCAAGGTCGCACTTTGTGCCTGGAGAGTTAACTATGGCAACGCACAAGAAGTAAGAGGAGAGCGTTGCAGTAATCAAGGCAGGATGTGACAAGACTGTGGACAAGAATAGCAGTGGTGCGGGGGATGAGGGAAGGGCGAAGTCTGGTAATATTGCAGAGGTGGAAATAAGCAGTGCGGGTGATGGTGTTGATATGTGAGTGGAAGGTGAGCATGCTATCCAGGATGACACCCAGACTCTTGACCTGCGGGGAGGGGGACACTGAGGAGTTGTCGTTTTGAGGGAGAAACTGTTTACTTTAGATAAAGTGGATTTGGTGCCAAGAAGGAGGATTTATATATATATATAGATATATCTATATATCTATATCTATATCTATTTAGATATAGATATAGATATATAGATATAGATATAGATATATATATATATATATATACAGGCATATATACAAACAAATGACAACAACTGTGCTAACTAGCTAACTTTATTGCATGACAACATGTGCCAAACATCACACAAAAGTGTTGCTTTTCATCACACTGTTGATCACGTTGTTGTTTAGTAGACACCTAGAAACCGCACTTCCACCGTGTACCACTTGAGTGGCATGGCGGAGGAGCCCACAGTAAATGTTGGTCGGGCCCGACCGCAAAGGTGAGCCAAGTCAAAGGCTCGCGGAGGTGCAAGCAGATTGGCGCACTCTACAGAAATGGTTAAGTTTACCACAGCGTTTGTGCGATGGCTGGGCAGGAAGCTGTGGGGTCGGATGAAGCGCTACAGTTTCCGCGGGGTCAGTGCGCAAGGGCACACCGCCGCCGGTGTGATACGGGTTAGTGAGTCGAGTGGTTGAAGTCAGTCGATGCCAGCAGGTGTAGGTGCAAGTTGGGCCATGTTGGAGGTTTTTAGCTACCATGCAGCAGAGAAGCGATTTTAGTTGGAATGCCGTTTCCACTTCCTTCGAAAGCTGCAGATTGTCAGGCAATGGCAGCAGCTTCTCCTGAAGCTTGAGGTCGGTCATGTGATCTGCCTGCTCGTATCAAATCATCCCAAATTTACAGAGGCAAGCTAAGCACCAGAGGGCTTCTAAATAGTGCTGCCATTGCTAACGAAATATAATCTTCTCGATTATAAGGCTCTGTGGAGCAGCAAAATGGCCGGCCAAGATGGCGACACGGTCTGCACATCCGTGTGGGTCGTTGTGTCAGTAGATTTTCACCACTCGGAAGCTTTTGCCAGATTCCAACCAGCAGCACCACTGAAGAGGCAGCCGATTGAAGCTTCATCGTCATTGTCACTATTATGTCTAACATTCACACACACAACTGTGTGCTAAGGAAGGCTTGCCTGCCTGACATCACACGGCAAAAATGACAATAATTTATGTCCTTCTTTGGCACTGGTATCACAGCTTTCCGAACTCTGTTGCGATATGGCATTAGGAGCAGTTGGAGTTTGTCAAGTAAAACAAATTGGCATCATAGCAACTTGAGATGAGACGGGCTATGACATGCTGGCGGTAGGTTGGGTGAGGACAGTGTGTTGGCGTTACTCGATAGTTGTGCAATACTTACATGAAAACATGTTGAACATTTCATTGCATATTAGACGGCATCATGCAGTTGTGCCGATAATCGGAGCCTTTCAAAAGAAGACCAGCAACATACAGTTTACCCACTCATTTTAAGAATCCTCGATATTTGAAAACAGACAAGGCCACAAATATTACCACAGCTGTTGGCATATGCATTTCAACAGATACGCATAACACTCTATGCGGTAGTAGAGGACCTGCGTGTACACTGTTGAATTTACATTTAAAATGTTGAGCATTGAATATTAGCATCAACAAAAAAGGCATTATAGTTATATTGGTGACATATGATTTTCATGCATGCAGCCAATGTCCATACTTTATATTTCTGTACACAACAGACCTCTTGGTGCACACAAGCAGTTGTTGAGGAGGCAGCAGCCAACGTTGCACTAATGACAGATGAATTGACTTCTCAGGGCACTGAAAGCTATCTCTGACAATTACTGTATAGCCCAACGAATGTTTTTGAAAGAAAAACTTTGAAAATAGAATAAAGCTTGAGAACATTTAAGTGGTGATCTGCACCTTATACCAAGTTAGCTCAGGTAGGTCTAAAAGTTCTAAATGACACCATGTTGTATTTTGTATCACTGTATGTGTGCAGTTTACTTGTACGAATGCCTGCAAAAAATAAATGAAAACTGGAATTGCACTTTTAGGACTCGATTTTTGCTGTGATACCACACTCATACACCGAACCGTGGCCCCAAAACGGCCCAGTCAGCAAAGGCATCTGGCCCGGATTCGGCATGAAGCCGGCACAGCTGGCCTGGTGTCGGCAATGGCATAACGCATGTGGGCCGAACACGGCCCAGGCGTGGCAAAGGAGGCACTGGCTTGACTCTGGCAAACCAGATGAGGGCCGGTTGTGGCGTGAAGTATTTGGGCCAGAAATCAATTTCCAACTCCGGCCCGAATATGGCCAGCCAGAATTGAGCCACTCCTAAATGCAGTTTCAGATTTTTTTTTTCTACACACAGCCTTGTTTTACAATTGCACACCGATGCGGAATTCCATTCATCTCACACACACACACACACACACACACGCACGCA
>NW_017805983.1:6480599-6487965 GCF_001891065.2 Hippocampus comes
GGGATGGTGACAGGAAGGAAAGCATGAGAAGAAAAGAGTGCATGGAGAGCGCAACAATGATGGATAGAAAAATACTGTTCAAGAGGAAGCTGCATCCCAATTTGGACTTTGTGTTCACTGTTAAATAAAGAAAAGTGCATTTTTCCAGTGTATGTGGAGTTATATGTGAGGTTCGCAAATTATGACAATAAACATATTTTTATAACAGTTGTTTTTGAGACTTTTTTTTTTTAAATGTGGGTCAAATATGGCTCATGAAAGATGTGGCTTAGTTGAGGTTGAATTAAGGCTGATATCAGGAACCTGTTCTGGCCCAGCGTCGGGCCGAAGTAGGGCCGGATATGGTTATACAATGCGGCTCAGGTCCGGGCCGCATTCGGCCCGGACCATGGATGCCAGACCCGGGCCACTGCAGGACCGTCATTCATTGCGGTATGTGGGCCGAGTGTCGTGCCGTGTCCGCGCCAGAGCCGGGCCAGACCAATTTTGCTGACTGGGGGAGATACGTACCCAACCGTGACTATGTGTACAGCCGTAGTACCATTGACATCTGCATTTTTTGTCTCATTTCTGCATTTTAATTCATCTGTGGAATGAGTATGGGTTAAAATTTCCATGACTTGACATTACACGATACTTTACACATTACCCCCCCCCACACCCCAAATTCTTTTTAGAGGAACACGCCAGCAGGATTTGAATGACTCATGCCAGAGATGAATGCAAGCGAATCATACAATGCCACCTCCTCCTGCCCATTTTAACAGTTATTCAAGGAGTCACTAACGCACATTGTTTGGCTGAATGCTTTGCAGCTGGATTTCGGACGTCTGACTATCCCCTGTACCATTCTACTCTCCAGCTGTATTTCGCTCAATGGTGTCTCAATCCGAAGATGAGAACAATAGTATTCCTCATTGCTCCAAGGTCTGAATTTCCACAATTTTTGCCTCGGCCATTGTTAAATACCACTCAGCAAGTCTTCAATCTGCCATCACATTGAGAGTGCCTTGTCTCCTGGGTCAAAAATGACCAATAAAACAGGATGCTGGGACCTAGACAAGGAAAACCCAGTGGCTGCATAAACAGGAAGGGTTACCGTGAGAATAAGTATTTCCAAAATCATTACCTGCACTCTTTCATCCAAATGTGATGCAGTCTATATTTAATGACATTGATCCTGACACACAAAAATTGTCACTCACTTTCTTTTCTCCCTCCAAAATGCATTAATGGGCAAAGAGTTAAATGAGGGAAAAAAAGTAAAATCCCCAAAAAACTGCGACCAAATGGCTGCAGCTGCAATTTTAGTGTATGGCGCACGCCTGGCATCTTGATGCCTAATGGAAGCATCATTATCCGGAGAGCAAGATGACAAGGCCCCTTACAATCTGCTCACAGATGACTTAGAGCAAACCTGTCTCCCTGCCTCTCGTTTACTGCCATTAGCCCGAGGCCACCTGCCTATTTGCTACTCCCTGGGCTGGAGTTTATTTGGCTATTTTGAATGGACTAATATAAATTGACATCATGAACAAGCCCACGCACTATACAGCGACAAGTCAGAATGGGAGTCTGTCAGATGGATGCTGTTCAGGACCTAGCAGGCGCTCCGATTGCTTGCCATACTGACGGGTTCTGCTCGGGCAGAATTTGATAACTGAGCTCCCTCCTTATTTTTTACTTTAAAACTCAGGAGTTACCGTAGCTGCTTTTTTTCCCTCACTTATAGCAAGATGTCTGTGTCATTGATACAATTTGGAAAATATACTAGATGTATTCGCTGTCAAATTGAGTCCAAATGTCAGTGTTTGGTCTGTCAAGTGCCTGGCCACCAATGTTTGTTGCAACTCTTGACTTTGTCGATAGATAGAAATAGATAAGAAAATTTTCAGTCAAACTTTTCTGTGTCTGATGATGTGCCTCTAATCATGTCACTCTAAATTCACAGGATGTGAATATTTGTCTTAGGCCTGCCCACTGAATGCATGGCAGCTTGGTGATGAAGTGCTGGCCTGATGAGTGAACAGCGAGTTGTGACCTCCCAATTGTTGTGGCAATAAGAGCTGTAAGCTAGCCCTTGGACAGGGATGTGAGCAGCAGGGGGGTTGTGTGTTTCAATCATACCATATCACATTCATCTGCTATTTGGCACAGTGGAAATGTTGTCAGAAGACCTTATTCAGTGACAGTGGCACTGCCTTTGATACACATGCCAAACGTCCAACCAGCTTCAAAATACTGCCAGGCACACGGTACCAGGATTGTTTCTCTCCCGGAGCTAAGGGGTCTTTGGAAAAAAAAAATCAGTTTTCATAACCACTTACTTGAGAGGTTCTCTGTATCATTTTCCAGTAAAAGTCCAAAATTGGACGAGCGTTTTTATTCAATATGTGTAATTCATAAATATATTAATCACTATGCACAGGAAATATTGTTTTAAATCATAACACAATGAGAAATTATTAATAGTAAAATAAATAAGAGAGGATACAGAGTGAAGCGGAGGGAACTGGGACTACCGGTATATAAAAAATATTCATATAAGCAATGTTATTTGTTTGTTTTCACAATGGAGTCCTGAGTTTTGAGTTTGATTTTTTGGGATCTGCACAGTCAATGTTCTCAAAATTACAGTACAGTAGATCTTATCTGTTTTTGTTAATAAATTTAGCTTTGCTCAAGGATCACACATTCCGTTCAGAAATAATAAGTCAAATTCACTTTTGTGTTTGAAATTGCCAAACAAAAAAAATCTTTCTAAACATGAAAATGCAATTTGCTGCGGTTCACATTGTGAATTTAAGAAATGAAAACTGTTGGTTATATACATATAAAAAAAGGAAATCAATTATTTCTTTCCTTAGATTGTCATCTTTATTGTTTAATAAAACCGTTGTTTCAGGTCCCAGCGATTAACCTGCAAAAATTTGCTCCTCAAAAAAGTTGCTGCTGACATTAAGTCATTGATTGGCAAAATTGCTCCTCAAAGACAAAAAAATATCTATATTTCAAGGTTTGAAATTACATAAATAAGATGAGGGAACTCAATTTTGTTCCCAAAATATGTACTTGCGTAAACCTGACGTGACCCATTCGTTTGTGACCAGTGCACCTATTCACCACAGTTTTTTTTTTTACTTGGGATGCACCGAGTTTGTCGCCAAATGCACCGCCCCCGTCGAGCTTACTTAAATACTGATATCCATTCACATGGGCACTCATTTAATACAGCTCATAAGTCATTTTATTAGCAGTAAGGTGCAAAGAGCCATGGAGCAGATGTCATTAAGCAATTAATGTATCCAGAATGAGTGCACATGTTAATATCAGATATAAATGGGGCCATAAATTATAATGATTTGTTGACCCATCCATCTTGTCCCCCTCCTTCCAGGGACTTTGTCACTCTACAGCAAGCACACCTAATTTCCCCCATTTACTCTTGTCATAATTAATGGCGATGGGATAGTTTTATCAATCGCGCGCTTACTGACTGGCTCATTTTTCTTGCATGGACAGATTTCTGGAAAGGCCAGAAAGACACAAGAAGGTTTTATCGTGTTAAGACAAACAGCCTGTCAAATGCAAGTTTGGCAACTGCAGCACAGGTGCGGTGCAGGTGCAAAGGCAAATGATGAAAACGCAGATGCACATGTACATGCACACACACGCACGCACATGTGCAGACACACACAGTCATTCTACCTGTAATATTTGGTAGAAGGGTGCAGAAATTGAATAGTAAAAGCAGCAAAGACAATCAATTCAATTGTGTTAGTACAAAATGTTTCACTTGGTGATAATGGGAACCTTTTTTTGTGCCACACAAGACTTATTTTGACGGACTAGCATATAGTGACAAATAACAACAAATGATTACATACATATACACCTCGTCATTCCACTCAATGCAGTCGTTTTAAAGCAGGGGTCCCCAACCTTTTTTGCCCCACGGACCGGTTTATGTCAGACAATATTTTCAGGGACCGGCATTTAAGGTGTGGCGGAAATAATACAACAAAATAATATGGTATGAGCTGCATGAAAACTGTGGTGTTTTCGAAATATAATAATAAACACAAGGAGCGTCTAATCTGGCCGCAACACTCCAATCGCTATGGCAATGTTTAATGCCTTCAAAATACGATACAACACAAATTCAAAGTGCATGAAAATGACCACTCACCACAGCGCATGTCGGAAATAGCAACAGTGCTACTGTGGCGATCTCAGAATATTCAGCCATAACTTTAATCCAGTTGTCTCGAACGTACTTTTAAGGCCGCCGTCATTTGCGCTCTCCAGCAGTTTTATTACTCATTTTGCGAGCTCTAGCGTTTTGTTTTTAGCGTAATCGGTCACGTGACGAAGAAGCGCGGCTTGACGTGTGTCAAGCGTGACACAGACGGATGTAACGGAGAATCCGGTAATTTTTCAAAATAAAACATCTTTCGTATTCCGAAATAAATAAAACGGAATTAAGGCAAGTTCTTCCTGTGCGGCCCGGTCCCAAATGCCCGGCGGACCGGTACCGGTCCTCGGACCGGCGGTTGGGGACCCCTGTTTTAAAGGGAGGCCGGCGCTTGTTTCTCTTCAACAAACTCTTTTTTCTTTCAAAAAACTCCAGAGGCTTGTCTTAGCTGGACACAGTAAAGAGCTCAAGAACTCAGCATCATTTGTGAAATCGTCTTTATGTGATAATTCCTGCTCACTTCATTTTGCCCTTGACCCTCCACCATGGTTCAATACCAGCGCGCTAATGGTACACTGACATTGCTGAACAACTCTCTGTACATACAGTATGTGCTACCAATAAAGCTGATTCTGATTATCATGCTAGGTGCTTGGGCTCCATGAGCTGAAGCAATTTTAAAGGCTTGACTGCCTCATTTGCGAGTCTGTCATGACATACTGTATTATGCAGAGCAGGTTTCGTGCGTGTAAAGCCACTAGCAATGAACTTGTATCTTAAGAGAGACTCACAATAGTTCTCTTAAATACAGCAATCTCCCTTATCAGAAATTGTAGGCTGTTTCTCTCTTATTATTTTGCCTTTTTGCCTTTTCGAAGAAGCTCTCCAAACATTTTTGCTAGCCTGTGAACTTACTCTTTTTTTTTTCTCCGTTTCACATGAACGAGGTAGGCTTTTTCAGATAGAGTTGGATGTACCTACTTGATTTTCAGAAAAAAAGTCTTCTTTCAGACTTTGACGATCAATAAACTATTTGTTGTTCAACCTTCCCCCATTTTGCACAGCCTTTCAACATCATTGCAACATCAGAAACTTATGACTTATAAAAGAACTTTGGAACGGACGGACATGAAATGGTCTGTGTCAACAGAGAAAATAAGACACGAGGTTGGATGGCCTTTTTTTATTGATAGGAAATTAACATTTAAGGTGCTTAAATGTCAATGACGTCAGATACATTACTTGATGTGTTTCACGCTCAAAATAATCATGGGGAAAAATACGTGAGTAAGTTGCATATGTGGAATATTATTTAACAATATCACCGATGGCGGCCCCGTGGTCCGGTGGTTCGCGCGTCGACCTCACAGTGCAGAGGTTCAATTCCAGCTCCGGCCTCCCTGTGTGGAGCTTGCATGTTTTCTCCAGGCCTGTGTGGGTTTCCTCCGGCCTCCAGCACCCCCACCCCTCCCCCACCCCGCGACCCTTGTGAGGATAAGCGGATCGGAAAATGAATGAATGAATGAATATCACTGATAAATTGCAATAACCAACTGCAAGCTGTCCAAAAAACGTTTGGTCATGAACAAGAGTTTGGTCATGTGACCTTCGCAAGATGGCGTATTGCAAATTGAAACATTGTGCATAGGGTATTTTATATGTTGTTATATAGATGTGTATGAATATCCCTAAAAGCTGTTTATTAATAATGAAATAAATACAATGTGGTAGGAAGAGGTAACGTTATACTTCTCGCTATTCCTTTTCGAACATGTAAGCAGGTACAGTAAATTTTTATGTCAGAATTATTTCAAATGATGTTTTGCTCTGTTTTTGACTATTTTAAGTTGCTGATGGTTTTAATTTGACATTTTTTGACTGTGATTATGCGGTACTCTTGTTTTTTTTTTTTTATCCATGTTCGAAATAAATTGTTCAAAAAAAGCCAATTGGATTCATTAACACAATATTTAACATGTTTTGGTCGAAGCAGGTGTGGGCAGCTACAATGATGAGCTGCACGTGACTTTTTTGGGACTGGTGTGTAGAGTGCAGTTGACTGCTTTCAGTCTCATGAGCGTTATTTGTCAGCTCCCTGACAAGCTATGTTCCTACTCTCCAAAATATAACATGTAAATAAGATGATAGGAAAAGCTAAGTGTCCTTGAAATAATTTTATTTCTTTGACATGTGCGTTTGAAAATTTAATGTATGCATCGTCTATGTCCGTAGAGCTGTCACACTCTTCCCCAATCTGCAAGACAAGGCTGCACCAATTTATGTGAGTATTGAAGTGCAAAAAAAAAAAAAAGGAAAAAAAAACTGTGGTTTTCTGGTTTGGCTATGTTGGCCTACAGGAAATGGACTTGCCAAAATGGAATGTTTGTCTGTGCGGGTACTGAAAAGGGAATTGTTCATATCCATGACGAGAAGACATTTCTTTGGGTTTTTATGATTACCAGACTGCAGGAGGAAGAACATAGATTCAGTCCTACTGCTCTTTTATATGAGTTGTCTGATGTAATAAGAGAAAAGTGTTTTGAATTGAAATTTTGTTATTTGCTTTATTAAAGCAAGTGAAGCATGGGGTATATTTCCCCACTCTGTATATTGTCGACATTAACACTCAGTGTCATTACTGCACTGTCAACACTTTGTTTTGTTGCTGTAACAAACTATTGGGTGTTGACCTTTTAACACTAAAGTATATTTTACTTTAACCCCGCGTCGTGTGTATTATTAGAGACACTTTACCGGGTGTTAAAATGAATGCCCTATTGTGTTGACTTAACACCAGCAGATTTGCAGTGCAGTGTTAGCTTCACTTCACTTCGTTTTTTAGAATCCGAGCCAACTGCTTAACTCAATTGTAAATGCCAAACCACACTTCATTTCCATTCAAGGAATTTGTTGGAGAGGTCTCATTTACCAAAAGCCTGCAAAAGTAGACCTACTGATGAAATGAGGTGGATGCAAAAAAAAAAAAAAAAAAAAAAAAAAAAAGTTAGCTTCACTTCACTTCGTTTTTTAGAATCCGAGCCAACTGCTTAACTCAATTGTAAATGCCAAACCACACTTCATTTCCATTCAAGGAATTTGTTGGAGAGGTCTCATTTACCAAAAGCCTGCAAAAGTAGACCTACTGATGAAATGAGGTGGATGCAAAAAAAA
>NW_017805983.1:6495090-6496207 GCF_001891065.2 Hippocampus comes
TTTTTTTTTTTATCCATGTTCGAAATAAATTGTTCAAAAAAAGCCAATTGGATTCATTAACACAATATTTAACATGTTTTGGTCGAAGCAGGTGTGGGCAGCTACAATGATGAGCTGCACGTGACTTTTTTGGGACTGGTGTGTAGAGTGCAGTTGACTGCTTTCAGTCTCATGAGCGTTATTTGTCAGCTCCCTGACAAGCTATGTTCCTACTCTCCAAAATATAACATGTAAATAAGATGATAGGAAAAGCTAAGTGTCCTTGAAATAATTTTATTTCTTTGACATGTGCGTTTGAAAATTTAATGTATGCATCGTCTATGTCCGTAGAGCTGTCACACTCTTCCCCAATCTGCAAGACAAGGCTGCACCAATTTATGTGAGTATTGAAGTGCAAAAAAAAAAAAAAGGAAAAAAAAACTGTGGTTTTCTGGTTTGGCTATGTTGGCCTACAGGAAATGGACTTGCCAAAATGGAATGTTTGTCTGTGCGGGTACTGAAAAGGGAATTGTTCATATCCATGACGAGAAGACATTTCTTTGGGTTTTTATGATTACCAGACTGCAGGAGGAAGAACATAGATTCAGTCCTACTGCTCTTTTATATGAGTTGTCTGATGTAATAAGAGAAAAGTGTTTTGAATTGAAATTTTGTTATTTGCTTTATTAAAGCAAGTGAAGCATGGGGTATATTTCCCCACTCTGTATATTGTCGACATTAACACTCAGTGTCATTACTGCACTGTCAACACTTTGTTTTGTTGCTGTAACAAACTATTGGGTGTTGACCTTTTAACACTAAAGTATATTTTACTTTAACCCCGCGTCGTGTGTATTATTAGAGACACTTTACCGGGTGTTAAAATGAATGCCCTATTGTGTTGACTTAACACCAGCAGATTTGCAGTGCAGTGTTAGCTTCACTTCACTTCGTTTTTTAGAATCCGAGCCAACTGCTTAACTCAATTGTAAATGCCAAACCACACTTCATTTCCATTCAAGGAATTTGTTGGAGAGGTCTCATTTACCAAAAGCCTGCAAAAGTAGACCTACTGATGAAATGAGGTGGATGCAAAAAAAAAAAAAAAAAAAAAAAAAAAAAAAAAAAAAAAAAAAAA
>NW_017805983.1:6496244-6505502 GCF_001891065.2 Hippocampus comes
GGGGGGGAGGGGGGGGGGTGGCGACGAAGGTTGTGAGGGAGGCTCGGAGGCTGACGCCGACTGCGCCTTGGTGCCGAGTGAAGCGCTCACCTGCACACCAGAGTCGCGCAAACTCCGGAGCTGCTCCACTCCCACAAACACGGTACCTTCCAGCCGTAGTCTGACCCAACAGAGAAAAGGACAAGGAGACGTCACACAATTTGGGGAGAAGATTTTAGGGCTCTCCCTTTTGTCTTTGTGGTTGCTCGCCCAGGCTGCTGTGGCTGTCGCTCGCTTCGTCCGCCGCGATGAGGACTGACCTGGCTCTGTTCCTGACAGCAGCCCTTCTTCTTGACACATTCCGGGTGAGATTTATTCTTATTTCGCTACATGACACTCTCTTTAAGGAGCATTATAATGTTAAACGGTGCTGTTTAAAAGCGTTAAACCCCAGAGGGAATAAAGTCACGCGGTAGGATGGAGTCGGTCGATTCTGTGTGCGTCTGCAGTGGCGCTCATTTCCAACAAATACTATGACTTGTCAACCAGTTCCGAAAAGAATTTTAATTGGCAAGACAACAAAAATATATTGGAGATGAAGGGATACTGCAATTGATCATCAACTTGGTTTCTGATCTCGGCAAAGAAACGCTAAATGTACACTATAGCTGCAACAAGGCACATTTACGCGGCGAAATCATGATTTGAGTTCAGGCTATACCTTTTTGTTCATTCTGGTAGTAGTAAAGGTGATGTATAATCGCGTACACTTTGTACAAGTTTAACCTCTTCTCATTTTCGAAACGGACATGTTGGCCCAATGCATTAAAACTACGTATCAAGTTGTTTCTTGCACAGCAGCCTTTTCATCATCGTGTATTTTCAAGGATGTCACTATCAGCCTGTGTGATGTAGAAAACGACATGTTCCGACATTATTATTCCCCAGCCTGGATGTTCTCACTTGAACGCAATTTCTCTTATTAATTAAAGTCACCATGCAGCCTCCAGCCTTGACGCCGAAATATGACTTTACGCACATTCAGTGGCCCTAATGCCCTGGTCCATATCGTTTCATTTACAGACACTGGACCCGCTGGGTGTAAAGTTTGTAGGTAGAGGCACATGCAGTGTCAACATTCCCAAACCACTTTTGCTGCACGTTTTTTTTTACATAGGTGTTCACGTGCTTGGGACTAATGTGCGCACCTTTACACATTAAATCCCCAGAGCACAGCAGGGACCACATTTGTGAAAGTCCTATTGAAAATGTTTCTTCTCAAGACTATATTGAAAGTTAACCCCAGCATTCAGTCTTTGTTGCTAATTTCGACCCTCTCGAAGCAAACAGAGAACAAAACCATACTGTAGAATTATTTGCATCTCACACTGTTTAATTCCTTTCAGGTGAATAATGGCCAGCATTCACCTAAAGGTCCTTGTCAACCTGGCTTCTCTCAAAGCTTCTATTCTGTCTTGATTCCAAGGGATACACTACAAGGCCAGGCCATACATAAAGGTAAGGACATCTTTCTTTTGAATTTGGTCAAAAAGATGTAACAAGAACCCCCTCCCTGAAGTCGCATCAAAATAAATACTGTGTTCAAAAGAAGGACTGAATATTTTGATTATTGGTGTACGGAAAACCTTGAGGGGGTATTCGGCCGCATGCTCTATGTGAGTCATCATGTACAGTACCAATGCCATTGCATGGTGGCCCCCCGCATTGATTAATTTAATAGTCAACGTTGTCACACCACGACGTCTTAAGCGGCACCGTTTGCTGCTCCAATTACAGAGCCAGCCCAGCAAGTTTTCGAGCCGATAGTGCAGGAAATGGAATCGACATCCTGTGTCTAATCTGGCACCGCTCCTGCCAGTGTGGACTAATTGCAATTCTCTATTGATCCCTTTGCTTTTCCCCTCATTGCTCAGGGGTATTGTTTAGCTGTGGGCACACAATAGCTCCTTTTGTGTCTCGCCCATGTTGTCGGCATTTGCACGGTACATGTATCTTGTTCTCTTTGACCGGAACAATCCTGGTCAGGAGACAGCTCTCTAGACTCTCTCCCAAATGTGCACAAGTGTGTATAGACTGTGAGGTATACAATATTGGACACATATTATTTTGGTGGGGGGATCTTAACGAGGAGCTCAGGGATTGCTGTGTCTTAAACTTCATCCTATTGAGGCCTGGCTTCAAATGAAATTGGATGACAGGCATCTACACACTTGCTGCAAGTGAACTTGCATTATTTGTGGTAGTGAAGTCTTCGGTCCAGCAGGGGGTGTCACTACAATCACAAACAGTCACAATATGTGTGTTGTTGCCTTGCATCCTTTCCCTTGTACAGTTATAGTTGGGTCTCAATCAGATGCACGTGTGCCTGAAACAATGGTGTCTCGTCAAGTAGTAATAGGGCTGCACTGGGTTTGTAGGAACTCCATTTATCAACTTACTGTACTTACTTCAATGACCACATTCAGTCGAGGTAAGTTGATTTGCCTCAATGTGAATTTGTGCTTTTTATTTATTTATTTATTTATTTTTAGTGGTTTCTTTCTAAATTTACAGCATTTAATTTATGGGACCTTTGTTATAAAATCAGAATTTCAATGTTTTTGATGAATTACAAATACTACCTACTGTTGCTTTTGCAGTTAATAATGAATGATTATTTGATTGCTTTGTTGTTGATAATTTGTGTAGGTTTTTGTTTTAAACTGCTCTAGTAGCCTTCTGTCAAAAGTCAGTATCAAGCTTCAGCAACATATCGGGGGAGGAGGAGGTCGAGTGACAAAACAATTTTTAAAAATCGTACAAATCAATTTTAAACTGTCATTATTAAGACAAATAACTGCATGATTGTCCTTTTTTAATATGGATGTAAATAAACCAAGAGATGCAGGGCCTGATTTACTGAGATTCCAAAGAAAGGGTACAAAATTGCATGTTCACGCTCAACAGAACACATACACCGTTTGTTGGCATCTTGCTATAATTGGCACCTTTTACTAAGATTCTAAACAGCAAGCGGTAAATTTCATGGCCACGACGTCAAATGACCCGCACAAAAAAAATAAAAGATAAAAAAATGACGTCAGGTGGCACTGTGTGTACGGTCCCGCTTGTAGGCAGTACATACTTGTTGCATATGGATACAAAAATCTGAATTGACCTGCAGTATGAATAGCTTGTCAGTCCCAATATGGCAAATATAATACTCTAGCATCAGACAAAAACTACACTGAGACACACACTCACAAACAAACATACACACACACACACACACACACACACACACACACACACACACACACACACACACACACACAGACACACACTCCAAGCTGTATGTCACCTTCATGTGCCGGAGAACATACTGTAGCTGCAGGGGCTTGATGCAAGCATGCACAGAAGTACCATAAGGGATAAGGTAGCCACACACTTCAGACCCTTGATTTATTGACTTTAAGGGTGACAATGGAGGGAAGCGCGGAGTCTGTGGGGGCTTTAATAAAAACATTGTTTCACCTAAAACTGTCAGTTGTGGGCAGGGATAACACCAAGATACACATACACACTTCTGGTTTCCATGTGTCATGGGGACTGTATGCTCATGAAGCGCTTCATTGGAATCTTGCCCAGAGGTTTCTTTTTCACTTTGCCCACCCACCGCTTCTAATAGGATCACCACACAATAAACTCGAATTGAATAAAGCTTTATTGATCACAATGGATTCTTCTGTCATGCCAAAAGAAATTTCTGGTCCATCTCAGTGCCCATGATGTTTAACACAGTCAAGTAAGTAGTTGTGTGGTTACACAGCCTTGTGAAAGTGATATGGGAAACTTTGCAGCACAAAGATTTGCATGGGCAATGAGGCACTCTGAAACCCAAAAAGGTGTCATGGCATACTGTTTATCTCCAAGAAGGCAGGATTATTTTTCCACTTCGGGGAATATCCAGTTTTTTCACACTTGATGTAATTTGAAATGTTTCACATCAAAAACATCTCTCGGTCTTTGTATTCTACACAGACACTATTTCCAGCTATTATATGAGTGAGGTTCAAAAGTTAAGTGGATCCAGGTGAACTCCAGAATTTGACAATCATGAAGTCCACAACTGTAATCCCGCTGAGTGGTTCGATTTAACCTCCATTAGTCTGGAAAAGCCCTGCAAGCCAAATTTCATGCATAGACACGTACAAATGGCACCGATGAATTTGTGTGACTCGATTTTATTGTATTCGATGCAGAAAAGTATCCGACTGCAACACGCACAGAATAGTAATGGTGCTGTAAATTGTTAAACGATCAATATTCTTGTCTCTGGGAAGACAGGTGACAGTCATAATCCCTGTGCATGTTGGTTGGATAGTCACCTTTTTCGTGTACCTGCATTTCATTAAAATTATGAAAGCTAATTTGTTCGCACACACTTGCATATACACATACTCACTCTTTACAGCCAATAATAGGATCTCCTTATTTTCCCTCACATTATCTGGAATATTACAATGTCAAATGTTCATATTAGGTGATAATAATTATCCAACCATCCATCCATTTTCCAATCCGCTTTTATCCTCACAAGAGTCGCGGTGGGTGCTGGAGCCTATCCCAGCTGTCTTCGGGCAGTAGGAGGGGGACACCCTGATTGCCAGTCAATCGCAGTGCACACAGAAACGAACAACATTTCCGTGCTCACACTCAAACCTACGGACAATTTGGAGTGTTCAGTCAGCCTGCCATGCATGTTATTGGAATGTGGGAGGAAATTAGAGTACCCAGAGAAAACCCACGCAGGCACGGGGAGAACATGCGAACTCCACACAGAGAGGCTGGAGCCGGAATCGAACCCTGCACCTCAACACTGTGGGGCCAATGTGCTAACTAGTGCCGCCTTCATTTATTCATTTGAGCTTGAAAATGTTATTCCCAGGGCCGGGATCATGACCTTTGCACTGCGAGGTCGACGCGCTAACCACTCATCCACCGGGCCGCTGTGATCATAACTAAAGGAGGAAAATTGTCCACGTATGGTAAAGTCATCATTGTGAACAATGAGATCAAATTGCAGTCTGCTTTGAATGCTTGGTTCTCAATCGATTTTCCTGCAATGGAGTCATTTGCTTGGGCAGTACTCTGGTCTCCAGAAGTTGGCCCAACCTACCAGAAAAAAACAAAAAAAAAGTAGTCTCATAGGGACTGACAGGTTGGAGCGAGTTAATTTTGCTGCAAAGAGTTTCATGTTTTTTTTTAAACTCTTGTCAAGTCAAATCGGGTGTATTTATATTTTCATCTCCTATACTTCAGTGCCATGATATTTGGAGTAATTTATGTAACTTGGCCCAGTCCAGTCTCGCACAAATAATCAGAGCCAGCTCACAAAATCTTATCCCACGTCCTCCTTCCAATTGTTGAGTGTGCTCTAGGGATAGTGGTGACCTCTTAGTAGGTTGCTCTGCTATGCTTGAATTGAGTTGTGTGGTTTGGACTACCCCAGCGTTTTGTGTGCATGACTGAAGTTGTGTGTTTCAATGGCACAACTTGGTAGATTTAAATTCGACTTTCAGTTGACAGTAGTTGTGTGCAATACTGCATAGTTTGCTATCCAGCCGGTACCACGAAAATAGTAGAAATAATGTTGATGCTTCATCAAAATGCTAAATCACAATTTGCATGACCTTCAAGTGAGTTTGATGTTTCCTTTTTTATTATATAAGATTTAAAAGACAGGACATAATTGGGACCATTTTTTATTGGTAAATAGAAAATCATCCTCCCCCCATACAAATTCAGTTTCTGGATTATTTTTTTCTTACATCAACAAAGTTCACAAAGTGATCCCTCAAAAAAAATAATCCACAAAAGTTTGGGGGGTTCCCATCGGGTCTTCATTGAGATTGTGTGCATGCTCATAGATTAAAGCTCCACCCTCACACTTAAACATGCAATATGCTGCCATTCACCTGAGGTAGAAACAGTTCAGATTGAAAGTGATGCTTTCCTCTGTGACCTACGCCTTGATTCTGTCATTTACCACATGGTCTGTTCTGCCATTTACCTCCATGTGGAACGTCTAAAGATGGTGGAGGAGGCTTTGCATTTCTAACGTAACAGCCCAGCAAAGTATGTGATAAGGGCTCGCTATGGTAACGACAAGATATGACTCACCTAATTAAAGAGAAATTATCAACATTATTTTGAAGCTTGTTGTTTTAACATTTCAATCTATTCTTAGCTTCGATGTCTGCAGCTTTCTGATTTAAGAATGAAAGTATGTTGATTTTGCCTTCCATTGAGAGTCATTACAGCAGAACCACAAAGTCAGATTTGGGAGTCGAGATATGCTTTTAAAGATCGTTTCACAGGAGCATGAATAAAAGAGCTCATTGCTCTGCTGGGACTGACAATGTATCAGTTTTCTTTCCACCCTATCCTCAAAGAGAATTGCCCTTGTTTTGATTCCCTGCTTACCTTTTGCCCTGAATCACATGACGCAGACTGCAGCATTATCTGGGTCGATAGTAGCCGAGCACCCTTGTGAAGATTAGATATTGTTGAAATACAGCCTCCTTTTGCCGCTTTTGGCTCCTACTTAAATCTTTGATTGTTTTCTCTCTGTCTTTATTAGCAGATTGTGTCCTCATATTTTCCCATAATCTTTGGGTAAATACTCTCTGTGTTGGACTCTGTACTTTTATTTATTTTTAGTAAATCATCCAAATTGGGTCTCTGTGACTCACTCATATGTCAACGTTTAATTTCTGTTGACTTGCAACCAGTCTATATATATATATATATATATATTTGTATACACACACACACACACACACACACACACACACACAGAAAAAAAAAATCTGCTGCCATCGTCTGTTTTTACCATCACATTTTTATGTAAGCATGTAAAAGCCACAGACACGAATGAACAGTGAACACATTCATTTTTCATAGGTATGAGTTACAGGGACATGCAACACGGCTTACTTTTGTTGGATGTCTTGTAAAGTTATCGAGACACTGCAGCGATGGGCTGCTTTATGCTCCTTGGGTAATCCGACCACTCGGAGCTGTTACAATTAATCTGCTTAAAGGTACTACATTCATATCGTACTTTTAAAAAATTGCACATGCATTTTCCAGACAGGCTCATTGTGATGATTTAGACACATGGTTGGGCGTTTTATTTCCCGGTTAAGGTCTAGACATAAATGATTTATGAGGGGACCGAAAGGCGGGTGGGTGTGTGGATATGGGTGAACGGACTGTGGGTGATATGGGGTTATGGGAGGTGTTGAGTGTTACACCTGCAAGCAGATGATGGATGTGTGTCTGTGTGCGTTATTAACATGATATATTTTTCTGTTAGTGCACCCTGCACCCCAAGAATCCTATCAGGCTAATGTTCACAAAGAAAAGTATTTGAAAAAATAAAATAACATTAAAAAAAAGCAGGGAACCTTTAATCTACCGTGGCACATGACCTGCATCACCGGAAGTTGCTAGCGGTCAGCGGTCAAAGCTGTTAACATATATCTTTTTAAAAAATTATTATTGTCATTCAAAATTTGTTTCATGTACAATTCTCCGATGACACTGACAAAGAATGGGTATCTCGAGTGCAAGGAAAAACATTTTAAAATGGTACACGTAAGCTACGATAGTGATTTTCTTGCCCCTAAGACGCTGCAAAAGTGCATCCCATGCCTCCGAGTCAGGTCTCTACTAATGTAGGCAGCGATTTCCTTTTCACAAACTCACAAGGTCTTGTATTTACTTTATTTTTCTGTCGCTTTAATGTTAGAGGCCATGATGGCTGTTACGGATAATGGCATGTGTGTATGCGTGCACATGCGGTAACAGATAAATCGCAGAAAGTTACTTTAAAGTAGATCTTCGGTCAGAAAAGTTTGGTTCCTCCCCAAAAATGGGATTTCACCCAAAAATCCAAATTACCCATTAAAATCTGTCGTCTGAATGTGGCCATAATCACTTTAGCATGTCATCTCTTCCTGGTGGGACATATCCAGAGCACCTCGCCAGGGTGGAGTACAGGAGGAATCCTAACAAGATACCCGAGCCACTTCATTTGGCTTCCATCATCCCTCCATTTATCAATTTTCAACTCTTTATCCTGTTCAGGGGCACCAGGAAGCTGGAACCTTGTAAATACTGTGAGTGAAATCCATATCACACCCGGGACTGGTTGCAAGTCAACTGCAGGGCACATAAAGACAGACACTTATTCACATTTACACCTACACTCACTCAACTGGAATTGACCCCATGCTGGCTGACTTAAGTTGGCCAATATGAAGCTCAAATGTTAAACACCAACGTTCCTGTGAAATCAATACTTTGTTAAATGTACAGTGTGTACTTTGGCCTTTTTTTTTGTACTTGTAGTATTAAGCTTGAAGGTGCTGTGCGTGCTGAGGTAGCAAGTGTCCTCCAGCCTTTTCCAAGTCGCTCATTAGAAAGGCAAGCAAGATATGATGGGAAAGAAAGGCGGGGAAACAAATGAAACAAGCAGGTGGAGGCCATTATTTTTAATGAGTTTTTTGACATCTCCACACTTTGTTTTAAGAGAAAGGACAAAGTTGACCAAGAGTAGAGGGAAATCTGGGGTGGGGGGTTGACTTCCTGCAGATTAAGTTACTCCATGGTGTGTTTGAACTCTATCCTTGTCATCTGCTTGGTACATTAGGAGACCTCCTGCCTTGGTCTTACAGGCCTTTTGTGGGTACAACAATAGCAAGGTTATGGCTCTTCCAAAGACATTAAATTCATTTAAAAGCTCTGCTTGAACTCGAGCACTTTAATGCGCAGATGGTCTATGTGGACTTTGAAGGCTGTAAAATGACAAAAGGACATATCAGCTTTTGGTCTCCTTTTGGGTACGCACACATGCGCAAGTTTCTTTCAAGGCTCTTTTGTCTGATGCTGTTGGATGAAAAATACTAAAATACAGTAACGCAATAAGTTTAGTAGTTGTGTGATCATTGGTAAAATAGTTCCTTGTAACTCAGCAGCCACTCCTAAAAGCATTCTTTTTGCAATGTGGGGGATATCACACCAGCAGGACAGCAACAAGTCATCAGGTTTTGAAACTGTCCTTCACACCTGCACACCCTGGTCGAACCAATATCACAGCTGTCCAAAACCTGAGATATATATATATATATGTCCAAAACCTGATATATATATATATATATACATAAAAAAAAAAAAAAATCCTCGTCTCACCCCACGGGTGGTGTCCACCCC
>NW_017805983.1:6506555-6507220 GCF_001891065.2 Hippocampus comes
TTGAGCTGGCTTCTTAGGACTTGCCTCACTCGCTGGAGGTATTTGGCCGTAGCCGCTTTCCTTGTTGTCAGTTCGAGGTTGCCATTGGCTTGTGGTATTCCGAGGTACTTGTAGCTGTCCTCAATGTTTGCTATTGTTCCTTCAGGGAGTGAGACCCCTTCAGTGCGGACTACCTTTCCTCTCTTAGTCACCATCCGACTACATTTCTCAAGCCCGAATGACATCCCGATGTCCCTGCTGTAGATCCTGGTTGTGTGGATCAGGGAGTCTGTGTCCCTTTCGCTCTTAGCATACAGCTTTATGTCATCCATGTAGAGGAGGTGACTGACCGTAGCTCCATTTCTGAGGCGGTATCCATAGCCTGTCTTGGTGATTACTTGGCTTAGGGGGTTCAGTCCTATGCAGAACAGCAGTGGGGAGAGTGCATCACCTTGGTATATGCCACATTTGATGGACACTTGGGTAAGTGGCTTGCCATTGGCTTCAATTGTGGTTTTCCACATCCTCATCGAGTTCGCAACAAAGGCTCTTAGGGTCCTCTTTACCTTATACAACTCCAAGCATTTAGTGATCCATGTATGTGGCATCGAGTCATAGGCTTTCTTGTAATCAATCCAGGCTGTGCACAGGTTGGTATGTCGGGACCTGCAGTCTTGTGCGACTGT
>NW_017805983.1:6508353-6511898 GCF_001891065.2 Hippocampus comes
GTGACTGTGGGTTTCGAAGTAACCATTCAGCCTGCATTCTCTGCATGTAACCCCTCTGACTAGGGTTGCTTGAGTAGTAGCATTCCAACAGAGCCATGTTATCGCATCTCGCCCATCTCCGCTTTGTTCCAGTAGCCCATTTTTCATCAAGGTGCTCTGGTTCCCCAGCACCTGACGCAGACCTTGTTTGGCCGGGCGACGTCTGAGCCGGCATGTCATTCATTTTATTGTCTCTCATCATGGTATGAGGTAGGCATTAGCGTGAAGGATCTTGCCCAAGGACCCACACTGGATGGTGTTATGTGCTCATTTTCTGGACTGAGATGTCCGATGTTCCCGGGATCTGTTGCAACCACTCATCTCTCTCTCTCTCTCTCTCTCTCTCTCTCTCTCTCTCTATATATGCACACACACACACACACACGTAACATGAATAAATTGAGCCCTTGTAAGAATTGGACAAGGATTAAGGATTTTATAAAGACAAGGATTTTATAAATTAAGTATTAAGGATTTTAAAAAGACAAAACAGAAGAGCTTGCAAGTTGGAGAGATTTACCAAAGCAGTGAAAAACCTTGAACTACCATGAGACTGTGTTAAGGACTGAGCAACCAGATGCAATTTTCACAGATACATCGGGTGTGTCGACTTTTTATATGCACTGCAAGTTGTTTCTACAAAGCATCTGTTAAGCAATAACTAATTTGCATGAGATATTGTGTTGTATGGACCAAGGAAGAAGTATTACCAGAAACACAAAAATGAGCAAAATGATCAACCCTCATATGAAATGTAACTGAAATCAAAAGCCGATACACCAATTGTAAGGCTCCCTGATTCAGAAACTGCAAGATGAACCTTAGCTGACTCAATGGCTACAAAGTATCGATCGATCGATATATCTATCTATCTATCTCTTGTCAACCGTGCTTTTCCTCATTAGGGTCACAGGTGAGCTGGGGCCCAGCTGAATTGGCGAGAAGTGCAGTACATCCTGGACAGGTGGCCAGCATATTGGCATTTTTATTATTATTATTATTAAGCTACAGTACCCTGGTAAACCCTTGCAAGCAGGAGAAGTGACTGAGATGAGATTCAAACCCAGAATTTCTTGACAGTAAGGCAGATGTGCTAACAATTCAAGAGCCCACAAAATCTCAGAATGAATGAATAAATAAAGCTTAAACAAGGGCCAAACAATACAAAGTACAGAAAAATAAATCAATTTTCCTCTGCTCGAGTATATCTTCCCTTACGAAAGGAAAATATATTTTCCAATATATTTTTTCAGTGCAACATTAAATGGTGAAGATTCTTAATAGAGGTTCTACACCTTTTGCATCACTACAACACCCTTAACAAAATAACTGAGTGGATAACTAACATGATAACATAAATAGCTGAGTTTTGATTAAAATGTCCAAGTTGTGCATTGAGGAGATTCCACACAGAACACAGACAAAAATCTTGCTCGTAACCCTTTATCCACTTGTGAATAATCCATTTAGTGTAAACTTTAACAAAGTGTGCAACATGCACATAAACATACACACAAACTGTGCAAAATAAGTACAAAATGTGAATAACCACGACAATCAAACCTCGGTTTTCGAACGTCTCTGTTCTCAACCAAATCGATTTTCGACCCAAAATTTCGAGTTTTTTATGCATCGGTTGACGACCGAATTTCGGTTCTGAACAAACTTAGCACACTTGAATGCATCACTTGACTCCTCTCGCCTTCCTAACACGAGGAAGTGACGCTTCCTCGATTAGCGTTCCATGGTGAACAGACGTGCTCAATAAAGATTTTTTTTTTTTTTTTAAAGAGTGTGGTTTCGGTTCTCGAACAAATTGGTTTTCGAACAGCCTTCTGGAACGGATTATGGTCGAAAACCGAGGTATGACTGTAATTCAAAGTTTTGCGCTTCATCTGGTGTCGAAGCTTGCACATTCGGCTGTTGATGGATTTTCTCACATCAGCTTCCTTGGCCGTTGGAAACTGTGCTACAACAGCATCTGTGGAAAAGAACAACATTGATTACCCATTCCAGTCGTCTTGCTTGCTCTCCCCTTGTCAGTGGCGTCTTGGGACAATTTTTCAGCCTGGGAAAATGACTGTTATGCGCATGCGCTATAGACGCAAAGCATTCTGGTAAAAGTAGTTTTGATCTAATTGAGTCATTTCAAATCACAACGTGCCAACGAAAGGGAGCTAGTGCCATTTCATGGCGATTAGGGTCAAACAAACGTCGAAAATGGACCGATTTCGACTGAAAAGGAAACATATCCTCCGGGTGCTGATAATATGGATATTCCAAGTAGAAAATGTATGATCATTGATCTGCCAAAATATGCAAGCCTCTATGCATGCATACCTCCAAGATCCAGTGTGGAGGATTGAAAATATATGGCAAAGTACATGCCAATTTTGTAGACTCCCAAAATAAATTGTATTTTTGTAATACTATTTTTTTTGTCATCATTGTATTTTCTTCAAAGGATACACTACTTTATACACTAATTGTGTTTATTTGAGCATGAGAACACTAGACATGGAACAATAAAAGTAACAAATGCATTTCAAAACATTTATGTTTACTAATGAAACTCATGTGGGGGTAGGATGAAGTCTATCCTACTATCAGATTATGTAATTAAAATATATATATGATTATACTTGCAATATGTTGTAAAATATAAAGACAGACTATTATATGTGAAAAATATAGTGCCCTTTTTGGTCTCAATTGCAACACTTTTTAAATATATTTATCGATATATACACATATATGGTCTATGTCAGGGGTGCCCAAACTTTTTGGACCGAAGATCGACTTTTCGTTCGACCAACCTCCCGGGATCGCCCCTTACCACGCACGTGCACACGCATGCAAGCGCGCACGCACCTGCACGCCCGCGCGCCATGACGAGAAGCCAAACACGAAAGCAAGCGATGCACTTTTGCAGCCTGTTGACTATCGTAGCTCACACGTACCGTTTTAAAGTGCTTCACTCAGCCCTCTAGATTCCTATTCTTTGCCCATGCCCTCGGTGAATTGTACACGACGCAAACTCTGAATGAGAATAATGACGATCAAAGATATAGCGCAACAGCTCCGATCACAAGCTACAATTGCAGACTGCTAAGCGCTAACAACTTCCGCTGACGTAGGTCACACGCCACCGTAGGTTAAAGATTTACCTGCTTTATTTTATTTTATTTTAAAATATATTTTGGGGAAAATGAGACTGATAGGATGATTAGGGCATGCAGTGTACATTAACACAAAAAATATATTACTAACATGTACAAAGACACACAAATGTTTTTTTTCTTCTTCTCCTCTACACCTTTCGGATCTAATTGGGACAAGTCCTAGATCTACCGGTCGATCAGGATCGACGTAATGGGCATCCTTGGTCTATGCATATATTGAAGTATGTTAGAAAATATAAATATAAAATCTCATATATGACAATATATTATTTAATGTATTGCATGATATCTTCCAATATATTGCAATATATTTTTCTTTCGTAA
>NW_017805983.1:6512410-6513152 GCF_001891065.2 Hippocampus comes
GAAGGGCAGACAATTTATTTGTTTATTAGTATTCCGGGATGAATAATCCAATACAGAAATGATCCATAATGTGACAAATCTAGATTACCTGTTTTGGATATCTAGTGCCAGAGGCTTTGTTACTGGCGAAAATATTCTTCACCAAAGTCCAGGCGTTTTCCTTTTCTCATTCTGTTCGGTATATCCCCACTGAATTCTGGCACTTGTAGCTCTCGCTCAGCAGCTCTCAATGTAGCCTTCTCTTTCTACATGAATTTAGAAGGATATATTGAAGATCAAACTTGACTTCTAATACTGCAGAACAAATAATTATATGCCAATTTTACACCGCAAAATAGTCAAATATTGGATACACATTTTAATAAGCGAAACTATCTTTCCCGCTGTACTTAACACATAAAAAAACAACTTATAGGAAATAAGCGAAAAGCCAAGTTTGAGAGTGTGTAAGACAGACTTACCTGCTAACTGTAGAATTACAGCCTATTCGACGGGCCATCCATTCGCTGGTTTCTTGGCGTTTGTCGTTCGACATTCAACCAGATATTTCATGTCAGTAGCGGCCGCTGCGTCAAAGTCAATTATCCAGCTAACTGGAACGATGCTGGCTTTATCTTTGTCAGGCCCGTTGGCCCAACTAACAAAGGCAAACCTAAATTTTGACATTTTCACCAAAGACAATGTTTCACATCCTTCTTCTTGTCTGATTATGGCGCCCAAATAAATAAATTGAGATGAAGTT